>NC_046312.1:131817043-132139342 GCF_009819535.1 Lacerta agilis
TAGAGACTGGTTTAAGAGACGAGATTATTGGTGGGTGGGTGGGTGGTTTGTTATGGTTTCATTCTTGTTTTTATTATGTATTTTGTACTTTTATCTTGTATTTTTATGCTGTGAATTGCCCTGAGAAGGGCAGTATATACCGGTAAATGAAAATGAAAAAAATTGCCCATTTTCAAAATGAGATAAAGCAAGAACTGATGTTCCCAAGGACCTAAATGGTGATTAGAAATGGAAAAAAATATTTTTGAAAGGTGTAGCAATTTTTAAATTTTAATAAATTATCTATGGAAGGGTAAACAATGAGGTGAACAAGTTTGCAGATGATATTCAAGTATTTAGGCTGGTGAAAATTGTAATGGCCTTTGAAGAGCTCCCCCAAAAAATCCTCACATAAAATGGCAAATGCAAATAATTATAAAGAATTGTAAAGAAATTAACATTAGAACAAAATTTACATTTATGCTGATGGGGCCTGAACTGGCAGTGACAAACTAGTTAAGGTATTTTAGGTTACGGTGAACACAATCAAGACCTTAGCTCAGGTTATGTCAGCTTTTTATACTTCTTGTATTACTTTGGAAAAAAGTTATGCTTCCTCATCCTCCACAGTGCTCAAATTGTGAGGGCAGGGGCTGAATAGGATTGCCAAGTCTGACCCACTGATTCCTTACAATTTTAGGCTAAGGGGCTAAAAGGATCATTATAGGACATATGGGGTCAAGCCCCTCTGTTCCCCTCGTCATGATAGTGCTATGCTTCTTGGCATCACAATGTAGACTTTTGCAGTTGCTAAACAAGGAAGCAGATTGGTAGCAATTGTGGTGAAATGTTGCTAGTCCACTGTGGGGGTGAGGCACATCCTGATTCTGATGCAACCTATCAGGAGTTAAGTAAAAGATGCCTCACATGTGTGTAGTCATTTCCTGAGACTTCCTAAAGTAAAAAATAACTATCTGACAATATTTATTGTTACAAAACATTTGCTGGATAATAGTGCATCTTGACTGTCCAGGGGGCAAATATCACAAAACAATAAACCCCACTTAGCTAAACAGCTAAATGGTATATCTGCATGTTCATATGAAAAGTTTATTGGCTTTTCATTTTTTTTCCTTGTACACACTCAACACACCAACATGTGTGGCTACATAACTGACCTCATCTAGCCTTATATTCCTTTATAGTATTATATTAAATGCTAGATCCTTCCCAGTTTTATCAGTAGGAAAAGCGGCTGGGGCCAAATTATGTGTCATACATACAATACCACAATCTATTTGTGCACAGGGCGACAGTTTTAACCATTATTCATGTTTCAATGTAACTAGAGCGACATGATACTGGTTAATAGAAATGGTTCCTGCATCACAAATATTAATGTACAAATTGAGGCTACAAATTTGGAAGATACAGTATTTTCCAAACCAAGTAGCCCACTGGATTGTGACCTGGCACTACCACCATACAAACATGATATGACATAAAGACATAAGTTACATTTAGCATGTTTGGACTAAATGTAGATTCTGAAAAGGTTAAATGCTTCTGAAATATCCTATGATGAAATAACCTATTTGCACCACAATTGCCTTTGATATGTTACTTTGCACTTTTTTGTCTTATATTGTACAAACATTTTATTTTAGATTTTATTATTCAAAATATACCAATAATGAGACCATTACTATATATAAAGCATACCATTAGAATGATGAGCCTGATGCTTGTATACTTGTGATGCTGTTTAATAAATAGTAATTGATGCATACATAAAATGGCATTGTGGTTTTATTACTGATTTGGTAGATTCTAGTAAGGGGTGGTTTTTTTTGGTGATTTTTCAATCCCAGAAGCAACCATGATTTAGCTTACAGCTTTAAGGATGCACATAAGTGAGTGGCAGAGGAATCCTAAGCTCTGGGTGGAATCAGCAAGGCAGAGCAGGGCAGTGGGTCCACCATCTCCAAAGCTCTGCTGACCCACGCTGACAAGGACACACAGTATGCATGGTATGGGGTGGTGTGTGAGTTTTCTACTACTGTTTGTTGCACAGCTCCAGTCTTATGCAAGTCGAAGGGCTCAGATCAAGCCCCTCCCTGGAGAATGGCACCTGTGCTCCCCCACCCTGCCTCACTGGTACAGTGGAACAATCCAGTGCAATTTCCATGGCTGCCGTAAGGGCATCCGCTGTGGACAAGGAGTCCATGACATTCTAACTCCCTCCAGCAGCAAGGATTTTGTTTACTTATTGTTTATTATTAACTTTGCAAACCGCCCTTTATCTCAGCCTAGTTCACAGCATAAAAATACAAAATGAAAACACAACATACACAATAAAAACACAAACAAAAGCAGATGCATAACCACACCTGGAATACTGTGTCCAGTTCTGGGCACCACAATTTAAGGAGGAGGTTGACAAGCTGGAAGGTGTCCAGAGGGCAGCGACCAAGAGGATCAAGGGTCTGGAAACTAAGCCTTATGAGAAATGGTTGAAGGAGCTGGATAGGTTTTGCTTTGAAAAGAGATTGAGAGGTGATATAGAAGTCATAGGATTGTAGAGTTGGAACGGACCCTAAGGGTCATCTTAGTGCAGCCCCCTGCAAGGCAGGACTATGCAGCTATCCCATATGATAGCCATCTTCAAATATCTCAAGGGAAGATAGAGCAAGCTTGTTTTCTCCTGTTCCAGAGAGTAGGACTCAAACCAATGACTTCAAGTTAGAAGAAAGGTGATTCTGGCTAAACATCAGAAAGAGCCTTCTGACAGTTAAGAGCTGTTTTGACAGTGCTTGGATGGAAGGTGGCAGACTCTCCTACCTTTGAGGTTTCTCAGCAGAGCTTGGATGGCCATCTGTCATGGACGCTTCAGCTGAGATACCTGCATTGCAGGGGGTTGGACTGGATGACCCTCGGGGTCCCTCCCAATTCTACAATTTTCTATGAAGAGGAACCTTTTTGCCTGGTCCCTAAAGGAGTACCATGGGGGCAGCAGGCGAGCTTCCCTGGGGAGAGCCATCCTGTGGATCAGGAGGGCAACTTGAAGCCCGTTGAAGACATTGGGGTTCACATGGGGAGACAGAGGCAAGAAGCGCGGGGTGAACAGGTGGAACCAAAGAACAGGTGGAGAAGGAAGAAGGGGCTTCGAAGGGCGCTGCTCGTTCCTCGTCCGTTGGTTCCCCCCTTTCTGGAGCAGAGAGAGAGAGAGAGAGAAGCCGGACTTGGAGGAACCAGACAGGCGCCCATCTTGGACACCGGGCCGCCCTCACGGCCTCTTCTTGCGTGGCCACAAGCCCCCATGGAGGCGCCCGAGACCGAAGGGAAGGCGCAGGCCGCGCTCTCCGACCGAGCGACGCCCCTGCCTCCCTCAGAAATGGCAGCCTGACGGGGGCAGCGAGAGGGCGAGGGCATTTCGCGTCCTTGGTGGGCCTTCCTGGGCCCCCGCGGGGCTTCGCGACCGGGCTGCCTTGGACGCCAGGGCCGCTGTCTGCGCGGCGTCTAGTACGGCGGCCGCCTGCCTTCTCCCCCGTTTCCACCGGCCCTGGTGGCCTCCGTAAGCCGCCTCGGGGCCGCGCCAGGGAGAAAGGCCTTCTCCGCGTGGCGCTGAGGGAGACGGCGCCCCCGAGCAGCGGAGCCGGTCGATGCGGCAGCACGTGGCGCGCGGCCTACGCGCTTCCCCGGGGCGCCGCGAGGGGGCGACTTCCCTCGGCCTTCTCCCAAGCCTTCCTCCTCCTTCTCCTGCCGCTGCCGCCGCCATGGTGGGCAAAGCGGCGAGACGGCCGCGGCTGCACCGGGCGGCGCCCAGGCCGGCCAAGGACCTCTGGACCCCGCGCGAGAACGAGGCGCCGCTCCCGACGGGCGCCCAGGCGGCGAGGGCTGCGGCGGGCGAGGTGAGGCCTCCACGAGGCCGCGGGCGGAGGCGGCGTCCGGCGTTGCCGCGACCTCGCTTGCGGGGTTTGGCTGCCTGTTCCGGCGCCTGAAGCCCCCCTCGCCCCCCCCCCCGGGCGCGGCTGCCTTGCCTGCAGGTGGACTGGATGCCCTCGGGGTTCCTCCCTCCCACCTGTGCGAGTCCATGAGCTCGGGAAGGAGGGAAGGGGCTGGGCGGGGGGCGGAGAGCGGCATGGAGGCGAGGAGGCGCCCCTTCATCGGGGGCATCTGGTCTTCGAGCGCCTCGTCCGCCCCATTATTCCTTAGTTCGTGGGCGAGGCGGAGGAGGAAAGGAAGATGCAGCCTCCTCGCCTCCTTCCCGCTCCTTTTGCAGCGCCAGGCATTTGGGGGGGGGGCAGGTGCAAGTAAGTAAATGGAAGGGCTTAACTCACTGACCCATTGCGCCACAGACAACTGGGTTCTTGGCCACCCCACCCCACCCCACCCCACCCCGAAATACGTCCATCCTGCGCCCATGGCACCAGAGGGGGAAGGGCGTGGGCCAGGTGTGGGGGAACCTCTGGCCTGCCAGGTGTTGCAGAGCAGCAGTTCCCAGCAGCCCCTGGGGCAACATCTGGGCAGTTGCCTGAGAAAGTTGACATCCCTTGAACCCTCTGTCAAAAGCTCAGGGGGGAGTGCTGGAACTCACCCTGAATTCCTTCTTCGTTCTCTTTGAATGGCAATGGCGCCCACCTGAGAAGGGCCAGGGCTGAGTTCCAGCTGGAAAAAAGCCTTGGTCCAGCCCATGGCACTTGGTAGCACCTACAGCGGTAGACCAAAATGAGTTCAGAGCTCGGAACAAGGCTCTCCACAAGATGGTGATGCAGGACGTGTTTCTGGAGGGCAAAACTTTTCTTAGGGCAGGAGGAGGTGAGGAGTGAGCCATCTCTTGTCAGATTCATAGGAAAATCTGAAAGGCAGATCCTGTAACTGCCGCTTCAGTTTTGGGTAGTTTATTCGTTTTATCACCTTTACTTTTTATTTACCAATTTGGGTCAAAAGTTATAGTAGGAGTAAAAAAAAATGAATATCCACTGATTACAGAAATAATTCTTTGAGAATAAAAACTGACCAAAATTTTGCTATTATACTTGAGATATGGTAAAGTAACAACTCTTCAACCTAGTATATTCTGGCCAATATATTTAATGCTTTTGTCATAGGCGTTGCCATAATTTATTTTTTGAGGGGGGCAGACTCTGTTAGGGGGCAGAACGAGTTCTGTGATGCAATTGGCCAGTTAAGTATTTCTATTTATTTACTGTGGGGGGAGTCCCAATCCCCCCGTCTAGCCCCATGGCTTTTGGTCTCCTGCTCATGGATGGTGCAGCAGAAATAGCCTAACAGAAATGCCATTTGCACTTGTAGCAGCAAAACCAAACACCTTCATCTGCCCCAGCTGCAACAAAACATGTCTTTCCTTTATCATTCTCCATAGCTACAGCAGGCACTGTAACTCTCCAGTGGTTTGACTTTACTCTCAAAAGTGCCTTCTTCTGTTGTCTCCTGAGACAGACGGATGCCAGCAACAACAACAGTGCATGGGACAAAGGGAATAGTTACATCACATTTTATTCTTAACATGGTTTTTTTTTTAATCACATCTGATGAAATGTATAGTAGTCCACCTGAGCTTATGCCGTGATGAAGGTGTCACAAGACTCTTTGTTGTTCTTGTCTGTGTCAGAACCAGGTATTTTTGACCTCAAACGTCTTTGCTGGAGTGAAGATTGATACAAAAAGTCTGGTGAAGACATTGGACATTGATTCGAGAAGCATTTCTTCAGCCATAAAGGGTAAGAATTAAGGATTTTCTAGCACATCTGCCACACAGTGACAAAGAATGCAAAAATCCACTTACTGAATCAAACCTATTCTCTTCCTAGCTTCAACAATTTGTAAATTGACTAGATTCTTTGGAATGGGTTACAACTTTTTCCACTTAGCTGTTGAATTTTACACCACCTGAAGATGTTAACCCTATTTGCATACAGTTTAAGCCAACACCACTCAGATGTAAGGTTTTTCTTAAGCTGGCAACGCCTTTGTTGAGAGCCAGTGTGGTATAGTGGTTAAGAGCGGTAGACTCGTAATCTGGGGAACCGGGTTCGCGTCTCCGCTCCTCCACATGCAGCTGCTGGGTGACCTTGGGCTAGTCATACTTCTCTGAAGTCTCGCAGCCCCACTCACCTCACAGAGTGTTTGTTGTGGGGGAGGAGGATGAAAGGAGAATGTTAGCCGCTTTGAGACTCCTTCAGGTAGTGATAAAGCGGGATATCAAATCCAAACTCCTTCTTCTTCTTCTTTGAAGCAGTTTGTATGAAACTAGATAAAATAAAAAATTCCTTCCAGTAGCACCTTAGAGACCAACTAAATTTGTTCTTGGTATGAGCTTTCGTGTGCTCATATGAAACTAGACTTAGTTTTGGTTTGCTGAACTATTGTATTTGAATGCCCTTCCTGGAACAAGACACTCCCTTCTCTAATAACGTAGCAGGGTACACTGCCCACCCTAGCTCTGGGCTCATCCACACTTGCCTTTTGTCCCACGCTTTCTAGGCACAGATCTGTGCTTTAAAGTGCTGTGTCTGAGCACTCCCCCCTGTGCTTCCCTGGCAACAAACCCACTTTCTAATGCTGACTTGGACCAAATGGCAGTTTGGGTTTTCTACAGATTGCGGTTTGTTTTGATTCAGCAGCAAAGAGTGGATTTTTGTGGGAAAGCACTGGGGCAAGAAGAAAAAAGCACTCTATCACAGCACTTAAAGTGTGGGCTGATGCCGATAAATGTGTCACCAAAAGATGAGCCCTTATACGCTGCTTACCACCACCACCCCCAAATTTTTTAAATTAAACCATACAAATTACACCATAAAGTATCCAGAAGTGTCTGCTTCGGCTTCACAAACATGCGGGGAAAAAGAAATAAGAAAGATTTCTGGGACAAAGGAACTATTTGGCGCTTGCAAAACACCAAGTATAAATTGGGAGGCTTGAGTATGGTCCAAGCCAGAGGGGAGAGGGGGGACAGAAGATGGGGAGGGGGCGTTATGTGCTACTTGTGAGATGCCCCTTGGATCTTCGCTCTAGGACTGAGTCTATTAATTGGGTGGGAACCCTTATCATCTCTAGCTTGCAAAAGCAGCGTCATGGGCAGCTTCTGCTTTTGAATTGTTTTGAGAGGTTTCTCATTATGTTATGAATGTTAATAAATCTTTTTTTGCAATAATGAAATTGCATAATGTGCTGCCCTGTGGAAATTCAGGCAGTGCATCCGTGCACATTGCAACTTGGTTTCTCAAATCACCTGACCCTTTGCATATAACACTAAAATGTAGCTTATTGCAAGAGGGAGCTGCAGCCAAGGAAGTGTCCTGGACCCGGCTGTTCTTGTGTTCTCAGGCTGTGTGCACAAGCCTCAATTTTCTGCTCTTCCCCATTCCCTCTCCTCCTCTAGCACCCCTGTGAGGAGGATGTGGGAAGCATTTGCTTATAGACCAACTTTTTAAATCTTTTAAGTCAGGGAAACGGATTAGTTTAAAACTGGGTGGATGAAACAAGCCAGGGGCAAACTGTTTACAAACTAAATAGATTCTCTTGAGTTTGGATTTAGTAGGGAATGCAAGTGAGTTTGAAAAGAAAAGTGCACACATTGAATCTGCTTGTGGCCATGTCAGAGCAGGTCAGGGGAGGTGGAAGGCTTGAGCCGAAGAGTCATCGTTCCTTGGGCACGTAGCACTCAACAGGCCTTGCAGAATGATGCTTCCTTGTGTTTAAAGGTTTGCAAGAAGTACAGTCAAATACATTCTGTGACTTGCTGACAGTTCCTTCTGAGCTCTTCTTCAGATATAAATATTTCTGATTTAAAATTAAAACTAAAGCACGAGAGACAAGTCATTCAGAATGAAAATGAAGGCTTATGATGTATGTAATAAAAACAGTTTCTATTTCAGTGTTCAAAATGCATTAAGCTTTTGTCTAGTAAATGCCCACAAAGGTCACTGTTATAGCTGTTCTCTGCATTATTAACATAGTGGTTTTGTAGGGTAATATAAAATTGAAATATTACGTTTAATAATCTGTTTTTCCTCCCTGGGATGCACAAGGGCCTTGGAGATCCCAGCTGCAGATGAGCTCATTATTGAGCTGGACCCTGCACTATTTTTTAGCTGGAGAGAGTGGGACTCAATGTTCCTTATTTCAGCAAGAAAAATGTTAGTATTAATAGTCATATAATCTGAAATGTTGGTGAAAGGAGTTTGGCAATTGAGAGTCTAGCTTCTAGCTCATGAGAATAGATTTTTAAGCACCTTGGAAGTTGAACGGAATCTGTTCCAGAAGTCTGTTCAACTTCCAAAACGTTCAAAAACCAAAGTGCAGAAGCCCTGTTGGATGTTCGGCTTCTAAAAATAGTTCGCAAACCAGAACACTCATGCCAAAACATTTGAGAACTAAGCTGTTCAAAAACCAAGGTACGACTGTATACAGTATTTTAATTTTAATTTTAATTATGGCCTGGTAATACTCATAGCCTTGGAGAGGTTAAAGTGCTGAATAAGGAATGTGGCGGCTGTTACTTTCCTGATCTCAAGTTGCATCTATAGTTTGTGATGATAACATTTCATATAGCAAGGCACTAATCTAGAATGCTCTGCATTTAATCTGGCAAATGCAATTCTGTGTTAGCCAATGCTGTGCAACTACTGGGACAATACCTGCTCCCATTTGAAGCAGCAGGGTTAGGAAGGAAGCTGAGGCTTTCTATTGTGTAAGTGCAAAATAGCACACTTGCTATGGTGAGTGAAAATTTGGATGCTTCAATGTGGGAATGAGCAGTTCTCTTGGTGGAGGTTCTCAGCATCACAATAGATTGATTGATTGATTGATTGATTTTGTGTGTGTTGCATAAAAACTTAAATGATCTCATTAACAAATGAATCTCAAGTTTTATTGGTATCTTCCAGCATGATGGCAGGTCTTCACAATGTTCATAGGTCTTGGTGTGCTTGGTTTTGTTTATACCCTTTCTCTTCAGGCCCATGGAAGGGACCCATAGGGTCCTCTTGTCCAACCCTCTGCAGTCCAATCCATACTGTTGTCCACATTAATCTTCCTCTACCACCATGAATTCTCTGTTGTCCATGTGATGTTCTACTCCAGCTCAGTGCCTTCCTACACTTTCCCTTCCCTTGGCCTTCATTTTCGTATACCGTGGGTACTCCAAAAACAAGAGGATGTGAAAAAATCCAATTTGAGGGAGGGGAATGTGTGGGAAAGCCATGAGCCAGAATGGACAATGGAAAACTAATGGAAGTTCAGGACATCTGCTATGCACATTGAACAGCTGTATGGATGAGTCCTTCCTCTACTTCGTTTTCTGTCAACAGGTGGCAACATTTATTCTACATACCAGAAGCAAAATTTTCAAGCCTTGCTGTTTATTCCAGCAGTTCAGATCTTTGAGACACTCTGCCATCATAGAATTTACATAATGCATTTAGTTTTAGCTACTCATTTGCCCTAGATTTACTTACTTATTTGAAGGATTTTTACCCCATTCTTCAGCCCAAAAAGGCTTCCATAGTGGCTTACAGTGATCCAGTCCCTCCCCTCAGGCTTGCACAATCTCAAGAGATGTGATGAAACAGGATTGGGAAGGAGGAGAAGCAAAGCAAACTCCAGAACTAGTACTAGCTTATTAAGTCTTCCTCACAACTAGCTGGAGAGGAGGATAGGCAAATCAAATCAAATAAAATATCTTTATTACGGTCAAAGACCAGAAAACAGATAATGACAATCTGTAATCGGATATTTTAATGTATTTTAATATCTGTTGGAGGCCGCCCAGAGTGCTGGGGGGACCCAGCCAGATGGGCGGGGTACAAATAATAAATTATTATTATTATTATTATTATTATTATTATTAAGCATTGAAGGATGAAATATATAACAAAATTATAATCCAATTCATAGAATTGGTACTTTTAGGCTTAAAATTTAAGATTAAAAAATTTTAAAATTACAAATTAATGGATCTTTACCACCTATTAACATTCCTTCTAAAGGTAAAGCTTGAGTCTCAGTCACTGTTCTTTGCTGACGTCATTATTCGTCTTAACTCTCGTCGCTATATAACAGAATTTTGCAACGATCCTAGTGGTCTCTAAATCTTTGTCCGCTAGGAGGTGTCTGGTGTAATCTTGCTCTGCATGGCTGGGCAATTTCCCCAGCAGGGGTTCTGGATAGGCAAGTGACAGCTCTGTCAGGGAAGAGTGTCTCTGTCCACAGTTTGGCACATGTGTAGGTGCCAGAGGGGCTGGTAAAAATGGTTGCTGTTTGTATTCATTTGCAAAGCTGGATAAGCCCTACATTTAAATTACTGTACACATTTGGCATGCTAAATATATCTTGTTTGAACACTGCTGTGGTTGTTAATGCACAAAGCCTTGGCTGTGAGCCCTGGAAGACCTGCTCCCTGCCTCACAAGCCTTTCCCCATCTGGCCTGCAAGCGCAAGGCCCTGACTGAGCAGAGCTGAGGAAGCCTCTGTAGTTTGAGCCCCATGCACTAGCAGGCTGCCTATTCACTATTGCATCCTAGTTGTGCTAGGATACGAACTCTTTAAGGTGCCGCTAGAGACAGTGAAAGGTTATGCACGGGGCTAAAAATCAAGTTAGCACCTAAAATGTTTTCCACCATTCTTTTATAGGAAGTGGGGGGAGGGTGACCTACCCCTTTGTCTTGAGCCCTTTTGCCTGAACAGGAGTTGCAAAGAGTGGCAAGCAGGACACACGTCTGCTCACAGTTCTTTCTCTGGCTGCTTCCCCATTTCCAGCTGGTTTTGCCAGTCATTTGTTTAGGCGTTTCTATATCACCCTTTACCAGAAAGAACATTTTTTGAAAATAAGATAAAATATATTGTATAATAAACACAACATTGAAATAAATATCATAAGGTACATTAAAACATAGTTTGCAGCAGCATTAAGCATACTTAACCCATTAGTACCTGAAAGCCTGACAAATCATCGTCATAATTTTATTATTGGTACCCTGCCTATCTGACTGGGTTGCCCCAGCCACTCTGGGCCGCTCCCAACAAAATATAAAAACACAGTGAGACATCAAACATGAAGAGTTTCCCTATACAGGGCTGCCTTCAGATGCCTTCTAAAATAGTTGTTTATTTCCTTGACATCTGACGGGAGGGCATTCCACAGGGCGAGCGTGACTGCCAAGAAGACCCTCTGCCTGGTTCCCTATAACCTCACTTCTCGCAGGGAGGGAACTGCCACAAGGACTGAATGATGACTCATTGCACAAGGGGGTGGAGACACTCCCCCTTCAGGTATACAGGGCTGGAACCATTTAGGGCTTTAAAGGATTAAGTTTGACACCCACAGTACCACTGTAGTTGCATCTTCCCCCAAAATAAATTAAAGATTGTCAGCAGTTTGACAACTAATATTCAAAAGTAAATTAGTTCAATTTAGCTGCTTCTGGCTTTGGTCCATGCAGATGCCTTCTTCTATATCTGAGGCACACTTCATAATAATTTGGAGTCATTATATGAATGTTTGCAATTTTTTAGTGCTTTTGATTGGATTTATGTTCAGTTCAACCCCTCCTTTCCTCTCTTTGTTTTTCTTTTTCTGTAGTGTTTAGATTATAGACTTTCAGTAGGGATCTGTTTTGTTTAACTTTGTTTAACTACTACTGACAGTGGTTTATAAATCATATTAAACTTGACTCTTAGGAAAAAAAATATGGCAAACTTTTACAGTCTGGCTTATATCTCTTATTAGGTGTGATTTTCAAATCACACTAGATAAAGTTGTGCCCAAACCTATCCACTTTCCCATTGTATTTCTGCTGGATACTATTATGAGGCAAGCCTTGTTTGGAGAGAAGAGAGAGTGATAGAAATGATGGGCTGCATTGGTAAGAAGCAAGCCTTTTAAAAAAGAAAAGGAAGGAAGGAAGGAAGGAAGGAAGAAGAAGAAAGCCTTGTTTAGATAAATGTGCATGAGGTTTTGATGGGCTTACCAGTGGCTGCCCTTGGAGGATGCCTTGAGCCATGTCACCAAACACCAGCCAAGCCATTGCTCTTGATGAGGCTCTTACTGCCCTGCCAGAGGCCATCTTCAGGTTCTCCCCATGAGCTCCACAGAGTGGGAGCAAAGGGGGAATCCCTGCATCTTTGATTTACTCCGCCCACTTCCTCCACAGGCAGGCACAGAAGTCCTGGGCTTAGGCCAACAGCACAGGAGCCAAGCACCCGAGTAGAGGAGGCCCAATGAAAGATCTTACATATAGGTGAGAGCAACCTAGGGCATGGGTGTAAACAGGCCTGTGAAGCAGCAGATATGAAATAAAACTGTACTTCCAGCACCCCAGATGTGAATCTCTGCCTTCTTGGACTGTGCTGTCAGATGTGGGCCCATGGAAGACAGAAAACCTTTGAGGTTCCCTTCCCCTGACATACAGCACAGGGGTATGTTAAAAGATCAAGATTGGAACCGTGATGGTGTGGAGTTGGCAGTGAGCTGTGGACATTCAAATAACTCTTAAGATGCTGTAAACTCAAGATGTCAGCATCTGAAGTCTAGGATTGGGTGGTGAGTTTTAATAGTGGGGTTTCCTCAACTATCTCTAGTTCTGTCTTTCTGCTCATCTACACTAGTAATAAATCTCTGCATAGTGCTGCTGAAACAAACGTTTTATTTTGGTACCGGACTTAGGCACCTCTCCCAAAGTGCTGTAATGTTTCTCTCCTTTGTGTACAGTCATGATCTGTTATTGTACTCATGGCAGCTTGTTCTTCCAGAGCATAATAAAAAGGGGAAAGAATAACTCTGTCATGAGGATGCATCATGGCTTGGAGCACTGCTCCCAATCAGGCACGTGAAATCTTGGAATGGTGCAAAGATTGGCCAGCACCTGCTTGGCTAATATCCTTTACAGTAAAAATAAAAAATGTGAAACAGATCGGCTGTTCTATTGCAGTATCAGTTTGCATGTGAGGAGATTTAAAATTTATCTTCTTTCATGTAGTGGTGAAATGGATAATCAGATAAGAGAAAGCCGTCGTGTTTTCATTTCCAGAGTGGCTACCTGGCTCAGATAAAGATGCTGGTTTCTACTTTCCGTTCCACAGCATTTCATAACCCAGAATTCTGTTCAGCTCCCTGCAAAACAGCTGCAGATTGCTGGCTTAATTCTTGACGTATAGTTGTGCAATAAATAGATCAGTGTTTTAGCTATACTCCTCTCTGTGCAATCTATTGGAAAGACTTAAAAAATCAAGGGCAAGCTCTGAAATAGGGTTTTTTAGTGCATGAAATGGTTGTTGTTGTTGTTGTTGTTGTTGTTGTTGTTATTTAGTCATTTAGTCGTGTCCGACTCTTTGTGACCCCATGGACCAGAGCACGCCAGGACTCTCAACCCACAGCGCCACCCGCGTCCCTGTAAGTCGTCATAGAACTGGTCTATTTCTTCAGCACCGGTAGTTGGTGCATAAACTTGGATTACTGTGATGTTAAAAGGTCTGCCTTGGATTCGTATTGAGATCATTCTGTCATTCGAGATCATTCTATCATAACAACAGCAACAGCAACAACAACAACACAGCAATACAATAATGATGGTGATGTTACCTAGTGTCATTTTACAAAATTGTCACTAGCAGTGTTTCTTCATGTTGTTGTGCAATGCTGCTTTCTCAAGAGTGCCCTATCAGCACTCTGCTGAGGGCTTTCCTGGATTGCCAGTATATGATTCTGTTGAAATGGTGTCTTTGTGAAGAGCAAGGTTTAGAAACATTAAGCCTTGGTGGTTCATGTCCGGCAATCCTGTGTGCCCTCTGTTTAAGGCAGTGATAAGCCGGGTTCATTGGGTTAGGACAGGGGTCTGCAACCTTTAAGACACAAAGAGCCACTTGGACCCGTTTCCAAAGGAAAAAACAACAACTGGGAGCCGCAAAACCATTGCGACATTTAAAACAAATATAATGCTGCATATATTGTTTCTTACCTTAATGCAATAATAATAAATAACGTATAGGAGCCAATGCAAAGTATAATTAGTAAAAACAACAAGAATAAGTTCTTACTTTTTTGCATTGACTCAGGGGCGTACCCAGAATCAAAACTGGGGGGGGGGGCAAGCCATGGTCGTTCAGGTTGTGACATTTCAGCACGGAAAGGCGAATGAAACCAAAATTTTAGGGAAATTATATATAATTATAGCAGGGCTTTATTACAGTAGTTATTACAATTATTTGCTTGGTTTTTTTAAATTTTTATTCTAGTTACATGTCTTATACCAGGGGTGGCCAACTCCCAAGAAACTGTGATCTACTTTCAGCAGTGATCTACCCCCGTTTTTTGGGGTTCAGCTCAAAGTTGTTTTGGGGGGGTGTGGTGGGTGGGAGAGAGGGCTTCCCCCTCTAAGATAGGTTGGCAAGCGAACTAATAAAGAAAGAAAAAGGGGGGTGGGAATGGAAAAGTGGGGTGGAAAAATATAAATTGGGGGTGGGGTGGGGTGGGGTGGGGAGAATATCTATTAAAAATATGTAGTAGTTTAAAAAATAAAAATAAAGGGGGGAAATCTTTTTCTTCTTTTTCCTTTTTTTGAAAACAAAAACAAAAGGGGAAGAGAAAAGAAAAAGGGGGGATAGAGGGAGAAAAGGGTAATAATAAAAATTCAAATAGAGTGGCTGCAGCAGCTGTGGGGGGTGTTTGTTTGTTTTTCGTTTGTTTGTTTGTTTTAAAAATGGGATTTCTCCCCTTGGATTAAAAAAGGAGGGGAGGAAGAAAAAGAGAGGGGGGGAGAGCAAGGCAAAAAGCAAAAAAGCAAAAAACAGGTTTGAGGGGGGGAATCGCGCCAGGCACTGCAGCGCGCCGGTCTCGGGGCTCCAGGCCCCCGAGCCGCCCTTGGGGCCGTCGTTGAGCATGTACACCGCCCGCAGCGAGCGCTGGCGAAGCACCGGTTGGCGGAGGTTTCAGAAGCAGCCCGGACGTTTTCGCCGCCGCCGCCCCAAAGCAGCTCTACTTCATCCTGTCGGCGACCATCACCGCCCTCCCGTCACGGGGACGCCTGGCCCGCCTGCTCCGCCCTCCGCGCGGCCGCTTTGAAAAGGATTCCGCCCGACAGGGGCTGCTCAGAACAGGGGCCGCTCCAATCGCCGCCGCCACCTCCCGCCGCCTTTATTATCCCGACTCTTTTCTCTCTCTCTCTCTCTCTCAATAACTCGCAAAGCCCAGCTCCTTCTTCTCCCCGCCCTAACGCCACCCTCATTGGCACGTTCCCCTCAAACAGGAACAGGCATCCCGGCGGCTCATTGGCCGGACGAAGCGTCGCTCTCCCGTGCCCGCCTCCCGCCTTCATCCTCAGTGGCTACCTCAGCGGTAAGGCCCTGGCTCCGAGCCTATGCGCCAAGGCGGGCGATCTGTCCTGCCAATCGGCACGCCGAGGTGGTAAAAGCTCAGCCCTCCCCACACGCTTATTGGTGTGAAGAAGTCGCTTCCTCTCTCTGGGAGTGGTCAAGGTGGACATCAATCTTGGGTCTGTCCTTGGGAACCCCGAGAGGGCTGAGAAAGACCGCCCAGCTGTTCAACGTTGATGCGGATTATTCATGGGTTTTTTGGCCCTTTTTTTGCCGATAACCATTTAATTATTATTGAAAGGGCATTGAAAGGGGGCATGCTGGAGCCGCGGGAGACCTGTCAGAGAGCCGCATGCGGCTCCGGAGCCGCAGGTTGCTGACCCCCGGGTTAGGAATTCCCTCCAGAAATTGGAAAACTGCAGGCCCTCAGCGTCAGTCTGCACCTCCATGTCCTCCATCTTCAGTGGAATATTTAGCATCACTGTGGTGAGCATTTGCACCCTTTCCTGCTACTTGGAAAAGGGGAGACTGGTTGCTCCAGGCAATCCTTTCAGCGCAGCATCTCCACTAGTCCTTTTTATCTTTCACTCCTCAGAACATTAGATCCTTTTTAATAGTTTTTATAGTTTATTTTTGCTTTGGCAGGAGGAGAGCTTTAACTTTAAGCTGTTCATGCCATCTCCCAGCCTGTGTTTTAAAATCAACCGTGGAGACCCTTCTCTGTGTTCTACCACAAGGCCACAAGGAATGGTGCATGTGGTGGCAGTGTGAGAAAGAGCCTCTTCTGGGTTAGCATCCTGACTATGGAACATGTTCCCTGTGGTGTGGTTTGCTCCAGCAGTATGGCACTCTCCACACCAACTGAAACCATTCCTGGAAAACCTGATGTTCTAACTTTACTGGATGAGGATCTTTATGAAAACTTCTGCTGTTTTTCTTAATTTCTATTCTGATGTGAGTTTTAATTGTTGTTTTTATTAGTTTTTTTTATTATTCTGATATAGTTCATGATGCAAGCTGCCCTGAAAGCATTCATGATTAAAGCATGATATGAACCTTTTAAATAAATCCCTGCAGTGCTGTTGATTGCTTTTATCCTCACATTGTAGGTTGGGTTGAGTAGGCAGAGAAGAAGCCCAACAATTGTGGAGCATGCTCAGTGGAGCTGAAGAGCTCACTGATGGGGGCTGGAGAAGAAAGCAGGGATGGAATGGGGTGGCTGGAACATTGAACAGATGCATTCTCCACCGCAGAATGTTATTGCAGGGCCCCACATGTGACATATAAATCCATCCAGTGTTGCATGGATGGATTTCCCCTTCCTTTCCCCCCTAGTCTCCTGCGCCATCGACAGTCTGCTCCAGAGTGACCCCTGGCATGTTTTGGGGGGGGGGGATATGCTGAAATGTTGAGTTTCATCATTTATTTTCTCCTGGAATACCTCTACCCCAAGGTTTGTGCAGTTAGGGATGAGAGGAGAGGAATCCAGTGTCTGGCAGAATGTATATCAGTTTCTGGTTGGCACCATTTGAGACAGAGAATGTTAGCGTATCAGATGATGGACTGATATGGGCAGAGGGAGACAGAGAAATGGCTTTCTCATTACATTACAGAGCATATCCTCAAGTCTCCCCATCTGTGCCATGAAAAACTTCCCTTGCTGAATGTAGAGATCCCAGAATAGAAAATAGATTAAAGAGAAAGGAGTCCCTCCATCTCCAATGTTGAGAGGCCTGAACACCCACCCACCCACCCAGGCTCCTGTTTCAGGCTGCTTGGAGCCCTGAAGAAGAACACTCCTTGAGGGGGTGGTCAGCAGAAGGGGTGAACTAGGAATAACTGCTTTGCAAAGTGATTTCATTGGGGAAAACAGATGTTCTGCCTAAGGACCCCATTTGCTTTAGTATTTTGCAAAGAAAATACACCTTCCCTGAAACTAAGCAGTGCCACATCAATGCGCAAGGAGTACTTTGCACATTTTGTTCTATTCTTTTAAATCCTGGCTGGCACAGGCTCTGCCATTCAGTTCTAAAGAAGTTGATTGTCTAAACCTGAATGGCCTTTCTCTTAAGTCAAACAATGTGGGATTTTATCTCTTCATGGGGCAAATGCAGACTCTGCAGCATTCAGTGAAAGCTTTTTGGTGGTGTCCCAATCTGATTTCAAGTGGATTGTGCAGATTCTATTTGGAAAGCAAGTGCTGTGAGTGAGATTAAGGGGTGTGCCTAATGTTCTTTGGGGATTTATTTTACGTATTTATTTCACAAAATTTATATACTGCTTGATTTATATTCCACTTTCCTGTAAGAAAATCTAGAGGTGGTTTGCAAAAAGGTGTTTTTGGGTTTTTTTAAGAAGAAGTTTTGAATGGACAGGTCATTTTTGACTACATTGTAACTGCATGGGGAAATGAGATACCAGAGCACTCGGTTGACCTGCATAGAGAAACTGCTGCATGTTTGGAGGTCAGGTGGTAAGCGGATAGGAAGGTCAGTTTAACAGAGTTCAAATCAATTGGCTTAATTACTATAGAACTGATAGGTTTTGAATTATGTATGGATGCCTCTTTGGAGAGCCACAAGAGAGGAATGAAATAAGGTGGGTGGAGTTGCTGTGGACAACTGTTTTCGTTCTGGAGAGTCAGACTGACCCCCATGGGAAAGCTATGGGCATTGTAGGCCTTCTGTGTGGTTTGTGCCACGTGGTCATCCTAAATACGCAAGAAGGAGTGAAACAAGAATGATATTGCATCTCAGATATTTAATTCTCAGCTAGCTACATTGTGTACTGTTTCAGTTGCCTATGGCCTTAAATGAGAATAACAAGAACCCAATACTTTGTTGTTAGAATTCATTTTTAGTGGAAAAGGGATATGTTGTAAATAACCTCTGCCTCATTTGTAGAACCAGAAATCAGTTGCGGTGCAGTGCCATTGGGTTTGATCACAGCCTAGCAAAGTTGTCTTGCCCCATGTGTCTTGCTTTCCCAACTTCAGAATTGTCCTCCCTTTCGTGAGGCATCCTTTAAGGAGGGGTGGAGCCTCCTTCCTACACTTTGCTTCCCCTATAGTGGGCAGAGCCACCAGAGAAACACCCTCCCCAGCCCCACGCCTCTTCCAGTCAAGGACAGCGCAATGATCTCAGGTTACTTACAGGTAGGCAACATGGAAGGTCAGTTTCTCAGTGAACACAAAAGAGGTCTGGCCATTGGTTCTCCTCAACAGCCTCTGTTGGAATACCATTATTGCCCAGGCAAAATCCCAACCTCAGTGGAAAGCCTTTTCTATCTCTTTTGGTCTAGGTGGGCCAAATGGCCAGGCTGGTGGAGGGGGATGAGACAATCCTAAGGCTAAGAATGCTTTAGTGCCCACTCCTTTTTTTAAAAAAAGAAGTCTTAATAAGATATAATGGTTTTACATTCATTTTTTTTAAAAAAGCCAATCTCTTGCCACTTTTTAAACTGAAGAGCAGAATCCTATGACGTTCCAACAACAACTTGCTTTGTGTGTTTGTGTAGAGTAGGAGGTAATGCCTGTGCGGAGGAAGCAGTCTGATGGTGCTTGGGTGTTTAAACATGAATGTATAAAACAGAAGCCGTGACCAAAGCTTCTGAGGACAGAAAGACCATGAAAACGTGCCTCTTTCCTCTCCCCCCCCCCAACCTCCTAATATCTATGGCAGCAGTGTCTCACACTGAATGTAACTGACCTGTCGAAAGGACTCTGAATTGAAAACAGAGATGTTGTATGTACCCTTGTTAAGTCTGAAAAACCTTTCATAAAAACATCTGTTTAAAAAAAGGGTGAGTGCACTGCAGCTAAATTGTATGCAAGCACAATATACAGGGTGAGTCTTTCAAAAGGCCCCGTGGAACATGTGTACTCTGTATCCACGGGGCCTCTTTTAAAGGACTCACCCTGAATGAGACTGTAGTATGAGTTTGCTGCTTACACAGCAAGGAAGGTCGAGTGAATGTCCTAACATTTCAATTTCTATGCTTTGTGGTACTTGAGTGATTTTTGTAAAAAGAAACAAAAGCTTAAGTCTTTGCTCACACTAAAGGCTTCATGAAAGGTAAAGGTAAAGAGACTCCTGACCATTAGGTCCAGTCGTGTCCGACTCTGGGGTTGCGGCGCTCATCTTGCGTTACTGGCCGAGAGAGCCGGCGTACAGCTTCCGGGTCATGTGGCCAGCATGACTAAGCCGCTTTTGGCGAACCAGAGCAGCGCACAGAAACGCCATTTACCTTCCCGGAGGAGCAGTACCTATTTATCTACTTGCACTTTGACGTGCTTTTGAAATGCTAGGTTGGCAGGAGCAGGGACCGAGCAACGGGAGTTCACCCCATTGCGGGGATTCGAACCGCCGACCTTCTGATTGGCAAGCCCTAGGCTCTGGGGTTTAGACCACAGTGCCACCCGCATCCCTCATGAATATGTATGTTAATGTAGTATTTTAGTTTATTTTTTGTTAAACAGAATTCCTCATACTTTGAAATTAGCCCTCTGTTATTTTCCATATTTTATTTACCAAATGTCACTATTCTCTTCTAAAGAAACTACGCCTAATACTTAATGTGAGTATTTGCATAACAGAAGTGAAGTTGCTTTCTCTGCAGCTGCAATAGGAACAGATTTCAGCTTAATGTCATGTCAAGTCAGCTAATCTACTTAGAGCAATTTAGGCAGACACAAGGCCATAATATTCCCAGATTACAACCTTTCATCCCTTCATTATTATTTTAGTGTGAATCTGGTGGGTTATTAGAAGCAAGATTTGTGTGTATGTGTGTCTGTGTGATAAAATCCCATTTAATAAAACTTAGGAAATCTGCTCCAGGTCAGCTGTAGGGAATGATCTTCAAACATACCACAAAGTGCTCAGTTTCAATTCTCATTTTATATCTGGTTTATACAGTATTCTTTGTTGCAAGCACAGTCAAACTCCTGTTGCTGCCACGGGTAGATTGCCAGCCTACTTCAGTCATGCCTTCAAAATAAGAAATAATATATCAGGTAAATGATATAATAATAATAATAATAATAATAATAATAATAATAATAATAGGTAAAGCACCCCTGGAAGGTTAAGTCCAGTCAAAGGCGACTATGGGGTTGCGGGACTCATCTCACTTTTCAGGCCGAGGGAGCCAGTGTTTGTCCACAGACAGCTTTCCAGGTCATGTGGCCAGCAGGACTAAACCGCTTCTGGTGCAATGGGACACCATGACAGAAGCCAGAGCGCATGGAAATGCCGTTTACCTTTCCGCCACAGTGGTACCTATTTATCTTCCTGCACTAGTGTGCTTTCGAACTGCTAGGTTAATATTAATTATTATTATTATTATTATTAATATTATGTCCCCAGCCACTCTGGTTGGCTTACAGCCCATATAAAAACATAGTAAAAGTCAAACATTAAAAACTTCCTGATACAGGGCTGCCTTCTCACTCTTGTGAAGTAAGTATCCCTGAGATGTAGCCCAAGAACCTTGCTAATTTTGTGTTGACCTTCTGATACTTCTCTTACCCTTCAAGAGTGGACCCAGTGCGCACAACTGAGCCTACTTCAGTAGAGCTCAAGAGACTGGACAATATTGTTGGAAGGACATAGTATTGTCATCATGTTGAGTTGGAAGGGACCATGAGGGTCATCTAGTCCAACCGTCTGCAATGCAGGAATCTTTTGCCTAACGTGGGGCTCAAACCCACAACCCCGAGATTGGGAGTCTCCTTCTCTACCAATTGAGCTATCCCAGCCTTATTTTCAACTTCAAACTGGGCAGGGTAAACAAAATGGCAGGCAGACACAGGAAATAGAGACTTAGGTGGTTAAAGAAACTATGATATGAACTTATTTCTGTTTTTAATTGTGTTTGTCAGTGTTGTCCTGCACAGAGAGTCATCATTGCAACCAATGAGAGGACGGGAGGACTGGGGTGTGTGGTTTAGGAATCAATAAGTATTGGGCTTCGGGTTGTGCTTGGCTAGCCTGTGCAGGACTTTTCTGACCAAAGGCAAATCATTGATTTTGCCAAAGAAGGTTGGTTATTTTTTAAACAATTTAGTTTATGTAAAGTGAGGCTTTGAGTTTGAAACTGAGATTTGAATTTCAAACCAGAAACAGCAGGGAGTTTTGTAACTTGATAGCCATCTTAGTGCAAGCACACACTATGATTGTTCTGTACTAAGGGTGGATGATCGCCGAAGAATTGATGCTTTTGAATTATGGTGCTGGAGGAGACTCTTGAGAGTCCCATGGACTGCAAGAAGATCAAACCTTTCCATTCTCAAAGAAATCAGCCCTGAGTGCTCACTAGAAGGACAGATCCTGAAGTTGAGGCTCCAGTACTTTGGCCACCTCATGAGAAGAGAAGACTCCCTAGAAAAGACCCTGATGTTGGGAAAGATGGAGGGCACAAGGAGAAGGGGACGACAGAGAATGAGATGGTTGGACAGTGTTCTCGAAGCTACTAACATGAGTTTGGCCAAACTGCGAGAGGCAGTGAAGGATAGGCGTGCCTGGCGTGCTCTGGTCCATGGGGTCACGAAGAGTCGGACACGACTGAACGACTGAACAACAAAAAAGGGTGGATGGGGTCCCAGGCATATACAGTGGTACCTCAGGTTAAGAACTTAATTCATTCTGGAGGTCCGTTCTTAACCTGAAACTGTTCTTAACCCGAAGCACCACTTTAGCTAATGGAGCCTCCCGCTGCCGCTGTGCCACCGCCGCCCGATTTCTGTTCTCATCCTGAAGCAAAGTTCTTAACCCGAGTTCTATTTCTGGGTTAGCGGAGTCTGTAACTTGAAGCATCTGTAACCCGAGGTACCACTGTACTTGCTTCTGCAAGGAATAATGGCATTACAGTCTTTCACTGTGCTCTCATACTCATTTTTTTTGAAGAAGATAATTGAAAAGTGTTTCATTCAGGATAACATTTCTTCCAGTCTGTTGTTATTGTGGTTACAACTGACACAAATGCTGATGGCATTTTTCTCTTGAGATGCCAAGAGGTTGTTACATGGAGCCATTTGACTTTTCCAGAGCCATGGTACTTAAGCAAGGTGTTGCTGGAGGAGAATGACGTCATTTGTTTCTCAAAACACCAGGCCACTTAAAGAAATGAGCACCCCACGTGCCTGTTCCTTCTGTAAAATAGGCATGTAAAAATGATAAATGTTTGGTGTTTTCCCTCAGACCTTCATCTGTAACCAGAGTGCTGCTGGTGTAAAAGAAATGAAATTCAATTTCTTTTGGAGAAGATGTGTTACAGCATTTAAGGTTAAGTGTACTGAACACTTTGAACTTCTTTTAAGATGCAGTTTTCTTTCCCTCAAAATGAGTGTGATGCTCTCTTCTTGATAATTCCTTTCTGACTTTGAACAGCCTGATAGAGCATGGTTTTCAAATATTTCTTGGAATTAAGGCAAATGAGGATTCACAGGTCTCCTTCCCCATGTTTCTTTTTAGCATTGACTTGCTAGTTTCTCAATTAACAGATTGTGGTTGTGGCCACAGAGTTTTAGGGGATTTGGGTGCACTATTCTAGTGTTCTTGAATTGGTAGGGTGTTTGGGCCTGTGCTGATGCTTTGCTGATCCTCAAAAGGTGATTGGGAGGACTGGAGGACTGTGGAAGAGAAATGGTACCTATCTTCTCTCCTGGGGTGTTTCCACCATTGTGCCTGAACATGGAATTGAAAAAAATTGAATGATAAGGCTGAAGATGCCTGCTTGCAAAGCATTGTCAAGGTGTAGGGGTGAGTGTGGGTGTGAGTGAGAGGGAGAGAGAGAGAGAGATTTTGATTCAGTGTGTTGGTCTTTCCTAGCCCCCCCGCCCCCCCCCCAAGCCTGAATGTCCCCTTGTAAATCAGAGCAGTTATGCTTTATGACTGCAGAGTTAAGCAACTGCTACTAAACAGTTGCTAGCAGGAAGATGTATTCACTTCCTTCACTCTCACACATACTTTGACATATCTAGTCACATGTCAGCAATCATACTTGGATGTCAGGAGATACAGGACTAGAAATATAAGCCATTCAAAAACTTGCCTGGTGCTAAATCTCTCAGATGATACACTGATTCACAGTGCCAGCTTAGGTCTGCTATCGTACAATAGTAGAAAAATTGGAATTGAAATTGTCTGTGTAAGGTAAAGGTAAAGGGATCCCTGACTGTTAGGTCCAGTCGTGTCTGACTCTGGGGTTGCGGCGCTCATCTTGCTCTATAGGCTGAGGGAGCCAGCGTTTGTCCACAGACAGCTTCTGGGTCATGTGGCCAGCATGACTAAGCCGCTTCTGGCAAACCAGAGCAGTGCACGGAAACGCCATTTACCTTCCCGCCGGAGCGCTACCTATTTATCTACTTGCACTTTGAGGTGCTTTTGAACTGCTAGGTTGGCAGGAGCAGGGTCCGAGCAACGGGAGCTCACCCCTTCGCAGGGATTTGAACTGCCGGCCTTCCGATCGACAAGCCCTGGGCTCTGTGGTTTAACCCACAGCGCCACCCGCGTCCCCAGTGTCTGCATAGTCTTGTATAAATAAGTGTGCATCCCTTGTTTGTTGGTACAAAGTGGTTGTTGGCCACAAGTTTGCTGGCTGACTGATTTGCACAATTGGGGACTGAATTGTGGCAATAAAATACAGCATTTCTTAAATTTCTTGAGTGTTTCTGTTAGTACAAGACAGCATTCTGTCACAGCAAAGAGTCATGTGCCATCTTAAGGCTAAAAAGTAGTTGTGGCTTGAGCTTTTTGTAAACTGGAACCTACTTGGTGAGAGGTGTGTGTGTGTGTGTGTGTGTGTGTGTGTGCCTGCTTGGCTTGGCATTTGGCAAGGCTTTCATAGAACTAGAGGGGGAAGGGATCCCTTTTCAGAACCTCTTGTCTAGCCTTGTTTTAACTGATTGACTTGTCATCATAAATGAGCAACTAAGGACTTCACCCAGGAGGATGAGCTGCCAGAAGAGTGGTGCCACATTCAGCCTCTCTTCTGCTGCATTTCTTTGCTGGGTGTGGAAGAAGAACTGTTGTCTCCTTCCTGCCTAGCGCAGAATCCAAGCAGACGAGGGATAGAGCTTTCAAAGGGGCCCTCCTTTGGCACCTCATTTCATTTCATCTCTGTTGTGAGCCCCTCCTCTTCGCCTGGTGGAGACGTGGAGTGCTTCATCCCTGCATTGGCACCTCTTTCTGCTGTGATGCTGAACCTGCAGTAGGCAAAACTCCCTCTTATACATCCAGTGTAGAAATCAAGAGGGCTGGAAGTGGAGGAAAGAAAGGAATGCTGCCAGCCTGCTGCGTTTCAGTGCTAGATGAGCTGCAGGTGAACCTCCTGTGCATCTAGCATAGAAAAACAGTGGACTGGTGGCAGAGGGAGAAAGCAGTTGGTGCTTTTGCCAGGAGGTGGGTGTGCAGAAGGAGTGTCATCTTCACACAAATCCAGCTCAGGATTGGCAGTGAGATGTGCAAAGGAGGAAGGGAACACTATTTTTTTATTCACCTGCCTTTGATACATAAAAGGCACTGGAAAAGGGGGGAGGAGTGCCCTGCCAATGAGTAAAAAACAGGTGTTTGTTTTTTTTTTAAAAAAAGAATTGCTGTAACGTTGGGGAGTTTTCTTTACAAGGCTGCTTTATACTTTTCACAATAATTAGTTTCTTTTGCAAATACTGAATAGCATAACTACTTCTAGTCTCCTAGTTGTGGCAGGCTACGGTTTTTATTCTGTTGCATAGTTGTTGTGAAGCACGCTGACTTTGCCCTTCACAAATATCTGGGTATGCTGGATTAGGATCTATGCTAAAGCATTCAACGGGGCAGATTATAGCTGAGGTGCACAGCTTGGAAAATCAATATGCTGCTAATGAAAATGCTCTTTCACAGATATCGACTGAAAGAACGGGTAAGCCTTAGGAATCCTCAAATGCCCTCTGTGTGCACATGTTGGCTGTTATAAAAAGAGATATAAGGAAAGGGGGGGGGGAGAGAGAGAGAGAATCCAGAAATAATAGCAGGGGCAGGGGGAATAAAGGATCAGGAGATCCCACTCAGTCTCCCTCTCTATTTTAGGTTCTGTAAAGGGTAATGCAGGGAACTTGTAGCCCTCCAGACCAACCATTGACGAGTCTAGTTGGGGCTGATGGGAACTGGAGTCAAAGGTCAGAGGTTACTTATCCCTGGGGGTATCCCTGCACTGGGTTGGGGTGTTCAGTTGCATTGCTGTGACCTGTCTACTCTTCCCTAGCACCCAGCCTTGCTCTCCCCATTTAAATACAATTATTTCTCTGCCCACATGGGGTGCTCCTGAGTAAAGCGAACTCATGTCTTGCTTATGGATCAGCCTTGTTTGGATGCCCAGCTGGCTGATGTTGGGCTTTGCATAAAATAATCCTACTGGATTGACTAAACACTCAGCATTTGCCCAACAGTTACAAACTACAAGTTCTTAACTCCTTGCATAAAGTTTATTCTTTTTTCCTACCTCAACTGATGAAAAGATTTTTTATGTTTTAACTTTATTCACCTATTTAACGTTCTTAACATTAAGAAAATATGATGAGAATGTTTTACACACAACGTTCACTGTGACCAACCTAACACCAACCACAATGTGCAACTTGCATAGCAGAAATGTGTTGTCGTGTGTGTCATTCAAACCTCTCTTTAGGACCTCTCCGCAGATGCACAAGCCCTTCCTCCCTAAAGCCCCTCCTGCCCCCACCTCCCCGCGGGGGTCCCTCACGCCACCCATCACTCACCAGAATGGCTTTGGCCGTCTCCTGCTTGGAGCACTTCAGGGTTCGGAGCCCCCTGAGCTCAGCTGCCTGGCAACTCTGGATGACCCCCAGGAGTTTTAGCTGTTCATCCTCCAGCAGCTAAAATGCAAACGTCAGGCTGTCAGTTCCGAGTGGGGGGAGGGCTACTCCGCATCTGAGACTGCAGAGTGGGGGGCAAAGAGCCCGTGCAGTGGGGGGGCATGTCTGAGGGATCCAGTCCCTGCTCTTGTTTTCTCCGATACTCACCCCTGGGGAAGGGATGGGGAACCGCAGCAGAACTGCAAAAAGAAGGACATGGGAAGAGGTGAGTACCTGGCAAGGCTATTCCAAGAGTTTTCTCCTGGATTCCAAGTCCTACTGCAGGGGTGGGACACCCCAGCCCTTGGGGGCCAATCCTGGCCTCCTTTCCCCAGAATGGGGCACTCCAGGGAAGGTGCCCCTCCCGCTGACAACTGCCCCCCCCAGCCATGCTCTGCAGCCCTGCCCCCTGCTTCCTTCATTGGACACCACAAAATGGGTTGGCTGCTGGGGGGGGGGGGGTTGGGTTTCCAGCCCCTGGCCCAATGGACCTTGGCTCAGATGAGGCCATCTGGATCTTTGCATCCTTTGACTAGTTGCCCCCCCCCATGCCATGATCACTGCAGATGGTGACAGCAGTCACGAAATCAGAAGACGCCTGCTTCTTGGGAGAAAAGCAATGACAAACCTAGACAGCATCTTAAAAAGCAAAGACATCACCTTGCTGACAAAGGTCCGTATAGTTAAAACTATGGTTTTCCCAGTAGTAATGTACGGAAGTGAGAGCTGGACCATAAAGAAGGCTGATCGCCGTAGAATTGATGCTTTTGAATTATGGTGCTGGAGGAGACTCTTGAGAGTCCCATGGACTGCAAGAAGATCAAACCTATCCATTCTCAAAGAAATCGGCCCTGAGTGCTCATTAGAAGGACAGATCCTAAAGTTGAGGCTCCAGTACTTTGGCCACCTCATGAGAAGAGAAGACTCCCTAGAAAAGACCCTGATGTTGGGAAAGATGGAGGGCACAAGGAGAAGGGGACGACAGAGGATGAGATGGTTGGACAGTGTTCTTGAAGCTACTAACATGAGTTTGGCCAAACTGCGAGAGGCAGTGAAGGATAGGCGTGCCTGGCGTACTCTGGTCCATGGGGTCACGAAGTGTCGGACACGACTGAACAACAACAACAACAATGCCCATTTCTGCCACTTGCTCACCTGGCGCCACGGGCTGCTCTGGGCCTTGCTGGGGGGCCACCCTGTGGCAACAGCTGAAAAGGCGCCTGTGGCGGAATAATGCCTGGTTCATCATGGGTTAACCTATCACTCCCATGTTAGGTAGGTGTTCCCTGGGAGGCGGAGCTAGTTGGCATTCTAAAAGGAGGGGGAACAACCATTGAAAGGCAGTTGGGGGTTTGGCAGTTGGGGGGTGGAGGTTGAGAGAGAGAAAATGAGAGGTTAGGCTTTGGGGAATGGGAGGAAAGGTCATTACCATTGCTATGTTATAATAAAGCTGAATTACATGAGAAGAAGATTTGTACCAGTAATAACCCGAAACATCCATGTTTTCAAGTTACCTAATAAAGTTAAATGTGCTTAAACGTCCGTTGACTCTGGCAGTGGATCAGTACCTTAAGAGGTGTGACTAAGAGGAGAGAACAAAGCTTTCCTGTGGAAGAGGAAACCGTTTGCTTATTCTCCTGTCATACAGAGGGCTGGACAGTGAAGCCAAATGTGCCACGTAGTTGCCTAAAGTGAAGGTAAACTGCAGTAGTTGGGAACCCTGGTAGGGAGATCCCATAGGTGGCAAGAGGTTTTCAAACGTAGAGCCCTGAGGTACCCCAGAGACAACTCCCATATGAACATCCTAGTTGTCAGTGAAACCTATGGAGTGTCTCTGTTGGGGAAGTATTGAAAGGGGAGGGAATAGGATCCCTCACAGCGCCTTAAGCACCTAATCCTAGAAGAGATGAGTGGAGAGGAGAAGAAGAAGAGTTTGGATTTGATATCCCGCTTTATCACTACCCAAAGGAGTCTCAAAGCGGCTAACATTCTCCTTTCCCTTCCTCCCCCACAGCAAACACTTGTGAGGTGAGTGGGGCTGAGAGACATCCAAGAAGTGTGACTAGCCCAAGGGCACCCAGCAGCTGCCTGTGGAGCGTTTGCCCTAACGAAGGCTGAGCCGTTTGCTCCCAAGGCGCTCAACCAATCTGCTCAGACCAATGAGCGCCGCCAAACAGCCTCCAGCACAAAGCACACAGGCACTGCAACTGCCGACCAGCCGTGGCCTCTGCTCTACAAATAGGAATTCTCACTGGCAAAAGGGGAAAGTCAGAACCAGCCATGAAAACCGTTCTTGGTCCATTGAAACTAGTCTTTTGCGTTTCAGTCTAGGCTCTTGTACTACCAACCCAGCTGTACGCTTGTGAACCATGAACCACTTATAAATGCCATCTCCAACTCCTTGAAAGATTCCATCAATGGTGTCTCTGAAAAATGTGACACTTCACTTGGGAAGGCAGGCAAACTAATACCAGTGTCCTGGAAGAAGCAAAGATCACCAGTGTTGAAGCAATGATTCTTCAACACCAACTTCGCTGGACTGGTCATGTGGTTTGGATGCTTGATTATCGTCTTCCAAAGCAACTACTCTATTCCAAACTTAAAAATGGAAAGCGTAATGCTGGTGGCCAACAAAAGAGGTTTCAAGACTCTCAAGGCCAATCTAAAAACATGTTGTATAAACACCAATGGCTGGGAAACACTGGCCTGCGAGTGCTCCAATAGGAGAACAGCCTTTACCAAAGGTGTCATGGGCTTTGAAGACGCTTCAACTTAGGACGCAAGGGAGAAAGGAGCTAAGAGGAAGGTACACTTGGCAAACCCTCACTGTGATCAACTTCCGCCCAGAAACCTATGTCCCCACTGTGGAAGGACGTGTGGATCCAGAACTGGCCTCCACAGTCAGTCACGGACTCCCGGTTAAAACTCACTGTTCATGGAAGTCAATCTTACTCAGCTACGAGTGATAAGAAGAAGAAGAAGAAGAAGAAGAAGAAGAAGAAGAAGAAGAAGAAGAAGAAGAAGAAGATGATGATATCTGGTTGTAGACTCACCTACTGTTGCAGTGGGAAAACCTTCAAATATTCATATAAAAGCAATCCAACATCAGATAGACACTGTTCCAATGCTGTTCTGCTCAGAAGAATGCTGTAGCACCAGAGGCGGCCCTTGGGATATGGCTAGGGGCAGCCATCATCCCTGAAGCATGAGACCACAGCAACCCTTCTGCTTGGGTGATCATCGCTGCCCTCCTGGTCTCTGAGTGCCAGATAGGGGGCCATCTCAAGGTCAAGAGTGGATCCAACCTACATGGATTGGGGACTTGGCCAGGACAATAGGGGGTACTCAACTTGGCTGGGAAACAGGAACAGATATATAGATTTTCCTTTGCTTTACTGAATGGGTGTAAGGTGGGGGTCGAGGGAGGGACAGGGACAAACCTGATACTCAGGTTTCCACCGGAAAAACCTCCCCGTTTGTGACACAAATGTGATATATGTATGACGTTTTATTAAAAGGTGGTGTGGGTAAAATGGGCTTCTTTCTGCTTCTTCCATGTGGTAGTTGGAAGTCCTGTTGCAACAGTTCATTGAGTAAAGACCAGGCCTCTCCAGAGAGCCAAGGCTGTGCAGGGGACCCACGACTAACCCTCCCCCCAAGATGAAGAGAAAGGGAAGGAATGCTACTTACAGCCTGCCCATTTCGTCCAGGAAAAGATCCCACCCTCCTGTCTAAAGTAGCTAACTATCTAAATGCCCACCCAAGCCTAAATCTTAACCCAACCACAACCTAAGCCTATACCTAACCCCCGCCCTAACCCTACACTTAACCCTAACTACTGTACAAAATAAAAATGTACAAAATATGTACAAAATATGCACAGATGTGCACAAAAATATAAAAAATAAAGAACAAAAATATTAGAATAAAGAATAAAAAGTAAAATAAAATAAAAGTGTTAAAATAAAACAATAAAAGAAATTCAAAATAAATAAAATAAAAGTAATAAATGAAATCAAAATCAAAATAAGAAAATGGAAAAATTACAACAAACCAAACTCCTCTCTGAATCGCCACCAACCACCACCAACCGCCACTAACTCCTCTCTCTCTCTCTCTACACGCCTCACTACAAACCCACAATGGCTGCCTGCAAGTCAGTGGCTTTTAAAGGAGAAGCAAGAGATGTCACAAAGGAGGGTGGGTCCTTGTCACCGTGGCAACCCTCCCCCCTGGACCTGGGCCCACCTGGCCCCTCCTGAGAGGTGATGCTCCTGTGTCAGAACTCGGAGGCACCTGCTGTTCCGCCTGCAGCTGGGCTGCATCTTCATTGCACATCCTTCTTCCTGCAGCCCCATTCCCAAAGGGAGACCACCCCCACATCCTTCCAGGCAGGATTGGACCATCTGCTTTGCAGGCAGGTCTCCCATCCTGGACAGCATCTCCGGGGGGTGGGGGTGGGAATGTCCCCCCCCCCACTCCGAAACCCTGGAGAGCTGCTAGTCAGTGCAGGCTAGTTGAAGAAAGATATTGAGCAGCTGGAAAGTGAGCCAAGGAGGGTGACCAGGATGATGAAGGGTCTAGAAACCAAGCCTTATGAGGAACGGTTGAGGCAATTAGAAACCAAGCCTGATCCATATTCTAGATATGGAAGATAACATTAAGCAGAACTGTTCGTGTGGAAAAAAGGGAGGGAAACTATTTTGCAAAAGGTTTACGATGGAGAGTTAGAGCTGAGTCTTCCCCATCCTTTATTATTTATGGAGTGAATCCCGGTATTGCAGTTGTTGTATAAGGGATTGTTTTTTTGACCGGAATGTATTTGAAATTCATAAGATTTTGGAACGCAGAAATAAAATCATCAACCATCAATTAGCACACAGGAGGCTACTTAAATTATATAATTTTGTATTTGAACAATTGGTATTAGTGATTGTATTATAATTGGGTATTGTTATAATGACACTATTATTGGATTGAAATTGAAAATTAATAAATTTGTGCTTTTTATGCAGAATGCTCTAAACCCAAATTCTAGCCCTACGACTGGTTCTGCCACGATAAATCTGTTTGTTTCTAAGGCACTTGGTGGCTCTCTTTTTCTCTGTTTGCTGCCGGGGGCTTAATACTTTCACTACCCTTCTGCATTCTGTGAACTAAGCAGGGCATGGATTTGCAAGCATTTGGAAATTCTGCCACATAATTTTCAGGTGGAACTCCAATTGGGAGAGAAAAGGGTAAATGCAGCCTGCTCTTTCTATGTAGGGGGCCCATTTCGTGGTGCATGCAAGTTTAATGGTGGGCCGTAACATTCAAGGCAGACACGTGGGGGACCTGTCTGGCCTAAGTGGGGAAAGGAACCATCAAATTCGCTCAGCAGTGGAACTGACCTCAGAAAACCTCTCTGGCATGGGAACATATGAATTCCAGAGCCATGGGCACACAGGGCACATGAATGCTTCACAGTCTGTTGTATTTCTGCTGAATTCACATTTGGAAATATGCCCAGTCGCAAAGAGCACATACCTGCTTGTTTCCAAAGGAGTGCTAAAATAAATTAACAAGTCCTCAAAGAGGCAGGCCTTTTCCAGTCCCCACCTCAGATAGTCTCAAAGTGCAAGGAAGCCCGTGCAAATTTATCAGCAATTTCAGCAGAAGTTGTGTCTAAAGAGTGCAGCAGCTACCTTTTGGCTGACAAAAATTCTGGCACCTTGGCTGAGTGTCCTGGAGCATGCACAAAAATCCTTGACCTCCAAGGAGGATGTAGCATTTCAAAGACCGCAGGGCTAATGTGCTCCTGAGCATATGCAGAATCCTTTTCCTCTGGCGAGGTGTGGGGAACCTTTGGCCACCCCAGTTTTTGCTAGACTGCAACTCTTGTCAACTGCAGCAAGCAGGCGTTCAGGGCCAGAAGTTCCCCACACCTGAGCTAGAGACTGTGCAGGTATCTGTGGATTCTGGAGTCCCAGAATTCACCTTAGGTCTCCCCCCCCCCCCGATGTTAGTGACTTCACCTGCCTGATGCTGCATAGGAGGTGACCTAAGATGAGAGGGCTGGCAGGTACTCATGCTAAGGCCTGGCTGACTTTCTTGCACAGTAAACGGGAGATGAGTACTCAGTGTGTAATCTTATCACAGTGAAGAACGGTAGCAGCTTCCCCAAATCTCTTGCTAAGAAGCAAAACTCTGTATTGCTGTGTCTGCCTGCTGGCATTCACAGCAGAAAGCCATTTGTACTTCTGCCTCTGTTCTGGTCTCTGAATGGAAGCATGGTTCGTATCCCACTACCGACACCAGTGTCTGTTGACCCTTAACTGTGGGTTCCAGATTTTTGTAGGAATGGGTAACTTAGCAGCATTTTAAAGACCTCTTGTAAAGTTGGAAAGGACCGCAAGGGTCTTCTAGTCCAACCCCCTGAAATGCAGGAATCCTTTTGCCCAACATGGGGCTTCCACCCTGGATTAAAAGCCTCATGCTCTGCAAACTGAGGTGTATGTTCTGGTTTAAAATAAAAATAAATCCAGCTGATCTTAAGAAAGACCCTCAGCTGTGGATTGTTGCTTGACACTGCAGGGGGTGTGTGAGAGAGAGAGTGCAGACCCTCCAAGTGTCTCTACTTTCCAGGGACAGTCCCGGATTTACAGGAGCCATTCTGGTCTCTGATTTGATCCCTTAGGATGCCCCTATTTCCTTAGGATGCCCCTATTTCCTTAGGATGCCCCTATTTCCATCAGAGAAGAGCCAAGAAGATCAAGTCACTATGCAACCTTTAGAAGGCAGCTGAAGGTAGCCCCGTATAGGGAAGTGCGAAATATTCCCTTATGTTTTTATGTATGTTGAAAGCCGCCCAGAGTGGCTCCAGCAGCCTTAAGTCAGATGGGTGGGGTATAAATAAAATAATTACCATTATCATTATTATATCAATATTACAATATTATCATCAATTATTATTATTATTATCATCATCATCATCATGCCTTAAACTGCCTTGATGCGGAGCTAGCTCAGGATTGCCTCCTCTTGTAGGTTTTGAGAGAGGGGACCTGGAGATGCCACCAGGGGCATTCTGCATCATCGTCAACATGGTTGTTATTAAATAAATTTCTATACCGCCCTTCATCCGAAGATCACAGGGCTTCAGTACAGCTACAAATATAACATGCATGCCAAGCAGATGCTCTTGTCACTGGGCTACAGCCTTTCCCTATTCAACGTGGTGTTTCTGTTGGTTTATATTCAGCTCTTTAAAAAAAAAAAAGTGTATTTTTAACCATGGGCGTTCCCCGGGGGGGGGGCAGGTGCCCCTCCAGAAGCAAAAAAAATTAAATTGTTGTCAGCAGCCTAAAAGGAAACAAAAGCTCTTCCTAAAAAAAAAAAAAAAGCTCAACGACTGGTCTTTCTACACCCCCCCCCAAATCTCAATAACAATTCAGCTCTTGCAAGAGCACAGCTAGCCAGTGTGTGTGTGTGTGTGTGTGTGTGTTGCGCCGGCTGTTTCCCCTTCCTCATGCCAACAGAGCTGGCGTGCCTATCAGAGACTGGATCCTACCCTGCACCCTGCTTGGTCAAATGGGGATGCAGGCTGAGACTTGGGCAGTGTCAGGGGGCGAATCCGAGGGCTGACATGGGCTTCCCTGGATCCGCCCCCTGCCCATTCAAGCAGCCCACACCTGGGACACTCCTCCTTCCTTCCCTTGCCGGTTTCCAGTGTGGAGCTCTGTAGGTCTCCTGCATTGTGACTAGGAAGGTCTTAGCCTGGGTTCTCATCCTTCCTCGTCTGCCTGCTTTTTGTATCCACACTACATCATGCTGGCAAGAGAGGAACAGTTTCTGAATTTGCAAGGGAGCTTGGGAAACTGAGTTCCCTTGCATGGTGAGTAGTTCCATTGCGAGGGCTGAGGATCCTGGGAAACTGAGTATTTTAGCCATTTGGGGCTTTCTGCTTGGGGGGGGGGGTTCTGTTTTTTGAAGCTGTTTTTGTTTGCTGTTTACATAATGTGGTCAGTAATCAAATAATTCAGGATTTTGTGTGCTCTTGCTTTCCACTGCTACTGCTTAGAAAATTAATTAAAAGGAATAAATATTTTTTTAAATAATCATTGTGCATTTTATGTTATCAAAGAGGGTAATTGAGCCATTGGTGCTTCAGCTTGTCCCAGGTTCCTTTTGTGGGGCAGGTTCCAGCCTCCATTGGGGGGTGGCATTGTTTTGCAGCAAGGTTTGATTTCTAGGTGGTTTGCCTGTGCAGTTGAAGGGGAACACAGCTTTTGTTTTAAGTTCAGTTCTGAGGTTTGCTACTGCATTTGCTTTTAGCGTTTTGGTTTACTTTGGAGGTAGTGTGGTGTGGGTACAGTTGTTTGGGCGCCATATGTGAAATCGAAGGCCTAGCACGCATCAACTGGCTCCTCAGATCTGTGTAAACTAGTTAGCTGAATTGGTTTTCCTTGTCTGGGTGTTTTGTACCTCAAAGGTTGTCAAACTTTACAAAGCAGACAGTCTTCTGTCTTGCTGAGTTAATTTTTAAATCAATTATTTCAGAAGGTCTAGTCCCTAAAAAAAGCTCAACAACTAAAAATGAACCGAACCCCAAAAAGGTCAACAACTTTGAGCTGAACCCAAAAAAACATGGGTAGATCACTGCCAGATTTTAATTCTGAAAATAGATCACAGTCTCTTGGGAGTTGGCCACCCCTGGTATTTTTCAAGCAAATAATTGTAATAACTATCATAATAAAGCACTGCTATAATTATATATAATTTTCCTAAAATTTTAGTTTCATTCGCCTTCCGTGCTGAAATGTCACAACCTGAATGACCATGGTTTCCCCCCCCCCCCAGTTTTGATCCTGGGTACGCCCCTGGCTGAAGACCTCACCTCTGGTTCTGCCCACCTACCCACGCCACTGGAGTGCCCCTTTGGCGAGGCTTCAACCTGCCCTGGCTCAGCCGGCTTCAGCTGGGATGAGCAAGTCATGTCAACATACGTACACTGGACCTAGCATCAGAAGCAGTCGTTTGTGGTGAAGGTTTTCCTAGGGAAACAGTTAGGGTCAGAGGTGCCAGCTTGCAAGGGTGATGGCAGGGGCATCAACATCATGTACCTGAGCATCGTGCCACCCTCCCTTCCTCCTTCTCTATTCTGGGAGAAGCTTCCAGGGCTTTGGGAAGGAGGTGCCAGACTTTAATACTTTAATACTCCAATTTACTGGAAACATTCAGGGGGCTATCCTAGTCCCCCTAGTCCACTGACCACACACCGCTGGCCAGTAGAGAGTCTCTGTGTACATTCTCTGTGTACCATGATGCCATCAGTGCAGGGCATCTTGCAGAGTTTACAAAAAGGGACAGATGCCTGCCCTCAAGGAGCTTGCAGTGTGAAAGACAAGAAAGAAAGTTATCCTTCTAGGTTAATTTTCGGTAACTTCCACCCTGATACATCAAGAAACGTGTAGACTTTATATTTCCCCTGTGGACCACCACAGGGTGAAGCTTGTAGAACCTAACCCTTCAGGAGGCAGACCAGTCCCAATTAGCTCTCCATAGCTAGGTTGCAGAGGTGGGCTCATTGGGGATGAAGACGGGACGGACCTTTTTGGCTCCATGGGCCACATCATTATCAGGATCTGCCTTGTGGCAGAAAGTGGACAGGATGGCAGGTGCATCCTACTGGTCTAAATCCCTTTTGTTCCCATCACAGTGTTTCTGGGTTTAAAGTAACACAAACATAAGTGCACTGCCTTGTGTACCTTTTGGATGAACTTGGCCCCAAATTCATAGAGAAATTTAATACTAAATTAGCAAGTGCTAAGAAGGGGAGCCTCTTTATTCTCTCTGAGGTTTAAATAAGGTTGTTCTTAACATTGCAAGTCTGCTGTTGTAATCGATCCTATAGGTTTGGCATTTATAGCTATAGTCTCTCCCAAAGTGTATAATGAGAACAAATGGTTCACTTACGTATTTCCTCACCTCAACATGATCTTTGGAATGTTTTGATTGTTTTATAATGCCATGTTTTCTCCTTTTCCTCCCAATTGCCACTTTCTGTCTTGTTTTTGTAAGCCTGCTTTTGATTTCTGTACAGTGGCTAGCATATTTTAGGCACTTTTATAATAATAAAGGATAGTGATGACAGATTTACTCTTTTGAATGCCATTCACTTATTGTTACATAGAATTATATTACCCTCAACACCTTACCGTTTTGCTTTGTTTTGTTTTTACATTTGAAATATATATATAGATAATGTTCTAACCTGTATGAGCAGGTACTTTCAGGGTCATACAGGATAGATGACTTTTTCATGTGTTTGATTTTTCAGGTGAAGATGAAAAGGTACTTTTGCCTAAGAAAGAAAAAATGAAGCTGCGGAAGGACAGGTGGTTGCAAAGTAAGGCTTATTTTGATGAATCCTGTTTTCATAGAAGACAACTAACTCTACAGTGCTTAGACTTTTACCTAATAATATTCTGTGCAGTAGGCAAGCACCTGAAAATCTATATGGGAATCCACCTAATTATCTAACAAGTAATAGATTATCAAGACTCATGTACAATATTTTTAAAACAGGGTTAGACAATCCAAAGTGAATGTTATTTCCAGACTTACAAGCACTAGGAGCCAGAGAAATGACTAGACAGTATGTTGCATGAAAAGTAGTTACATATAAACTCAACGGTTGCGAATTCTGAAGTCGCTTCCCATGGAAGTAAGAAGGGAAAGGTAGATGTACTCATAGAGCTGTGGACAGCCTTTCTCTGTGGGCCACTGTATGCTCATTTCACTTTTAGTAGCTAAATTTCCAAGGGTGGTGGTGTTGAGGAACAGGAGAATTCATGTAAGCATTGATCGAGAAAAGCAGCTGCCAGTTCTAGGATCAGACTTCTCTCTTTGCCTTCAGAGGAATCTACAGAATTCTTAATAGAAAGAAAACTAATAAATGAATCTAAAGAGAACCCACCCACATGACACACACAATATTAAAAAAGAAAGTTTACTACCCCAACCTTCCCTCTCCCAACTTCTCTTCTTCCCCAACTTTAAGCTGCCTATAATATTTGGGCCTCACATCAAATAAAACGGATCTGTAGAAAAGATTCTATGAACAGAAAAACTGAGACACTGTAGGTACTTTTGTAATTCAAGAAAATCTATAATAGTAATAAGTAATCAGAACCTGGTTTGTTGTTGTTGTTTAGTCGTGTCCAACTCTTTGTGACCCCATGGACCAGAGCACGCCAGGCACTCCTGTCTTCCACTACCTCCCGCAGTTTGGTCCGACTCATGTTGGTAGCTTCAAGAACAGAACACTGTCCAACCATCTCGTCCTCTGTCGTCCCCTTCTCCTTGTGCCCTCAATCTTTCCCAGCATCAGGGTCTTTTCCAGGGAGTCTTCTCTACTCATGAGGTGTCCAAAGTATTAGAGCCTCAGCTTTAGGATCTGTCCTTCCAGTGAGCACTCAGGGCTGATTTCCTTCAGAATGGATAGGTTTGATCTCTCAAGAGTCTCCTCCAGCACCATAATTCAAAAGCATCAATTATTTGGCGATCAGCCTTCTTTATGGTCCAGCTCTCACTTCCATACATCGCTACTGGGGTAACCATAGCTTTAACTATACAGACCTTTGTCGGCAAGGTGATGTCTCTGCTTTTTAAGATGCTGTCTAGGTTTGTCATTGCTTTTCTCCCAAGAAGCAGGCATCTTTTAATTTCGTGACTGCTGTCACCATCTTCAGTGATCATGGAACCCAAGAAAGTAAAATCTCTCACTGCCTCCATTTGTTCCGCTTCTATTTGCCAGGAGGTGATGGGACCAGTGGCAATGATCTTAGTTTTTTTATGTTGAGCTTACACGTGGCTAATTATTGCATGACGATTTAAAATGAGTTCATAGGAGACTTGTTCAGATCTTGCAGGATGAGATTAAGAATAGACATCTGTCTTGCATTCTTCTTCCTCTGCTTTCTTCAGCTCAGGAATGAATTAACTATGGAACTAGTCAATCCCATGTTTCTCTCCCAGTGGGCTTATTGCATCCCACTTTCTACCCCGCTTTCCTTCTTCCTTGAGCAAAGATATCTCAGCCTTAACCTTGTCATACATGAGGATACCTTGGGTTCATGGTGGGGAAATGAGGGCACAGGGAAAAATTATAGAATGAAAGGCAAAATCCTCCCTGTTCTGCTCTGTGGTGAGGCTGTCTTTTGCAAGGTTCAGGCTGAATACTCACAGAGGGTAAAGCTCTGGAGTTGCTTCCGCAGCAGTCAGACTTAGGCCAATCCCTATATAAGAGCAGCACCTGTATTCCAGTTGCAAGCTCTGCCTTTACTGAAAGGTGCCTCTTCACCTGCAGGGGCCTAGGCCACTCCAGCAGCCTCTTAATCCTACGGAGCAAGGGCAACTGGTCACATGGGTGCTTCCGTAATAGGGGCCTATGAGACGTAGTTCTCTTGCCATGGATACTTTAGTTGATTGCAGGGGGTTGGACTTGATGACACTTCCAAATCTACAATTCTATGATTCTAAGCCAGCACCCTTGGCTCCCATTGCAGAAGAAGAAGAAGAGTTTGGATTTGACATCCTGCTTTATCACTACCCAAAGGAGTCTCAAAGTGGCTAACAATCTCCTTTCCCTTCCTCCGCCACAACAAACACTCTGAGGGGTGAGTGGGGCTGAGAGACTTCAGAGAAGTGTGACTAGCCCAAGGTCACCCAGCAGCTGCATGTGGAGGAGCGGGGAATTGAAGCCGGTTCACCAGATTACAAGTCCACCGCTCTTAACCACTACACCACACTGGCAGAAGTGTTTCTGCCCTCGCTTGCAGTTCTTTTTCTGATTCAGAGTCTCCAACCTTCATCCCTTGAAGAAGGTGAATCTGCCTCCAGGGCCATGACACCTCCTTAGATTTGATTGAAAAGTAAAAATTGGATATTCTCACAGGTGCGGAAAGAAACATGTGAAAACTGCATTATTAGGCCCACATGAATAATGTTCCCTGTTGTATAATAACAGGGTGTTCACTTGAAGGAATTTAATTTGACATTTGGTAATGATATATGTTTTTACTTCAACAGTAACTTGTCTATAAAGCAGATAATATTTTCCTAGTATACAGTAAATTTCACTTATACAGAAAATTGTTGTAAGATTTAATCACTTGACTATTGAATATATTTTTGAATATATCTTGACTATTGAATATATCTTCAAAAGCTGACTTAACGCTGATGTATTTTGGGATTAATTCGCTTTCTGCCTGATTTCTTTTTTGAAGAGGAGACGTAGATGCCTTTTGCCCCCCCCCCTTTTGTTTGTCAGCTGGGAACTGAAGTTCTTCCTAATGGCGTAATAGAAATTATTCAGGTTATATTCTGTTGCAAGCAGTGGTAAATCGTATCAAACTTAAGCCAAAAAAGATGCCGTTTCAGCCACTAGAATCACAGGTAGAATGGCTCTGTCCTTAGAAAGATTTCATAAGAAAAGAATTCAGAATCGGGTATGTCTAAGCTTCATTTTTGGAAAGCTTTGAAGTAATGCAACTTCATAGTGCTGGACCAAAAAAAGGAGTACTGGCGATCAGAATGCATGTGCTCTCCAGCCAAGAGAGCCCATCTGATGTGAAGTGTGCACATCCACATTTGTCACAAGCATCTGAAAAGGCAAACGTTAACAGGACAGCCAAAAGAACCAAGGATGTTGTAAATTCCAGCTCCAAAGAGCCAATGAAGGGCTGAAGAGATCTAACAGCGTTGAAAGGATTGTATCTTCTGAATCAATCCTGAATCTGTAGAATCTTACCTTACTTTCGAGCTGAACCATTCATACTAAGGAGATCAGAGGGACACTGTGACCTCTTTAAATCTACATGATAGTGGGTTCAAAAAGGTCATGTTTGGCTTAACCATCCCCTTCTCTCTCTCTGCTGGATGTTACAGCAGAACGGGCGAAGTTCATTAACTCCTGGTTTTATGCTGTGCACTTAGGTAAATTATACCAGAGCCTAGATAGCTCCCTTTGATGCTCCGATGCCATGCGACTCCTTTTGTTCAGTTCTGTAAGCCCCAACCCTGGCTGACTGAATATTTCCAGTGACCAGGCTGGGCCACTGCATTCCCCCCTCTCGTATTTCACTCTAGCATTGTGGCAGAAATAATGTTATTGCCCCAAACAATATTTCAGCTAGTAATTAGTCAGTATGGATAGTTAACCTCATGGCTCAAGCAAAAAAGAATGATAGAACTATGACAGCACCCAGTAGATAATAAAAATGGACTTGAAACAGACTTCTCAGACATAAGACTTTAAAAAGTGATAAAGACATTTTAAAGATTCAATTAACAGAATTTAAAGTATACCCGCTTAATTGTTTCTCCCTCCTGCTCGTGTTTTTCAGAAATAGAAAATATCAAGCTAGCAAAACAACAACAAAAAGCAGAAGCAAAGCGAAAAGCTACCCCAGTAGTTGGAGATATGCATCCTCTGATGGACGCTCTGCCTGAGCTCTCAGACCTGGTAGCTGTCAGCAAGATCTGCAGACATCCTAAAACGTAAGTGTAAGCGGTAAACAGACCCCTTGCTTGTTAAAGTAGGATCTAAAAGCATGATATTATTTTCCATCTAATTTTTTACATTCATTAGGGTTATAGAAATATGACTATTATATACAGTGGTACCTTGGTTCTCAAACTTAATCCGTTCCAGGAGATTGTTTGACTCATGAAACCGTTCGAAAACCAAGGCGCGGCTTCCGATTGGCTGCAGGTTTGTGGTGTTCAGGAGCCAAAACGGACGAGTACCAAGGCGTTTGAAAACCAAGGTACGGCTGTATAGCAAAGTAAATCCTGGTGGAGACCTTCCATTCCAGTTTGTACTAGCTGCCACTGAAAGTCCTTGTGGTTGATTTCTTCTGTCATTTGAGAATCTTCTCTTATTTGAATAGTCACGTTAACTGCCTTAGGAAGCCATGGAAACCTTTGAAGGTAAAGGAGAAAAGAAAATTAGTTAGGATGATAAGTATGTGAAGAGCAAGATTTTCAATAACTGAGCACTGAAGGTAAACGTGATGCTTAGAAAATATTTGCAAGTGAGTGTCAAGCGGGTACAGTGAAGTTGCTCTACACCCACACAAGATTTTCATTAAAAGTTCACATGCTCATGATCTTGCCTCGGAGCAGGAGTTCCACTGACCTCTCAGTTCCTGATTCTTTTTACTTCATAAATAGGGGCTAAAATTAAATTCTCGACACAGGTGCATGTTTCTTAAGAACAGGTTTTATTGTAAGCTTTAGAACTGGCGTGCGAGAGGCTTTTGCCTTGCTGGTGTTGTGCTCCATCAGCCTTAGAGAGCTTGCTCAATGATCAGGGATGGTGGGAATCTGGCAACATCTGGAATGACACGGGTTCCTCAGCCCTGCTCTGAAATGTCTTGTCATCAGACTTGGTTTAGGCATTTAGCGTTTCTGGAGTCTTCAGTTGTGTGGCTTTCTTGCTGTTGTGACTCTTTAATAGACACTCTGTCCAGCAATCCTGTGTGTATCTGTAGAGGAGTCTTTGCCACTAGGCTCAGCAGGACTTACCGGTACTTCCCCGCTTGAAAAGATGTTTCGGACTGCTGCCCAAAGCACTGTTAGCGTGGGAAAGTCTTGCTTCCTTTGATTTACCACAGAATAAAGCATTTTAGTATTGGCATTTTCAGAAATGCAGTCTTACTCAGTGGTTGTCTGAATTCACTTATGTTTTTTGATAGCTTGATATGCAGTGGAACAATTTTCAGAATACTTTCAAATCTAATGGATTGTTGCTTACAATTTACAGCTGTCTGAGTTGTTTTGTTTATATCTCCTCTCATTTCCTTTCATGATTAAAACTTACTTTGAATAGGATAGGTTCTTATATTTCGTTATTTGTTATACTTTTCATTACAATGTTAATATTATAAAAGTGGTATGTTAATACTTAAAAAGAAGAAAGCAAAAACAAGAAAAAACGTACATCAGCAGAATACAGAAAAACATGTAGCAGCACCTTGTCTTCAAAGTTATTGTTTGATAAATGTATAAACATAGACTGTCTCTCAGAAAACCTAGCAACTGGTTTCCCAAAATAACTCATTTTTGAGATGTCAGCTAACACCAAAAAAAAGTTTGCTTGTTCTTTGCCTGCTTTGTGTTGGATTCCCTCTGGGAATTGTGTCGCTGTTGGCTAACTTAGAAACAGCTCAGATGCTTTAAGTCAGTAGATCCAGGGTATTGTAATTTATTTTGCATCTAGTGCATTTATATCTTGCCTTTTTCTCCAAGGATCTCAAAGTGCCATACACATTTCTTCCCCACAACAGTAACTGGCTTAAGGCCACCCAGGGAGGGGATTTAAAGCCTGGCCCCCCAGGTCACAGTCCAACACGTTAAGCACTACCCCACATGGGCCAGAGGCAAAACATCAGCTTTGCACAGGAGGCGAAATGCTTCTGTTGCAGTTCAAGGACACATTCCAGGCAGCTGAAACCCCCCAAGCAGGAGTGGCCAGAGGGTGTGGGGCTGAGGGGGAAATAGAGAGTCCCAGGGTCAGATAGAGAAGCCTGGAAAGCCATGTTGGCCCCTGAGCCGGAGAGTCCTCGCCCCTGTGGTGGGGACTTAAAGAACGGCAGCAATCCTTCCTCTAATGTGCATTTGACATGTGTTATTCCAGCCATGCGCGGCTGAAGGCAGGCTGGTTAAAACTGTGCAAGTCAAGCTCCAAGCAAAGCAGGGGAGCTGGAAAGCTCTTTTTGTGCTGGGCAACCCAAGCAGACCTGGCGCAAAAATATTTCTCAAGCTCTTGGTCTTGCTTGGAGCTTGACTTGCGCAGTTTTAACCAGCCTGCCTTCAGCTGCGCATGCCGTTCTTTAAGTCTGGGAGTGCTGAGAATGCTCTCTGTGTCCCTCACCCACTAGTCTGGGGGGGGGGCACCAAGGAAGTGACTAGGTGAAAGCATGACAGGAACACTACGAGTTTTATTTTTCAAAGGATGGAGACTCTTTCCCCACCCCCCTTTCAGACTGACACAAACCCTATTCAGCTTCTCAAGGATGCTCCATAAATGATTGTGCTGAACAGTCATGAAAGGAATGGACTTCAGAATGAAATGGTCAGAATCATTTTGATGTGGGCAAGGGTGGGGAGAGATGTTTAAGGTTCATCACCCCGCCCAGAGGATCAAATAAAATTTCTACATTCCACATTGAATTCTTTTATTTAGAAGCAGCTACTAGTTAGTTCAAAGTCTAGAAAATGGTTGCTGCTCTTTCTTGTGGTAAATCCACTTTGCTGTTCCTCCTTTGTGCAGGGGCTGTTCTGGTTGCTCACAGTCTGAATCTGTTGCATGTGCTTTTTAATCAGCACAAATTTTAGAGGATTACAGTTATTGCATAAATGAGGAATTATACTCCCAATGATTTGTCAGCTTTTAGTCATAGAAGATCAGATTCTCCAGAAATGTGATCCCCTGCTGGGGATAAGTGCATTCAATTGAGGTTTTATTCTGATTTATAATGAATGAAGTCTGCAACATGTAATGAAACAAGGATGCCTTTCGTGATGAATAAATAAAATTGAGGAGGCGGGCATCCCAGCAGCAGGCACTTGAGGCAAGTTTCCACAAGTGGCACAGACAGCTGTATATGGAAATAAGTCTTATTTCTTGGGTTAGTTACAGGTCAGATGCATTTGATCTCAAAGAGAACTTTGGGTTAACCTGATAATACATTGATTCAAGTCTGTATTGAGGAGCTTAGAGAGTAGTCTTAATATAGTCTTATTCAGGAATAATATGTGTTTCACCTGTGATTACTTCACTAGGAACCAATGTTTTATTTTTCTAGAAGTAACGAGAGCAGTGCAATTTGCTTTGAAGGTTTGGAGCAAGGGTCCGCCATGCTGCAGATTTTCTGTTGTCTCTTCAGAAATTGTAGGCCATCTTCTCCTGGGTGATGTCCTGGCTTCCTCAGGAGGCTCTTTCTGCAGAGCCATCCCAGAGCATACCTGGCGGGGGGGGAGGGGCGATGGCTGCCTCCTTCCAGTGAAACCTTAAATGGAGGGGGCAAGAAAAGTGCCCCCAATTTTGGAGATGCCAGTTTTCTTTCCCACATATTAGAGCTGTAAGTTCTCAGTGGAGCATTTCATCTCAGCACTATTTTAATATAGACTTTTTTCCCCAATCATCAGACAGTAGTTTTGACAGGTTTGTGCTAGATCATGAAAGAATGCAGTTAATCACTAAAGTATGTGTTTATAACAGTGAGTAACAAAGCAGAAGACACAACATTCTCACAGGGAATCATTTTGGCTTCTGTTGCTCTGGCGTGAATCAAAGGGTGCTGCTGCAGCCTTGGCAGAAGCCAAAATGTTTTGCTGTAATAATTTAACATCTATTTTGTTAGCTGCTGTAGTTTATGAGAGAGAAATAGCAAATCCAGAGTTTGCAGAAGGACAAAAAATCCTTTGTAAAACCCCAAAAGTCTCTGTGGCCACAGAATGCTAGGTAAGTGCTGGAGCGGGGGGGGGGGGCTGGAGTGGCTGGAAGCCCAAGCGGAAGGTGCTGCACACGGCAACATTTTTGGCAGGTCTTTGGTGTCAATACTGTTCTCAATTAATACGTAGTTTTTGTTTTCTTCAGCCCAGCAAAGAAGATGCTGCTGACTAACTTCTGTCAGATGAAATCAGCCCAGAAACGCCAAGTCTTGTGAGTAATGGTGGGACTGTCACAAGAAGCCCTTCTGGGCAGCAAAGTCAAAACCTGTCTTGCCTTAAAATAGAAGAAGATGCAATAAAGGCCAGTGATGTGGCTCTTCTTCACCATGGTGTCATGAAGTCATGCTCCTCTGCTCAACCAGCAGCAGAAACAAACTCTGAAGTAGCAGCATGGGCACCATCCCATAATATCCGAGGAACTGCTGCCACTTAACCATCCCAGCATCCCATGCTGGTGCCTTCAATACATGGTGAAATGTGTGGGGTTGTGCTCTCTCTCTCTCGCTTTCTCTTTCTCTTTTTCTCCTGATGGGCGACTGCACCCCCCCCCCCATCCAAGGCCTCCCATCCTAAGCAAGTGAAAATTAAATCCTGCAGAGGGCACTTCATTACAGAAGCAATTTCATATTGCTTCTCCTAAACTTCTCTGCTGATGATCAGGGCCTCTAAATCATAGCCCCCCTTTTGAAAACAGCAGCTGAAGAGACACCATGGTCTCTTGCTGGGTGTTGGGATGTCATCTGCTTCTTCAGAACCTTCCATGCCTTTAGACGTGGGACTGAGTGAGTCCCTCCTGCTGTGCTTTTGCAGAAGCAAGAGGTTTGGGCATGTCCATTTGTCCTTGAGAAGTTCTCAGTCTGTGTCTCACTGATCTGATGACTCACTTGCCGGGGGCCAAGGGCTCTGCTGCATAAGTGGACTTTGCTAATGCAAAATTTGGCAATTTGCCTTGTTCCTCTTGGGTATTTTTGTTCACTGATTGCAGGGGATAGGGGTGGGCACTTCCTAAGAATTTAGCCAAGGCAGCGCCAATATCCTGTTCTCTTCTCCCCCTCCCTCTTCTGGCAGAGCTCTGTAAACCTTAGTTCTGTTTGTGCCAGAGAAAAGTCCACAGGTCAGGAAAATGATTGTACTCACCGACGCAACACCATCCTGTTTACCCAAAGCAGCTAATTTGGGAAATGATAATGTTGTGCATGCAAGAGGAATAAAGGCTAAAATGTTAACTGAAAAAGACAAGGCGCTCCAGGTCCCAGAGAGGAGGGCTATGTTCATAAACTTGTATTGCACTAGCCAAAGGCCAGGGCATCAGTAGGGGTATGTAGCAACCACAAAAGTTGGTTCAGACCCCAATTTGGTTCTTTGGACTGAGTGAAAAAGGAATCATGTTCTCCCCTGATGTTTTGTGAACACCTGTTCTGAAAATTGCATACTTAAGAGAGCTTACCTGGATAAGAAAACTGCAGTGAAATATGTCCACCCATTTTTGTGGAGGCAGGGGGGCTTTCCAGGTAAAATCAGTTCCTCTTTGCCCTGTTAGTCACAACATTCTCTCACATAACTCTCCCAGTGCGGGTGTTTCTTCTTTCTTCCCTCAGCATTCCACCCTGGCGTTTTCCTTATATGATGAGCCTAGTTCTGCTTTTAGCATATGCTTGTCTGCAGTCGCTTTTTGACGTCTGAATTGCCAAGCCCCACAAAGTGCTTCAGGGGTTCCAGATCCTACTCCACCTACAACAAGCCCCAAACCCTTTTGAGGTGCCACACTTCATCTTGGATTCAGGATTTGTCTGAATTCAGCGCACACCCCTGCTGGGTAGCACATATACTCCTCGTGAGGCTTGCAGAATTACGGAACTGCCCTTGGATTCAGTAGAGCTGCCCAGTCGTGTTGTTTGCATAAACATATGTAGAAACTGTTTGCCGGCTAAACTCCATTGCGCCTGGCTAATAGAACTTTGATTCTTGCAAATTCAAGCAAGATATTATAACGAGAGCACTGGAGATAAGATTGTGTTTCAAATAAATCTGAAGAGCTCTTCTGCTCAGAGACATTGTTAGAGGGCCCCAGATTTCCTGCCTCCAAAAAAAGTTTTAAATGTTAAGCTTTTCTTGGTTATAAGGCAGTTAAGCACACTGCAGAGCCCAGAGGTGATAAGACCCTAGACAAAACCATCTTCATTTCCCTGCAAATTAACAAATGCACATTTTAGGCAATCCTTTAAATTCATAGCTACACTTTTGGTCTTACTTCTCTCGGTGAAGAATGTTATTGCCAGATACAGTGGTACCTTGGTTTGCAAACAGTCTGGTTTGCATACGTTTTAGATTACAAACACGTCAAACCTGGAAGTGCGTGTCCTGGTTTGCAAACTTTTTTTGGATTACGAACAAAAAATTTTTGGAGGCCCCATTGGCGAAAGAGCGCCTTGGGTTACAACCTGTTTTGGTTTACAAATGGACCTCCGGAATGGATTATGGCTGTAAACCAAGGTACCACTGTACATGACACACTCCTGATTTGATTTTACTTTTCTCAAGCCACCTTAGGAGCAAAGCCCTGGTTTACAGTCTTTCATCAAGTAATTCACATTCAAAGGAACAGGATGAAAGGTCCTATTTGTGAACTCCTGGTTCTATGCTCTGCACAGCTGCAAGGAAGGGGCTCTTGTCTAATTGAACTCAGACTGTAGTGGGTATGTTATGCTATTCCCATAGAAGTAAGTTTAAGTCGTTCAAGGAATATAGGAGACACACTTGGATATGAACATCTTAAGGTGTTGGGAGTCCTGCTGTTTGCACGTGAATCTTCCTCGTGAGGTCTCTTACACTGACCCCCATAATTCACACAGCAAATGTGCCTAGATGACATCCTCCAGTTTATGCCTTTTTGTACCCTGGGGTGTGCTAGAAGTTTAATCAGAGCCAGGTTAGGTTAGCCCCACCTGAATACAGTGATTTACTTCACTCAAAGACTGGTAGTACAGTGGTACCTCAGACGTTGAATGGAATCTGTTCTGGAAGTCCGTTTGACTTCCAAAACTTTCATAAAACAAGGCACAGCTTCCAATTGGCTGCAGGAGGGTCCTGCAGCCAATCAGAAGCTGCGTTGGATGTTTGGGTTCCAAAGAATGTTCGCAAACTGGGGTTTGGGAGCCAAAATGTTCGACTCGCAAGGCATTCGGGATCCAAGGTACAACTGTACTTTTAACTTGCCTCTTGTAATGCTAGCATATCATCTGATGCATTTTCTCCCTTTTTTCTAGGATGCAGGAAGTAGCACAGTTTCACAAGACTATATCGGATCCTTTGTTCAAAGCTAGCCCTTTGACAGTCCTTGGTGAGCATCTTTCCAAAAGACTGAAGCTGGAGAGGGAGGGAGAGCCATTCTGACATCATTGCTGGGACTGTTTGAGAGCACAAGAGATTGGATTCTCGCAAACACACTGCATGATGACCTTACATGCCCAGTGTGCCAGCATAACTTGCAAGAGTCCACAGGATTATGACATTCAGTGACCTTGTTTTCCGCCAACAGAAATAATGCTGCCAAGACTGATGATTGCCAGTACTAGCGGCAACGCTGCCTGCTGTTTTGCTAGAAGCTCTTGGGGATTGTTCTTGATTCCCACTCTGTGCTATATCACACACCAGATGTTGTTTCTCTTTTCTTTCCATAGTTCTTATGAAGTATAACACCCTCTCCTCTAGGAGTAATGCAGCATTTGCATCATTCTCCTGAAATTATATTTAATAGAGATTAAGTCTGCTCCTGTTTCCATGAACAATTCAACTGAAAAATAATCTGTTCTTGTTAGTTTTTGATACTGATTTGGCAGGTGCACAATGTAAAGTTTACTTTTTCTACATAATAAATATTTTCCCCCATAGTATGATGTTGCAAGATAGCAATAATAAAGTGAATACCATCCTAATTTTTCAAATGAAAAATGATGAGGGACATCCTTTTTGAAACATGGTTCAAGCAACATGGTTTACAATTGGAAAATCAGGGTGACTTCTGCAACCTGATCTTGAATGTCTTGACACCGAAGGGATGGAAGAAATGACACAGTGCTAGAGAAATGTGTTGGAATAGTAAAAGTCTGAAGAAAAACACCAGGAAGGTAATTTCACAGAACAAGTTAAACAGCAACAACAGCAGCAGGAACATTTTTATATCTCACTTTTTAACCAAAAAGGTACAATTTGGCTTACAATACCAACATGACAGTGACAGTATTAAAACAATATTCTAACACAAATAACAGATAACAGATAAAACAACAGCAGAGGCAGTAAAATGAGGTACAGCCAGTGACAATAACAGCAGAATTAGTAGATAATAAGCCTGGGAAAACAAGGTTTTAGCTTCATGGCTGAGGTTAGGCTAAGTGGGTGTTGCCCAGAAGTAAATTCTGCAGAGAGAGTTCCAGACTCAGGATTCAGCGGCAGGAATGCCCAGAGAAGGCTGCTCATCAGTCTTGTATGGTATAAGTCAGTGCTTTAATTTTGATACCAAAGTCCCAAGCCATGGGACAAAACCAACATTTTGAACTGCACTTAGAAACTAACTAGAATCTGGTTAAGAGTTGGTGAGATATATTCTGACCAACCTCTTCAAGTCAACCACCTTCTGCCATGTTTTAGACTAGTTTGAGGTTTCCAAGATGTCTTTGAAGGCAATCTCACATGTAGAGCATTGCACCCGTCACTTCTGGGTGTTACCAGGACATAGGCAACAGGGTTCAGGCCGCCTGCAGAAAGGGCAGCGTGCTGGTACAACATCCTAAGTTGATGAAAGATGCCTTGTGCCAAATATTCTATTTGGGGCACACCAGCAGATTCCCTACTCTGTCCCAGTTCCCTAATACCAAGTCCCAGGTATAGACACTCAGAGTGGGACTTAACCAAACAGAGACCATCTCAGCTAAAAGAAAAGAACTCACCCTGAAACTCACTCACAGATGGCACCTAACACCACAGAAACTAGCGCTGATATGCCTAGGAGCCTCACCAAAATGCTGGAGAGGCTGCACCTCCACAGTTACATACCTCCACATGTGGTGGGAATGTCCCAAAATCCCAACTCTTTTGGACATCAGTCATACAAGAAATATGCAAGATAACTAAGCAAATATTAGAGGTCACGCCAGAACTGGCCCTACTGAACATCTTCCAAGATAATAATGCCCACTCACATCATAAAGAGCTCATAACCCCCCTACTCTCAGCAGCCAGAAGCATCGTAGACACTAGAGAGACCTGTCAGGAGTAAGCATGGAACACTGGTATCAAATAGTATAGGAAACATCCTTATTAGAAAAACTAACCAATAAAGTGAAACTTACGGGGGAAAATTGAAGAAGACCACCCTGGTATGGTTCCCGTTTATCACATACCTACCCCAACAAGACAACAAAAAGAATCCGCTGTCAGCATACAAATCAATCTGACTAACCTGACCCTAAAACCCACACACTCACACACAAAAACAAATCTCACTACAGACAGCCAAAGACAACCAACCACACCCTAGGCCACCCCAACCTCTCTCACCACCAAGGAAATACCACAAGCAAATAGTAAGAACCCACACAAGTGACACTGACACAAAACCCCACACATACACTAAGTAGAAGAATAGAAGCATTCCCACCCCCTCACCATTCCCCTTCCCCCCTCTTTTCTTCCTAACCTAACAATGTCTCACAACAAATGAAACTGATCTGTAGAAAACACAACTTGGAAAAGAGACAATGTGCACATTTCTTTTTGTAAACTAAGTCTTTTTGTAAACTAAGAAATCTTTAATAATTTTTTAATAAACGAAACAAAACTGGAGAGTGTTGTGGTACAGCGGCACTTGACCATCAAACCTGAGCTAACGGTAAAAGAATAACTTGGGTGGGGGAGCTTTACCCCTGCAAACTCATCCACCCAGGTATTTTTTAATGCAAGCCAAAGTTGGCATCCTCTTCAAGGACAAAAGTCCTGGGGAAAAAAACCCACAGTTTTTCACACAGACGTAGCATTCAGCTAAAGCACCACCAGATTTGATTTGATTTCTTTTTGGCAGAGCAGCCAGGTTTGCTTTGGCTGGGAAGAAGAACATGAAGGGGGAGCACAATGTACAGTCCCATCTTCATTAACCCCTTAGGTTGCCAGTCCATGAAACTTGGTTTATTATTATTATTATTATTATTATTATTATTATTATTATTAGTTATTCAGATATACTACTAGTTTTGGCTACAGTATATTGTCAAACGAATAATCATCCTTATCTGAACACAAAAACTAAAGCCTATAATAAATTCTTAACACAAAACAAACCACAGGTGTGTAGTACCTTGGAAAATTATACTTAGGGCAGGCACATCATCCAAATTCAGTAATCATAATTGAAATCAAAAACAGAATCGTAAAACCCCACCATGCCAACATGTGACTTGTATTTGAGTAAATAGCACATGTATGACTTGGCTTCTTGAAAATGAAATCTGCAGACCATGTCAAGAAAGGAAAGCCAAATGGCTCAATATCTGCTTTGGTTCACCTTTCCTTAAATCCAGGGTGTCCAACATGTTGCCCTCCAGATGTTGAGAACTCTCGCTCCCATCATCCTTGACCATTGGCCAGCCCGGATGGGAGCTGGAGTCCAACAACGTCTGCAAGGCACCAGATTGGCTGTCCCTGCCTTAAAATGTCAGCCAAATTGCAAAGTCAGGTAAAGAACCTGGCTAAAGGTCTCAGTTTCTCAATGCGTAACAAATGTTTGAGATACTGCAGAAGGGCAATTCATTGGATTAAAAATTAAAAATAGGACAATAAAAGGGAAAATTAAAAATAAGGGATAAATCTACCTTTTGGAATTATTTGCGACAGGAGGTATTGTTACTAAAAGCAAATAGGGCAAGAATAAAATTATTCATTTATTCATATAATTAATACCCTGTCTCTCACCAAAAAGCAGCAAACATCTCTATGATAAAAATCCATTTAAAAAAATATGTAAAACATTTTAAAACTGTTTAAAACATTTTAAAACAAGTATAATAAATGACTCAGAATGTCAAAAAAATCCAAAAATTAAAGCCAGAGCACTATTGGGGGGGGGAGAGAATGGAGGCACTTCATTCCCATGTTTGACAATATATTATCAAGCTGGTATGTTAAAACATTCAGTGACATGGTTCACTAGTCTAGACAAATTGACTAGATTGAAGGAACAGCATCTATCCACACACCTTAAATATATCCTTTGGTATTAGACCACAGGAGTTCCGAGGGCATGGGGTATTTATAAATGTAAATTAAGCCCTGGTGTGTCACCTTGCGCAGCAATTTATTATCACAAAGAATGGGAAGAAAAGCAGTTATTGGGGGACAAAAGTCCGAGATCAGAAATTTATTGGGGAATGGTCTAATAAGGAGTTACCAGTAGATGGTTATTGAAACAATCCCCTTCTTTCAGTACCTACAAATTCAACATTTAGACAGCCCTATTGTTCCTTTCAGTGGCTTGGTCGAGCAACAACGTTAAAAGGTAGCCCAGGGAATAAAACTGAATGCTATAACCGTAAGGAAATGCCATCAACATACAGTCTTACCAACCCATTGTTAAGATTTTGTTGGTGTTAATGGTGATGTTGTTTAAAGTCATAGCATCCAATCTTATTTAAGTGCCCCGGCAAATATTATTGTAAATGAATGACTCGGTTTGTGTGTGTGTCAGGTTGGAAGTAAAGATTGTCCTCAGGGCCAGCCCCAGACGTAGATCCCAACCCAGAAGCTGCTCTTTCAGGGGAGAGTACAGCCCCATCCAAAGCCAGCAACTGACGAATTGCCCAGATTCAGACCCCCCCCCCCCATGCCCCCAATGCCTTGCCAGGATTCAGGGTCACTCCACCCCCATGTGCCAGCACGACTCTTTTTCAGGGTGAGGGGATTATAACTAAGCAGAATCATATAGTGAGATTCTTACATGCATAATTTGTGCGGAAAAGAGTACACGAGCTATTCCATTCGTTTCTTGTAAAATGGCTCTACAAATGGCAGCACTCTTGTCAAGTTCGGGAAAATGAACAATTTCTCCATTATTTTTCTCTGCTCCAAAAGGTTCCCTGTGACTATGCAACATGATGCAGCATCATGGAGATGTGCTGGGCGCCCCAGAGTCCTTGCAGCTAAAAATAGCAGAAGCCAGCCTGCCTTAGTTTCTATAGAGACAACCCGTTGTCACGCTCAGAGTTGGGTTAGCCCATCAGTCAGAGTATCTCATGCGGCCACCACAATGAAGGGCCGTTGCCCAGACCGTTTGCAGAGTGGGAGCCGGCTGCGGTTGGAGGCTTGCTGAGCCCTTTGTTAATGAAGGGCTTTGGACTAATTTCCTAATAAAATGAACACTGTTGCCATTGTTCATCACAACAGGAGAGCCTGTGCACTGTTAATTGTGTGCGTGTGGAAGGGGGAAGGGACACTGCCAGAGAAATCTGGGAAGAAGAAAAAGGTTGAAATTACCATACTGTTTTGCTGTGTGCTTCCAGTGGCAGATGGGCAGATGGGCCTTGGTGCAGGTGCTTCTGCTGCTGAGGAATAGCAGAGGCCGGCAGAAAGACAAATGGAGCTCATGCTGTGGGGGGAGGAGGAGGAGACGCTAAACCAGGGGTCAGCAACCCTTTTCAGCCATGGACCGGTACACTGTCCCTCAGACCATGTGGGGGGCCAGACTATATTTTGGAGGGGGGGAATGAATGAATTCCTATGCCCCACAAATAACCCAGAGGTGCATTTTAAATAAAAGGACACATTCTACTCATGTAAAAACATGCTGATTCCCGGACCGCCCGTGGGCCGGATTGAGAAGGCGATTGGGCTGGATCCAGCCCACGGGCCATGGTTGCCTACCCCTGGGCTAAACAGAGGGAAGGCTGAACAAGGAATTTGGAGGAAAATAAGCAAATGTGCAGCAGCCGCCACTGAGCACTTGGTAGCCACTGCAGTGAATCACTAATAGATTGATTTCTTAAAATTTATATACCGCTTGGTGTTAGAAAAAAACCTCAATACAGCTTACAAAAAAAGATAAAACAATAAAAAAATCCACTAAAAGTTTCCAACTGTAAAACATACAGGAATTTAAAACCACAATAGAATATATTAATATTAAAACTCATACAAACTTTCTAGACTTGTCTAACATGACATATTAAAGTAATATTCATTGCTGGACCATAAAGAAACCTGATCGCCGAAGAATTGAAGCTTTTGAATTATGGTGCTGGAGGAGATTCTTGAGAGTCCCATGGACTGCAAGAAGATCAAACCTATCCATTCTGAAGGAAATCAGGCCTGAGTGCTCACTGGAAGGACTGATCCTGAAGTGGAGGCTCCAATACTTTGGCCACCTCATGAGAAGAGAAGACTCCCTGGAAAAGACCCTGATGTTGGGAAAGATGGAGGGCACAAGAAGAAGGGGACGACAGAGGACAAGATGGTTGGACAGTGTTCTCGAAGTGACTAGCATGAGTTTGACTAAACTGCGGGAGGCAGTGGAAGACAGAAGTGCCTGGCATGCTCTGGTCCATGGGGTCACGAAGAGTCGGACACGACTAAACAACTAAACAACAGCAATAATTGCTATGGATGCATACACAGAGCACCAAACACTGGCCCAATCTAAACATGTCCTACCATTGTTTTTGAAAGTTTATGAGCTTTGGATGTTGGCAGGATTTTCAGAAGGAAGCACCAACTCAGTGAGTTGACCAAGGTGAATATCTTTCCATTTGGCCTGATGGTTTGAATGTTGTCTCCATTAACTCGTAGTAACTGTTCGCACAGATGTGGAGGTGTATGTCCTGTCCACAGAATTTTTAAAAGTGGCCTTTTAAGCACTGCCCACTTTCCATATGACTAAAGACCCTCCCTCCCACTTTTATTGCCTTTGCAGGGGCATGTGGCATGGAATGGCATACAGGGGTGAGATATGGCTTTCTGCTTCATACAGTGTGCCCCGTGAGTGGCATCGGTGTTTGTGAGAAGTCCCAGTACAGTGATGCTTCACAAACGAAAGACGGTTTGTTGTGGTCCCTCTTCAGGACCAAGCAAAATGTGTGGAAATAAAGAAGGGTAAGATCTATGGCCCCCACAGCTGCACAGGGGCCTGCTGTGGTCTTCCCTGATGCACACAGGGTCCGCTTCCCCTGCTCAAATCAGTTTGCAAATAATACAGAGAGAGAGAGAGAGGTTTGCTGGAGAAATGTCTTTAGAGAGCAGGCATACACCAGAGAGGATGTATGAACAGTGATGAATACTAAAGTAGAACGTGTGTACATCTGAATTGTGATCTACCACAATTGCATTTAATATCTCGCTTCCATTAGGGTGCTACTTGACTTTCAGTCACATGGTGAAGGAAAACACTATCCACCCCACCTCCCCAAACACACATTCGGCACTGTCCTGATTCAGGCTTCTTTGTCTTGCCACTGAGGTCATAGGGTCCTTCATTAGGCAAACAGTCTAATATTTTCAAACCAGAATTTGGTTCTTCTCTTAGTCTTTCTCCAGAATAAAAAGCAGCAGCAATGTTGGTGCTGGCATGAAACCAAGTTGACAGAGCCCAACCCGCTTGCTTTCTGTGTCCCTTGGTATAATTTTCAGGAGGAACTTTTAAAAATTCCTGTTTTCCCAGACATTTGATGACAGAAAAATACTGTTTCACACAATTTTCTAGAGGGTGTGTTCCTAAGTGTTGGGTAAACTGGGACAAATGAGGGATGCTGCTGGCCTACCACCCATCTGGCTGCCCTGCAGTCTTCTTGCCTGAGCTGACAGAGCTGGTCTCAGAGGCGGTGTTGAGGACACCCAAACTGCTGGTCCTGGGGGTCATGCTGAGGCGGTCGGCTCTGGGGTGATTCAGGCCCCGGGGCCGTCACAACATATCAAACGCATGGATGTGGCAGGCCACACTATGGACCTTGTTTTCTCAACTGGGCAGGAAGAGGGTGGTCTGAAAGTGGGGGGGTACCGACATCAGTCCTTTGTCATGGTCAGATCACTTCCCGTTGAGGTTGAGGTTCTTAGCACATTTCCCTTAGAATGGTCGGCCCTCAGAGGTTAATGGAGTAATTGCCAGCCAGTTGCCAATCTCTTTCTCAAGTGGGTGATCCTGGACCAGGTCCAGGTTGAGTGACTGGCAGGGTGTGCGGGGGGGGGGAGGCAGGAGGCCAGGAGGGTGACTAGCAATTTATGGGGTTTGACACTGTCCACCAGGGGAGCAGGGAGAGTCAGGGCAGTCCAAGATGGAGGAATGCATGCCAGGTGGCGGAAGAAGAGGCTGTGCTTGTTGTTCATTAAATTTGTATGTCACCCTTCAGATCTCAGGGCAGTTAGCAACCTAGAATTACAATTCAGCTCACAGATCGGTCTGTGGACTCCCCACTCCGTGCCCTCCTGTCTCCTAGAACCACCAGCAGGGCCTTCAGCTGAGGTTTGATGTTGGAAGGAGAAATAGAAATGAGGCTTAAATAGCCCACATTTTGTGCTCTGCATTGGCTTCTTGGCGGCTGTTGTGGCAGTTAGTGAGCAGCAGATTCTGCCTTGGCAGGAGGGTTGGGAGACAAACCGTGGCAGTAATGGCAGAAAGTGGCCTCAACAAACTCCACAAGTCCTAGACCTAGACATATGGCTCCATGTTGGCAAATAATAAAAGCCCTGTACTAATACATTTTGTAGCTTTCAAAACACAGAAGCCTGATTTGTCTTTACAGCGGGGCATGGCCTCATGCTATGTACGTCTGTGAGATAAATATTTGCTCACACCAAGTTGGTGTGCTGTTATTCTGTAACGCAGGCTCCTGCTGCCCCTGGGATCAATGCCCCTGATTATGATGGCGCCTTGTCCTTTGCAGCACCCTCCCTCCTGCTCAAAGGAACTCAAAGACAGGGGAGTTTGGGGCTTCCCTCTCTCAAAAAGTGCAAGTCCTAGTTTTACTGTGCAAGCACCTTTTCTGCTCTAAGGAAGGAGCTGGGCTAGCAACTGGCTGCTCAGAATGTGCTTGTTCTGCTCAAACACTGGTCTTGATCAGCTCCAGCAATTTCCACGAGATCTAGACAATAGTTACCTACGGGACAAGTTCCCATAAAAATCTTCAGTGGCAATTTTGCCTCATTTTGTTCCCCAGGGTGATGGGATTGCAGCCTGAGCAGGGACCACCTGGCTCTCTGCGGCCTGGTAAAATGTCCGCTTCCTTCCACCCAAAATCTCAAGCAGCTAATAGCTTCTTTTTCTTCACTGGCATAATATATGGTTTCCAAAAATCTTAGAAACTTAGCTGGATAATAAGCACTGTTTACTCACCAAGGACAGAATAAAATAAGGAAAGGCAAAAGAAGGACAAATTTGAAGGAAACATAACGAAGGCAATAGTGCAGGCTTGCTCTTCCTTTCAACTGCATTCTACCCTGCCAGTGGAAATGGTAGTCTAGGGTGCCCACTTGCATTCAAATTTCCTCTCCACCTGCGGTTTAAAAGCAGGAAGCTTGGCAAGGCAACATTCCTAGAGATGCTGTTCAGACAGTGCAAAGAAGACTGCAGGACGCTTGTCTTGATTGAGACAGTGACATTTTCCAGTACAACAAACGGGACATCACATGGAGATGAGGCACAGACTGTGCAGCTATTCCCAGCAGGCGCAGACACATCTATGCAGATGTAATGCATTGCATCTGATTCCTGTATTTTCAATAAATCAAATTGTTTTAATTACTATTGCTTCATAGCCTGGCCTGCTTTCTTAGTTTAAATACATCTCTGTTTTCTGTAGCCTGGTTCTGAAGCTACCGCTGCCTGAAAGCCTGCCATGACGGATCATTCAGAAGCAGCAGCCTGGCAAGCCAAGATGCAGCAGCGCTCACAGTCATTCTTGCCTGTCCTTGGAAGGACATTGGCAAGGAGAAGGACAGGCAGGGAGCAGCAGAGAGAAGGAATATGCCTCATACAGAACAACGTCTAGCCTAAAGTGCCCTTTTGGAGTCTCTCCTTCATTGCTGCACTGCAAGAAAATGCAGCGTGTGTGCACTGAGATTTATTTCAAATGAAGTTGAAAAGTAGTCATTTCTGTTACATAAAGACATAGTCCAGAGATTAATCTAACACTACAAAAGCTTTCACTTCCTTCTGTGAAAGGTAGAGGGAAGAATCCTGCTTCTCAGGGGCGCCAGATGTGTTGTTTTTAAAGAGGGGGCCAGCAAAGCCAATGTAAGCCATCTGGAGGCTTCTCAGGATGGCGAGGTGCAGGCGTAGCAGCCAAGAGGCTTTTATACCTATTTCTGTTCAGTCCTGGACCAAATGAGAAGAAGAAAATTGGAGTGGAGTCATGCTTGCTCCCCAGTGCACAGCCCCAGCCACCCTTCGCTTAAAGGTGGTGGTGGGGTCGGGAGTCGGCCTCCTTGGCAATTGAAAGGGATCTTTGGGTTGGTCATTTGAGAAAGGAAGGGAGAGTCGTTCCTCTAATCCAAATTAATCCCACCCCAGAACCCGTGCTCCCCCCCCCTCAAGGGCACGCAGTACCGGCACCTCTTTTGTTGCTGTTAAAAAGTGTGACACTTACTGTAACAACTTCATGGCGAGCACCGACACCTATTTTTCTAGAAAAAAAGCACTGCCAAGAACTATCATCATTATAAAATAATAAAGGATACACACACACACGAAAAAAACCCTTTCCTTGCAAAAAGGCAGCATCAAAAAGCTTACAGTGTGGATTTAAAACACAGTTTAAAAAACCTGGTTGAACAAAAAGGTTTTCACACTGAAAAGACCACCACATATTAAGGAAGGCAGGATGGAGGAAATTGGGATTAGAGAATGTGCACCGTTAGTATACATCTGCAATTTGCAGTTTCCCCTCAAACTCTTCCAGTCTTGGGTGAGGGTGAAATCCCATCCCACACATGTTCTGAGTCTTATCCGACTCAGAACTGACCACTCTTGCACTCTTGGAAAGTTGGAAGAGTGTGAATTTGGACAGGAGAGGGTTGATGGCAGGGGTGCCAACTTGAGTTAACGATTGTGGGGGCCTAGATAAGCCCCGCCCTGCATAATCGATCACATGACACAGGGCACACAAACTATTTGAACCCCTCACAGCCCCTAAGAGTTGGCTCCTATGGTTGATGGTGGCAGAAAGACTGATGAAATCAATTTAATAGCTGGTGGCCAAGTTGCTAGGTACATCTTTTGTTCAGCTGATCGCTCTCAATAACTGGATCTTTTTCACATATTATGAATGTCTAGCAAACACCTGGAAGGGGCAGGTGCCCCACTCCCAGCTAAAGGTGATATAATCAGGGACGACAGAGTTGTGTTTTTGTGAAACATGGAGAAAGGGGGATATGCCTTTATGGAGAACTGACATAGGACCATGGATCTGCCTGTTGTTTAACCTGTGCCTCAATCTCTGCCAAACCAGTATATTTGTAGAAAATCTCAAATATTATAAAATACTATTAATTGCCAGTGATTAATAGCCAAATGAAACAAAACTCAGATAACTGCTGCTGTAACCCTGGCACTGGGCTGTATGGGGTGTTAGAGGAGGGGTAGTACCTCTGGTAAGGGATACATTGTGCTCCTTCAGGGGTAGTTTCACCACCTTTGGTCCCCACCCTGCACTCAGCTCTCACCTGCGGCTCCTAGAAGCTGTCCATATGTGACAGGAAACAGCTTAGTAGAGCCAGTGTGGTGTAGTGGTTAAGAGCCGTGGACTTGTAATCTGGCGAACCGGGTTCGCGTCTCCGCTCCTCCACATGCAGCTGCTGGGTGACCTTGGGCTAGTCACACTTCTCTGAAGTCTCTCAGCCTCACTCACCTCACAGAGTGTTTGTTGTGGGGGAGGAAGGGAAAGGAGAATGAGACTCCTTCGGGTAGTGATAAAGCAGGATATCAAATCCAAACTCGTCTTGTTCTTCTTATTAGACTGGCTGGCTAAACTAGGTGAGGGGAGCCCATAGGTCTCACACCCTTGATAAGATTGGGACACCCCCAGCATGTGAAGAAGACAGGCTCCAGTGGATTGAGCGGACAAGACCAAGAGTGGGTCCAATGGTCAAGAAGGCAGTTTCTGCACATGCTATAGAACGAAGTGAGAGCAGATGGGGCTCATCCACTTGGGAAGGTAGCCCATCTAGGAAAAGGAAGGAAAACTCTGATCCTAACCCTCTGCTGCCATGTGGGATATCTTCAGGAGAAGAAAAGGCTAATGATAAACCCTACAAAAATCTGGAGTGGAGTCCCAAAGTCTGTTGGGTGGCGCCTTGTATCCCACAACTCCTGCAGCCAAGCTGGTGCCAAACATGTTATTCTGCTTTCCTTTGGACCACGTCAGGGAGGCTGGGGGTGTGGTGTGTGTGCGTGTGTGTTCTTGTCATCTGGGAAGCCCAGGACCTCTAGACACACGGCCCAAGCTTGTGCCCCAGGAGGTCACTTCAGTGCTACTGACACAGCAGCTTGACTTCATCCACGGAGGCACACTCCTTTCTTTCTTGAGACAGACAGAAGCCAACAACCACATCAACAATACCCCAGCACTTCTATTTGCTTGGAAAAGTGGGGTGAAGTATTGCATTACTCTGCATGTGTTTATCCACTATTTATATTTGTGATCATGTCATGAATCTGACACTTGTTGACGGAAGGCACATGACAAACCTGAAGCAGACATTTCTCGAGAGAGAGAGTAGGAAGTACAGTAAGTCACCCAGAAGATTCTCTCTTCAAACTAACACATCTTGCCTAACAGATATTTTTGCTGCTCATGGATCCACTTATGAAAAACTGGCAGACGTCAGGTCTGGTGTATAGTCACATCATGGGCACAGGGCTTTGCAGTCTCTTTACATTGCTTCCATGGGACAACGGAGTCATTTCATATTTCCATCCATCTCTGGTTTAGAAGGGAGACCACAGACAGATGACATAGGACATGACAGATTTGCTGGGATCTGTGGTCCCTCTGCTCCCTATCTCATTACCAGTCATAAGACTCTCAAGGATTCTGCCACTTGGGGTGTGCATTGCCAAAGAACCAGCTGGCACTTGCAGCACAATGTGGTTACTGAAGGGCAGTTGTGCATTGGCACACAACCAACCTTAAACACAGCATTTTATTTCAGATCAAGGAGCCCAGAAATATACCTTCAACTTCTGAAAAGTGTTCAAGTTAAAAATAAATAAATCACAGTATGTGGTTACAGTGTCATCCCTTGAAGGAGGACATAACCCCTAAAAGCCTTTATGGCGATTCCTACTGGTACCACCTTGCTTAAGGTAAAAATTATGCTTTAAAGGTGAACACGGAGTGCACTAATGCATGCTGCCAAAACTGCAGGTGTCCCTTCCCATCCCTAGTTACCTTCACATTTGGGAAAACAAGGAAATGAGTGTAGCAAGTCCATTCACTTTTGCTGGGTGCATGCAGCCAGTGCTGACTAAACCAGCTAGCTACAATAATATAGGCAGGAAATCAGTCCATTATACTGGCACCAGGGCCAGCCCAATACATTTTGGCACCTGAGGGAAACTACAAAATCCTGTCAGCATCTAACTCCTCTGCTCAGAGACCCTCACTGACTGCTGATTTGCTGCCAGGCCAGTCCAAGGGGTTACAATTAGAGCAGGAAGCCCTTGACAACTTGGGACCAGTTTCCCTGGGAGATTGCCTTACCGCCCATGTGCCCACCCGGAAGCGCCACAGGTGCCGTATAAGACCCCCTCTGCATCTGCGGAGGGTTCCTTAGCGTGACAGACAGCCAACCTGTGCTTTGGAACTTCATGTCTACTGGCACCAGGCAGGCACCTTCACTACACTATTTTATTTTGTGGATACATACTTTTAATTTTTATTATTACTTTTAAGGTCAGTTCCACCTTTTGTCCAAAAAGCTCAAGGAGACGTTGGTGGATCTCCTTCTCCCCTTTTCACAAGAACTCTGTAAGGATAGACTGGCCAAGGTCACACAGGGAGTTTCATGGTTGAGTTGCGAGAGCTACCCTGGTTTCCCAGGTTCTACTCTTATGTAGTAGCCATATATCATTTTCCACATTCTAGAAAAAAAGACGGAGAAGTAAATAAGATGGGGGGGGGGGAAATAATATTTCCCCAAAGGGCTGCAAATTTAGGTGGGCCCTTGTTAACTGTCCTGCGTGGCAACTTCTGTGCATGACTCAGAAGTCAGCCCCACTGAATTCCATGAGCCAAGCCAAGGGTTAATTTAGTGCGTCATCTGAACCCAGGCTTCTCCAGACTTATACTCTCCAGACTAACAATGAGCTGCAACCAAAAACAAACCTGAGGTCAATTTCACCCCCACAAATCAAAGTTTCTTCTTACTCCTCTTTAACAAAAACAACAACAACAACAATATCAATAATAACAATAACAACAATAACAATAAATATACCCTGCTGTCGATCTGGGTGGAAAAACTTAAGAAAACTTAAGATGTCTATAAATATTCATATGGCATTCACTGTGATTCATCAGAAAACATTTTATTGCTTCACTGAAGTGGAATGAGGCAGCTCAATTCTTAATATGCAGGCGGACGAGGCTCTTAAATTAAATCCTTAAACAGCAACAAAAGTTAAGGTACAGAGTGAATGGGCAAATGAAATACTCTGCAAGACGAGACAGATAATCTAAGGGGTAAAAAGGACAGTTCGACCAACAGTACTGGGGTCAGACACCTCAAACACATTTGCCAGGATCCAAAGGGATATTTCAAAGTCTATAAAGACAGTCCCAGACTATTTTTAAAATAACGTTTCTTCTCACTGAACATTGGGAAGCCAGGCTACTACTTCACAGCCCTCTTTGCTCTGCTTCACAAATTGGCTTGTTGTCAAGAAACATTTGCCGAAAGTGTCCCCCTGCCATGTAACTAGTTGTGCAGTGCTTCGGATCCTGGCCATTAGCTGAAAGTAAATTATATTGATTTAATGTGTTTAGAATAAGAGAGCCTCTTGGGCATATTTAAAACCACATTAAGTACATGAAGCAAATAAACAACATTGTTTATCAGTCAACAAAAATACTAACATTGACAATGAGTTAATAGGTATATTTATTTGGAATTATATATCATCATAGCTCTAAAAGGAGGACAGATTACACAAACATTTACAGTTGCATATTGAAAAGCAGGACCCATCAAGGAGAGATGGATATTCCTCCCATCATGATCCCAATCTTACCTGCCTTTGGAGACAAGAAATTATCAATTATCTACTATCTCCAGAGAATGGAGTCTTACAGAAGCAAAGCATAGTGAATGGCATTATTTTAAGTGCCTGAAAAAGCTGAAAGTACTAAGAAGTATGTGGAATAAAAGAGAAATCCAAAGCTGTCATTTTGTGGACTCATTCCTGTAAGCAGGATTCTCCTTCAAAAGCCGGACATGATACCCAGCAGAAAAGTACCACTTTCACTTTTAAAACTGAAATCAATTCAGTAGCTTCAGTAAGCTTCAATTAAACAAGTTTTAAGACTGAAAGAATGAGCTAACTTTGCAAATAACAATTTAAAAGTACTTTGTTTAGTACCCAGAGAATAAAGCTTTTCTAATACGGGAGGCCTCAGCCCTGAGGCCAGGTCTAATGTAAACTGAATATACCAGTAAAAATGCCATAGTACACACCTAAGAGAAGGTCATCAAAGATAGGAGCTTAGAGGCAGAACATGATATCTAAATTGAAGTTAATGTTGTGAATTACAAAAGCACTATTCAGACATGTGAAAGTGCATTGGGGAGGAGTGGGATCAGAGAGAAAGCCCTCCCCTCTACGTATATTTTTTCACACCTCGTTTGCCTACCTACAAACTGTAATGACAGGATTCAGCATTTGTAGGCCTTCAAGTATTAATTGAGATAAGGCAGCAATCTGTCCAGACCCAAGACCAACTTCTGACTCCTAACATGGGACCCATTTTAACTTTTTGTTTATACTTAATAATGCTAATAATGCACATTGTTAATCCTAAAATTGTAATTCACAGTGCAATAAAGTGTCACATTGCTATTAAATCAAAACTAGTGTCTGTCTCTCCTTTTGCTTTCTCTCACTCACTTTTTTTCATTGCCTGTTGGTGCCTTTTTCTCCCTGTCCTGTTACCTCATTCATCTTTCACAATTCTCTCTCTCATGAATTCCTCTACTCACAGCTTCTTCTACCTTCTCCCTTATTCCACCTTCCTGTCTTCTCCCCATCTACTTCCTTCCACCTGCTGCCGTTGACTTTCCTATAGGCATTCCATCGCACTTCCATAAAGCAAATAGAAACAGTTTAGTGTCCCTCTCCACTGTGCACTAAAATCTGCTCCCACCACAGCTGGTGCAAAATGCAATGGCCAGAGTGCGCACCAGAACAAGACACTTTGAGCGTGGCTGGGTGATCTTGTGGCCCTGGCAGAACCGTCAAGATTGCATCCCCCAGCCACGGACAAATTGGCTCTTCTTTCTGCCTCTCCTCCAGCCCACCCCCCGGCACCCATTCAATTCACGCTCTATTTAAAACCATTTCTTATGTGGCAATAATCAATATTTATATTTATGGACATATTTTGAGCTGATCCACCCCCCCCCATCACCTGCACCTCTGGCGGGAGCCCACCTCACCACCCCCTAGCTACGGCCCTGTATAACTCTAACCCTGGCACTGGCTGCCCATTAGTTTCTGGGCTCAATTGAAAGTGTTGGTGTTGACCTCTAAAGCCTTACTCAGCTCAGGAACTCAATACCTTAAGGGTTGCTTAACTGACCAGGACTCTGCACTTGTCATTGGGGTCCCTTCTCTATGCCCCCCACTCCCAGAGAGGTTCGGAGGGTGACAACAAGAGAACAGGCCTTTTCTGAACTGTGTGTCTTGGTGAAGCTGTGAAAAGCAAAGCAGACGCAGCACAACATGAGGCACCAGGAACTTGCTAACTATAAAGCAAGATGCCTACTATATGGTCCTGCAGAGAACTTTTCCCTTGGTCCAGTGCTGTTGCAGGTTGCATGAAATGGGGTGAGGATGTGATGTCCCCCACTTGCTTCGACTCCCACATTCATGTACCAAAGTTACGTGAAGAGAACTTTTAAAATAAGGTTGTCTACAACTGCTTGCCCCCCCCCCATTGGATCAGGGGTGGGGAACCCAGCTTCTTCTGCCTAATTTAATGCTGACAGGGGAAGCCTGGAGAGAAAGTTTAGGAAGGCAGGATGAAAACAAAATGGGGGTGGGGGAAGTCAAGACAGACAGAATGATGGAAAGCAGGGGAGCCCTCTCAAGTCCATCACATCGGACCTCTGGCAAGAGCAATCTGTTCCACTCTCCAGGCAGAGAAAAGAGATGGCCTGGCATTTATAGGAACATTTCATGGAGGGGGGGGGATAGCTTTAGGTTGTGGGTAAATAGCTAAATAAATAAATAAATGTAACTTATTGATTCGTGTCAAAAGGATGTTAAAGGATATGTTGACAGTTCAAAGGGGAGTCAGGAGAAAACTTGCTTCACCAGCAGATCAGTAAGCCATTAGGAAATAAATTTTGGTGCTCTGAAAGTATACAAAAGTTAACCGTGGAAAAGAATGTATTTGCTTGCTGCAAATAGTGAGATGATGCAACATGAGTTATGGGAGAGATTTGTCCAAATGTAACACTTTTAGGTCATTTTCAGTAGGAAAGATTTAAGAATGTGTTTTATCTCCCTGTCCCCCCTCCCCCATCCACTCTGGAATGGCTTAAAACAGTGATTCCCTTGGGTCCCTGTATTATGCATTTGTTGTTGAAAACTGGTGCCCCGTGCATATTGGACTCCTTGGCCAGATGAGGGGGGGTGGTGGCGTGGCCTCTTGGAGGAGCATGGCGCGCCCCTGCCCTGTCTGTGGCCTCTGCCTCCCGTTTGAGAAGAAGACCTTTGCAGATGTCCACACACTTCCACGTCGCGCTCCTGGGATCATGTGGGACTTAGAGACGAGCGAAAGCGGATCTGGCGAGCCCCTGTGGATCACTGCAGGATAATCCTTGATTACAGAGAGCAGGGCAGGGGGCTCTTCTGACCGCATTCCTCCTTTCAGGAGGGAAAAGCAGAACGCAAGAGGGGAGAGAGCGCGCGCCGGGAGGGGGAGGGAGACAGACAGCACAAGGGCGCGCACCACCACCACCCCCCGCGCCACGCATGCGCGCCTCATCCGCGCCTGCTGGGCGGTCCTTTCCCCATGGCTCCTCCCCTCCCTCCTCCCGCGCGACACAGGGCCGCCCGTCGCAGCGTCGTCCCGCGGGGCTGGCGCCGGGCGCGGCCACGAAAGAAGCGAGCGAGCGAGCGAGGAGCGAGAGCGCGCCCGCCCTCGGCTGACTGACTGGCTGACTGACTGGGCCGGCGCAGCGACGAGGGAGGCGGCCGGGCGGCCGGGCGGGCGGTCAGAGGCGGGAAGCTGCGCGGATCCGGCGACGGGGAAGCGTCTTGGTGGTCGCCTCCGCCGGGCGCCCTGCGAGGTAGGCCACCTCTCCTCTCCCCGCCCCGCGCCCTTCCGGGGCCTCGTCCCAGGCCGAGGGGGAGCCGCGCGGCGGAGGAGGCAGGTGCAGCGCCGGAGGGACCGGGCTCGGAGAGGAGCCTCAGCCTCAGCCTCCTCCTCCTCCTCCTCCTCCTCCTGCTGCTGCTGTCCAAGGTCCGCCGCGCGTCTCCAGGGCGCCCCGGCCTCCGGCGCCCGCAGGCGTGGAGGCGGCCAGGCGAAGGGAGGCTGGGGCGGCAAAGCCCCTCGTCCGCCCCGCTCGCCGGGCCTGCGCGGCGCTCGCTCTTCCTCCACGCGCCGAGGAAGCGGCTGCGTCCACGCGTGACGGCGACGCTTTCGGGCGGAGGAGAAAGAGAAGAAGAAGCAGCAGGGGAGGAAGGAGGTGTCGCTTTTAATCCCCAACCCCTCAAGCTACCCAGTGGTCCCTGCAAGCAGAAAGCCAGCACCTCAGGGAGAAGGCGGGCGCTGCTGGGCACGGCGCGAGGGGGGGGGCGGGGAGAGTCCGACGGGCCTCGTTGGCCTTTCCCACTCGGGACCGGGATCGGGGCCGCCTCGCCCAGGGCGCTGAGCGTCTCGAAAAGCGCTTCGACTCCGGAGCGTCTCCTTGGGACCCTTTGCTTCTGCGCACCTGCTCTCTCTCTTTCCTACCTGTTTATATGGGGGTCCTTTTCTCCTCGCTAGTGAACATGTAAGAGCCTGAATCGCAGCTGATTCTAGAAATCTATTACAGTACAGTACGTATTGGTGATTCAAGTTGGCCACTTGGTGACTATTGCTTTAGTCAGCAGCATGTTTGCAATATGGATTATAGAAGAGTAACAGTTGGTCAGATTAAAAGTCTTGGTTCAGCTGCGAAAAAAGATCAAAATGAGCTTAAAGTATTCAGTGTTAAAATTACTTTAACTTTGTTTAAAATAGGATTAAAATAGAAACATGGGTTTAGTTCACTTTCCTGAGGATAGATTCAAATAAACTCTGCAGTGCACTTACTACTGATGCCAATAAATATTTTGCTTTGAGGAAAGAGGGTTACAAATAGGGAGAATTCCCCTGCCTTTCCTAGAAAACGTGAGCGCCTGTAAATACAGTGAGACAGTTACAGATAGAGGATTCCGGCTTTGGCATTAGCAGAAACAAGGACTCTTGTGGTATACACAAAAAGCAACAAGAGAGGGACAACTACAGCTACAGCTCAGAAATTGGGAAATATGAATATGTGTATTTTGTAGCAATTCTCATAGGGCATTTCTTTTCTTGTATTCTTGAGGAATATCAGGACAACAGGAATGTATTTACCGTATGTGCTTCTGTTTATTATGAAAGAAGTAAATCCAAGAATTAAAGATTTTGGGGATATTGGTAGAGTGCAAAATTAATGTAAATGTCTTGTTTATTTATTTATAATATTTATATTCCACCCTTCCTTGTGCTATTCAGGTTGACTAAAAACAAATAATAAAATTTAATAAAAGCCAACAGCAAGCTGGGGACAATGACTATTTCTTTAGTTAGCAGCATGTATGGGAGGCTTATATATCAGCATTAGAGTTTTTCTGAGTCTATAATTGTTTTGAAATATTTCAGGGTAACAGAATACTTTCAGTTCTTTGAAGCTCAGAACGACACAAAGTGTCAAAATTTTAAATGCGAGATGAATGCTACTTGGGTGTGAGAAACTATTTTTGAATGCTCAGTGAGTCAAAATGTAACTGAAGATGGGATGTTGAAAATATTACTCTGGCAATCCATTTGTATTTAGAACCTCTTACTTTCCAATAACTTCCTTGATTTTCAGATCTAAGTTAAGCAACCTTTCTTTCTTTAATGATCTCTGTGTCACTTACTCTGTGTTGCTTTACATTCTCCATGTTTCTTCATCCACACAGTAGCCCTAGTCTAAAGTAGATCGCTTTAATTCCCATTTTACAGTTGTGAATCTAAGGGTGCAAAGTAATTACTTGGCTACGGTCAAGTAATTAATTGTTGTTTATGTTGTTTTATTTTTATTGTTTTTTTCAAATAACAGACACAATCATTTTACTTTTATATCACATACTCAATAATTTTCCTAATTTTCCAAATTTGTTTATGTTGTTTTAATTATACGTACATCACTTTAATATTTCAATTCATAGAAAAATGACTCATAAATAATCCATGGTTCAGTGCTGCATTTACTGAGTCAAGCCGGTTCTAAGGAGAAGTTGGTTATAGGAGCCAGTGTCGTGATCTGTTGCAGGCAAAGCCTGGCAAGAGATGAGGTGGGCAGAGGGAGTTTGAATCCTGGGACGCAGGAGACCCTTTGGGTGGGTGGTTCCTATGTTTGGGAAATTGGCAAGTTGCCTGTTCTGGATGGGAGCTGCACTCCTTCTGAAGGAGCAATCTCTTCAGAGCAATCTATGTAGTTTGGGTGTACTCTGGGATACATCTTTGTCACCAGAGGCCCAAGTGTCCTCTGTAGCTACGAGTGCCTTTTAGCAGTTTCATCTGGTTCACCAACTATGGCCATTCCTGGGCAGGGATAACCTGACCAGTATTCCATGCATGAGTAACTTTGGGGATGGACTACTACAATGCAGTCTATGTGGGGCTACCCTTGGGTCTGGTTAGGAAGGAACAGCTTATGCAGAATGCTGTGGCAAGAATACTGATGGGGGCTTCTGGTTGAGAACATATGACACCATTATTAAAACAGCTACACTGGCTGCATGTCTGTTGCTGAGCCAGGTTCACTATTATTTTATTGATTTTCAAAGCCCTAAGCAACTTCGATCCACAATACATCAAGGTTCACCTGAACCCTTCTATTCTAGCTCGAACACCGAGATTATCTGCAGAAGTATATTTGTGCTTTTCTCAAGTTTGTGAGTTAGTGAAAAACTAACCCTTTAGTGTAATAGGTCCACTCCTGTGGAACACCCTGCCAATAGAGATTCAGCGGGAACCTTTCTGCATTGCAGGTGGTTGGACTAGAGGACCCTTGGGGTTCCTTCCAACTCTACAGTTCTATGATTCTGTACCAACTTCTAAGCGCCTGCTAAAACCCTTCCTATTCCACCAGGCTTATGCAGGCAATTAAGAGTACACCTCCCGCAGTGGTCTGTTGATGTTTTTTCAGGGGTGAAGTCAAACAGTTGGAGAGCTGTGGCTATACAGTCTGATATGGGAGAGACATGTTTTGTTGCAGCTGGGACAGATGAAGGTGTCCAGTTGTGTTGATGCAGGTGTGCCATGGTGTTTCTTCTCTCTGCGCTCCTGCCAGTGGTCATTCCTCCTCTGGTCTGTGGTGTGGATACACAACCTGACTGATTGTCTCAGGTGCTTGTAGTCATCTGCAAATGTTTCCCACATGGCAGGGTTAATGCTGCCAGCCTTTATGTCATATTTTTTGACATCTTTGTAACACAGAGTTAGTCTGCCATTGGGCCTGGAGCTTGAAGCCAGGTCTCTGTAGAGCACGTCCTTGGGGAGCCTGCCATTTTCCATTCCGTGGACCAAACCAGCATAGATGTTGCTGAGACAGAAAGCAGCTAGCATCACGGAAAGTACATAGTAAACAGTTTGAACCCTCATCACCAAAAGTTACTTTACATTACAAAACCTAATGGATGTTCGCAGCTTGTGTTCATAACCATGGTTTGCAGGGTTAGCGTTGTAGGTCCAATTCAGTTTACGTAATCCTCTGCATGTTTGTTTAGAAATTACATTCTTTGGTGCTTTCTTGCAGAAAAATAGGCATAGGAGTGTAGCCTCATTTTCTCAGGTGCTTTTTTTGGGATGTTGGGGCCCTTCTATTGATGATGTACATGCTTGCTTTGATGTTCCAACAGAAAGTGAAGCCAAAGAGTCATTCCAAAGGAACCTAATGTTCCTTATCAAAGCAGAAAAGAAGTATAACACTGTCCTCATTAGAAACTGATTCATCAGTAGCCATTGGTTGATCTGCTATTTACAATACAGAGAAACTGGCATTCCCATCTAACAAAGTAGTCATAACTTTTAGAAATTAAATTGAAAAAATAAGGACATGCTCTATGGGGATCTGGCTTCAGGCAGCGGACCCATTGGCAGACCAACTCTGTGTTTAAAAGATGTCTGCAAACGCATTGTGCGCCTTCAGATGTAAAGTTGAACTGTATGTTGGGGAGCTATGGCTGTACAGACTGATACGAGAGAGACATGTTTGGTTGCAGCTGGGTCAGATGAAGGCACCTGGTTGTGCTGCTGCAGATGCACCATGGCATTTCTTCTTTCTGTGCTCCTGCCAGCAGTCATTCCTCCTCTGTCCTCTGGTGTGGATACACAACCTGACTGGTTGTCTCCAGGTGCTTGTGGTCATCTGCAAGGGCATCCCACATGGCAGGGTTAATGTTGCCACCCTTCATGTCATGTTTGCAGACATCTTTGTAACATAGAGCTGGTCTGCCACCGGGCCTGGTGCCTGAAGCCAGCTCCCCATAGAGCATGACCTTGGGGATCCTGCCATCTTTCATTCTGGGACATGACCAAGTCAGTGTAGACGTTGCTGACACAGGAGTGCAAACATGCTGGGAATGTGGGCCTGGGATAGCATATCTTTGTTTGGCACTCTGTCCTGCCATGTGATGCCCAAAATCTTCCTGACACAGCACATGTGGAAGGCATTGAGGTGTCATTACTAGTGAGTGTAGTTTGCCCAAGTCTTACTACCATAAAGCAGTGTGTTCAACATGCAAGCCTGGTAGCTCTTTATTTTTGCATTGGTCGTTAATGTCACCCTCTCCCAGACCCTTTTGGAGAAGCAAGCCATTGCTGTAGCTGCCTTGCCAGTATGCTTGTCCAGCTCAGGGTCGATGGAGAGGTTGCTGGTTATGGTGGAGCTCAGGTAGACACCTCATCTACCACCTCAAGCATGTCGTCACTAGTGCTGATGCATGGCATGCTGCCGACATCCTGACCCAGGACGTTGGCAACGCTGAACTCCATGCAGGCTTGTGCAGAATATTTTCTGAGACACCGTAGAGCTTCCTTGGAATGCACTTTTTTTTAACGCCAGTTCATCTGCAAACAACATCTCTTGGATAAGACACTTTTGTCTTGGTGTGGAGATATGCCAGTTTGGACAGACCCCTGTCACTCCTTGAATGGATGTACACACCGTCTTCAGTTGAGTTGAAGGCATGTGAGAGCACCAGGGAGAAGAATATGCTAAAGAGAGTTTGGGCAAGATCACAGCCCTGCTTCACACCATCCTTTATCGGGAAGGCATCTGAGCATGAGTCATCATACTGGACGGTGCCGCGCATCTCGTGGAAGGACACAATAATCTTGTGGAGCTTAGGTGGGCATTCTTTCTTATTGAGCAGTGTGAAGAGTCCTTTTCGGCTGATGAGGTCGGAGCCAGGCGACGTCAACCCTATGGAGCCTACGGAGTCAGGTGACGTTAACCCTACGACAACAACTACCGGTACAACATCAGAGTCAATCAGTCAGGATGGGTACTCAAAGCAGTGACCAGAGGAGGAATGACTGCTGGAAGGAGTACACCTGCATAGTACAATGAGAGGATTGGTCCCTCTATTCAAACACTTGTTATACAAAAAAATCACTTATCCAAACATGAGGAATTAGTACCCAATACTCACTGTACACACTGCACATTCAGATATCTAAACAGCTGGACCTGTGTATAGTACTGTAAACAAATAAGCAGCCTTAAAGAAGCATTGCTCTTTTGTGTTACTGGTCAGCAACAGCCATTTGGCCAGAAACCATGGCAGGGAGAGTGGGGAGATCAGACAAATAAGAAAGCATTCTTTCCCCCCTTGTTTCCTTTTGCAAGGTTTCAGAGGATTTTCCTTGTTTTTTCATCAGTTTGGGATAAAAGTTATGTGGAAATCATCAGACTCCTTGTGTGAACGCTTGCCTAACAAACCATTTCCTGAAAACGCATTGTGTTCGGATAGGAAGACCTGCTTGTACTTCATTCTATGGAAATGGTTGTCAGGGATAGGAACTATTACTTGAACTAATTACTTGAAAATTATTTTGGATATATTATCTAAATTTCATCTTCTGGATTGGGGGGGTATTTTATGTGTGTATTATGTTCTTAATGCTGCATACTAATAAAATACATGTATTTTGTGTGTTATACTTTTAAATGTATTCCAGGAATGCCATATTTTGCAGTATAGTTCATGGGGTTGAAAATAAATTTGCAAAAATTTAGGATTTATTTTCCATTCTAACAATTCACTCCTAACCATGTCTGTTCAGAACTTAAGTCCTACTAAATTCATTGGAGCATATTCTCAGCTAAGTGGGTTAGGACTTTAGACTAAGATAGGCATGGGAGACTGTGTTGTAGTCCTGTTTTGATGCACAGTGTCACTCTCTCCCCTCCCATTTCATTTGATATAAATTGAGCAAAAAATTGAGCCTTAGCTGTCACAAATTCATGGTGGTAAGAGGCTACTAGTGAGTATTTATTTATTTGTAATATTTCTTACTTGTCCTTCACCATAAGGTCCCAGGGCAGGTTACAGTAGAATATAGAATTATAAAAAAATTATAAAAACAGATAAAACCATTACGATTATGAAACAAATAATGCTGTTCAAAATGGAACAGAAAAGTAATTGAATGCACAATTGATTTTCACATGACCTCTTACTAGTACAAAAGACAGTATTGCTGTAAGGCAATATTACGTTGGGCAAATGCTGATGGCAACACCATTTTGCAGGGCAGGTGGATCTAAGTTACTGAATCCTGCCTTTTAAATCAAAGTTGATACTTGGCAAATAAATGATCAACCAAAGATCATTTATAGTAAGGTTTTTCATTTGCACTACTTTCAAGAGCAACAGAAAACTGGTTATTGAATAATTAAAATGTGCTGCGGTCATATCTGACTAGATATAGTATTTCTATCTGTTGCTACTGTATTTTCAGTCATTAGATTACAGGCATGGAGCTTGGTTTTGTGCATAATCTAAAGCAGGGCTGGTGAAACCTCGGGCCCATTGGCCTCTGCTCAGCCCTTCAGCAGCCCTCTTTTTGCCACTATTCAGCTGTGCCCACAGCCCTGTTCTGTGATTTGATGGCGGTTTGGTTGGCATCCCATGTAAATACCATGAAATCTATTCAAATCTGTACCTTGGATGCCTTTTTTTTGGATCTGTGATTATTCCTTTGGAGTCCATAGACACAACTGTAAGATCACTTGGTGAAATAAATGAATGCTAGGCAGTTCAAACACAAACAGCAGAATGGCAGTTTATGTAAAAGCCAGTGCTGTTGCCTGGGTTCTGGTCTGTCTTCTTTTCTTACAGCAGAAGGCAATGCAAGTTATTTTAGCTATGCTGATTCTGCACAGAATCATCCTGAATTTCTTATTTATTTATAGGTGGATAATTTGTATGTCTCCTTCCTTTTTTCTTTTCTAATTGCAGCACTAGGCTTCATACTGTATGCCTTCTGTTGTGATTTTCTGAGTCTTTAGATAATTATGTTGAAGAAAGCAGGGTATAGAAAGCATTAGGTTGGAAAGATTTCTCACTATTACCTGACAATCCTATAATTGTGGCAATCTGACAGTCAATGTATGCCAATATAACTTAATCAGGATTCTGTGCACTATCAGCACAAAAAACAGAGCAGAACAACCCTGCTCCCCACACCTGGTGTGCCCATGGAAACATTGTCAACTCCCACCAATCACAGATTGGCATGCCAGGGATATCCCCATGTCAGCCAGGTGTGAAAGGAACCAATATAATGCCTGCTGGTGCGGAAACAGCACCATTATATTGCTACTCTGCACCACAATCTGCTCCACAGAGTGTGCCCTGCATAGTAGCAACCACTTGTTGTTTTTATTTTGATTATATATTTTGTGTTTTGTGTTCTGGTTTTGTTCTGGGAGCTGCTCTGAGACCTCCAGAGTGTATATAAATTCAATTAACAACCACCACCACTCTATGGGTTATTATTGGAGGCAACAGGGATCCTGGCACACATGGAGTTTGAAATTTAAGGTGCATCACCTCTTCCGTTGCAGTACAGGAGTTGGGAGTGAGGTCTACGAGAGCATAGGATTTGTTGTAAATCTGCTCTTCCCCCTGGCATACCTACACTACCACTTTGTGGTAGGGATATACTTGATTATTATGACATAACATCAGGGCTGGGACTGGCAGATGTATCTCATAGTATGGCAGTGTAGGGCGACTTCAGTAAACCCTAAAGCTACCCAGCTGTTGTATCTAGGGCATATGAATGTGCTCTTAAAGATGTAAAATTCTGGAATAGTCGCCTTCAGGGAATTATGCATTTGTATGGATCATCAATGGTTTCTAGGCAAGGTTGGATGCACTTACAAAATATGTATGAGTTTAAAATTATGGTCTATTTGTGGGAAAAGCAGTCTAGCCTTGACATCTAAAGTTTTACTTGTGCCATCATTTGGTCTTGTGTTTGTAAAAACCTGAATACTTTCTCTTCAAACAACTTGAATGGTTTTTGCTTTGTATTCATAATACAAGAACCAGCTGATACAGTCCTTAGGCATGTACCTGGCAGGTTATTTTCATTGTTTGCTAAGTGTTTTTGGAATGAATAGTCTACATGCTTTTGTCATGCAAACAAACTGTACCACCATTCTGTCTCCTGCACTATGGTTTGTGCTCCTGACTAAGTGTTATGGTCAGTGTTGTGTCGTGGGTTCTGGTAGCAATAAGGCCAGTAACACTTCTTAGTGAACAGCTCTTTATTATAAGGATTGGACAAGACTGGGGAATAGGGGGTAGGGGAAACTCTATTTATAGACACATTGGGACAGAGGGAAAAGATACATTTTAGCGGGAACCAATAATATTCAAACTTTCCGGCGGGACCCAATCAAGCTGTGGATTGTGATTGTACTCTTCAAATTGACCAATAACATTACTTTACCCAGCTGACAGAATATCTTATTTAATACACAACAGTCAGAAAGAAGTGGCTCCAGATTTGACAATAAAGAATTTTGTGTCACATTTGGAAGATTGATCTGACGAACAGGGCTCTGCCACAAGACTTCTTTAGTCTTTAAGGTGCCACGGGATTCTATTTTTGTTGTTAGAACAAACGCTGGAGTTTCTGGTTTTGAGACGTTTGTGTTTGTAGCCCAATGTCTGTACCAGTGTGGGATACTGAGTTGCATCAAGTATAGGTGAGACTTAGCAATTCTGCTTGTCAGGCCTGTTTCTCTGCTCTGACAAACAAGAAACCACGCAGCTACATTCACACTATACATTTAAAGTGCTATGATACAACTTAACACGGCTTCCACCACAGATTTTGGGAACTTTGGGAACAAGTTTGTTGCAAAGTTGTTAAAGGTAAAGGTAAAGGACCCCTGACAGTTAAGTCCAGTCACGAATGACTCTGAGCTTGCGGCGTTCATCTTGCTTTACTGGCCGAGGGAGCTGACGTTTGTCTGCAGACAGTTTTTCCAGGTTATGTGGCCAGCATGACTAAGCCACTTCTGGCGAAACCAGAGCAGTGCATGGAAATGCTGTTTACCTTCCCGCCACAGTGGTACTTATTTATCTGCTTGCGCTGGTGTGCTTTGAACTGCTAGGTTGGCAGGAACTGGGACCGAACAATGGGAGCTCACCCCATTGCGGGGATTCAAACCGCCAACCTTCTGATTGGCAAGCCCAAGGTTCAGTGTCCCATGCTAACTTATTAGGAGGCCCCTATTTCCCTCACAGAGTTACACTTTCCAGAGTTCCCTGTGAAGAAGGCTTGATCCTTAAGCCACTCTGGGAATTATAGCTCTGGGAGGGGAATAGGGGCTTCCTAACAACTCTCATCACCCTTAACAAAACACAGCTTCCAGAATTCTTTGGAGGAGAAGTGTGTCATGGTGTGAATGTGGCCTGAATTCTTTTAAATGTTTGAGATAACCAAGTCTCTTACTTCCTCACCTTCCTTTCCTATTTATTTATTCCTATTTATTTTTATCATTTAAGGAAATACAATATCCGTTTATTCATAAGCTGTTAAAATATAATACATTGCTTATTATCTGTTGCCTGCAGAAGGTCATCTGCAGGCTGGAGATTCTAGAGGGATGTAAGCTACTTCCTGTTTGGTGATTGTAGCTTCTGCCTTTTCTTCCTTTCTCAGAGGAAAAAATTAAGCATGAAATGAAGTTTGAAAGTTCAGACCTAGTAAGATGTAAACATACTTACAGTGGGTGGGGGGGAGAACGTTTGAAAACTGCAGCAATACAGCAAGAAGTGATTGCTTCATTTACATAAGAGAAAAATGCAAAATTTTATTGGTGTGTATCATTCAAAATACACCATACCTTAGCTAACATTTATTCAGTTCTATAATGAACACAGAGGAGAGATGGAGTGACCCATTGCCCTGCTGGCAGCCTGTTGACTCTGCACAAAGTTCTGTGTTGCCTATGGATGCCAGGTGAGTATTTAAATCGGGTGGAGAAACTTTTCAGGTGCAGACCAGATCCTTATTTCCCCATCCCTGCCATGCCAAGTTTTACAGGTAGGCAGGGTTGCTGACTTGATAGATGCTGCAATTTGTAAATTTTGGTTTGTCCAAACAAGTTAAATCAGAAGCCAATACCGGCATAGTGTTTAGCTGAGTGAAAGTCATGGCGTGGAAGATGACAAATGCATATTGAGGACATATGCATTTATATTCCCTCCCCTCAGTATTACATTAAGACAAGTTTTGCCAATATGGGAGGACAGAAATAAAAAAAAGACATTTTAAGAAGGATATTGACATGCTGAAATGTGACCAAGATGGTAAAGGGTCGGAAACCAAGCATTATGAGGAAAGCTTGAAGGAGCTGGGCATGTTTAGCCTGGAAAAGAGGAGATTGAGAGGAGATATGATAGCAATCTTCCAACATCTCAAGGGCTGTCACATACATGGAAGATGGAGTAAGCTTGTTTTCTCCTCTGGAGGGTAGGACCCGAACCAATGGCTTCAAGTTATAAGAAAGGAGATTCCGACTAAACATTAGGAAGAACTTTCTAACAATAAGAGCTGTTTGACCGTGGAACAAATTTATTAGATATATAAACCACAGAGAAGTGGCAATGCACCAACATGGTATTTGAGTCCAGTGAGACATTATTTCTGCTGCATTACCTGGATCCTGTGGGGAAAAAATAGAAATTAGATGGGGCAATGGCTGTTGTTTTATAATTTTATCGGTCAAAATTTTGGGGGCATGGCCCAAATAGAAAGCATATTTCATGCAAAGGGTGAAGCCTGTAAAAATGAGTGAAGATGATCAGTTTATGTTTTAATCCATTTTAAGTGGTTAGGCTGTCTTCATTTACTTGGGAGTAAGCCTTTTTGAAATGAGTGGCACTTACTTTTCATTACATAGGTTTAGAACTGCACTGTTAAAATATATTTCAAACTCTCATTTGTGAATTTTCTTTCAATAAACTATCCAGTAATGCAGCCTTTCTCAACCTTGGGTCCCCAGATGTTTTTGGCCTACAATTCCCATCATCCCTGACCACTGGTCCTGCTACCTAGGGATGATGGGAGTTGTAGGCCAAAAACATCTGGGGACCCAAGGTTGAGAAAGGCTCCAGTAATGATTCAGTAATCTCAGTGGAAAAATAAAGCAACAAGATGAAACAAATATTATTTGTAACATAGCCTTTGAAAAATAGCTGTCTTCAACTCAGAATGGGTTTTTGCTCCTGAACATTATCTTTATGTATTGGGGCTGAGGAATCCTGAACTTTTCGCAGGTGTACTACCTATATGTTAGCAGCAAGCCTTCCAGATCCTATGTCAGCTTAGCTTGAGATAGGAGGGGGGAAATACTTTAAAACTCATGCACTTAACAAAATGGTGAACAATCAGACACCCATGCCTCATTTAATTATTAATAGTAACACAATAGTAGGATTTCTAATCCTTACTTCACCATAAAGTCTAAAGGTGGGATTACAGTAATATGAAAATATAATACAGTGGTACCTCAGGTTACAGATGCTTCAGGTTACAAACTCCGCTAACCCAGAAATAACGCTTCAGGTTAAGAACTTTGCTTCAGGATAAGAACAGAAATCGTGCTCTGGCAGCGCAGTGGCAGTGGGAGGTTCCATTAGCTAAAGTGGTGCTTCAGGTTAAGAACAGTTTCATGTTAAGAACGGACCTCCGGAATGAATTAAGTAAGTAACCAGAGGTACCACTGTATTAAAATGAGTTAAAACAATTTACAACCATAAGAATAGGGTCGGTCCATATATATATTCATTCAAAGGCCAGGGCAAAGAGGTGCATCTTCATCTCTGCCACAGTCTGACAATCAGGGACTGTCAGCAATGGTACCCATTTGCCATACAGACACAGAGGCATACAGTGATAATCAGGGTATTCATACAGAACAGCCTTCTGCATCACAATATACACACCCACTCAAGCAACCACCATCGCTCTCTCCATAGGGTAGGAGGGTGAGAAGCAGCAGTTTGGAGTTTGGCTTCTTCTGCCTGGGTGGGACATGATTTGCACTTGCATTTTGCATGATTGGCACAGGACTAGGTGGACGTAGTGTTATGATCCACCAGGGGAGAGTCTTAGGTTGCTCAAGTATCCCTTTTTTGCACACTTTGGCCTGCTTTTAGGGCCAGGAGCTCAGCTCAGTAAAGAGACATCGAATTTTAATAATAAGGAAATTTGATTTTGGTGGATTTCCAGAGTGCACATTCTGCATCAACTTGTTAGGAAGAGCTTTATCAGGTCAAAATGTGTGTGCAGTTGTTTTGGCAGGGGATGTGGCAAGAAAGGAAGCACGATTTGATCCTTTGCTTCAAGCCATAAAATGCTTTTCGCTGGCCCTGTATAGTAGGAACATCAGGGATCAGATAAAATTGCTTTGGGGATCAGATAAAGCTGATGAGCCACCAGTTGACTGCTTCTGTTTTTGACATATAAAAATGTTATTAAAATTGGTTTCCTATCATTTGCTGTCTTTTAGTTTGCGCGCGGCAGCTCAGGATAACAATATAATCTCTGAATCTTAAATGTGGGGGGAATCCCTTTGTGTGTGCAGCTGGAGGAGCACTTGAATTGCAGAGCGAAGGGTGGGGGAGAAGGATATCTAGATGCTGCCTTTTTGACTGCTCATTGTGTTTCCTCTTTTTATCTTAACTGCTGCAGCCTGTTTAAGTCAAAAGGGAGGCAGAAAAAGAGGCACATGGAAACTGCCACACTGCTGTTATGCCAGTCTTAGAACAGATCTGTTTTTGTTTTGCTAGCTGTGCTGAGAAGAAGCATGGAAAGCGTGCTTTGCTACTTTCTAATCTAGAACCATGGATTCAGGTCCACTGTGTGTGTTGGTGGCAGAAAGGTGTTTCCTCATTTTACCAGCCTTAAGGATGAGCAAAGTAATGTTATCTTTGCTATAGAGAGCAAAGATGGAATGGTGGGAGGAAGGAGAAGGGCAACCAGAGATGGAGGATTGGCCAGGGCCTCCCTCAGACTCTTTCACAGTTTTGTGTGAAAGCATTCAAGGTTTTGTGTCCTTTCAGCACTGTATTTGTATTTTTTAATTCCTCCTTAATATAAAATTGTGATGATTGACACATGGCTAATCACAAAAATACACTGCTCCAAGTATGCATTCTTTTGCACGCACAGAGCCGTCTCTTTTCTTGAAGTTTTTGAGCTCTGTACACCACTGGAACTATTATAGGGGTTGGGGAGGAAGCGGACCTGCTGGTCTTTCTGCTGACGAGCCAGACCCCTAGGAGCGTATTTGATCCTGCCAGCTTCCTTGTCATAGTTCTATTAAAAATGGAATTGGCCCAGCAAAATTCAGGACCATGGAAGTGGGGTGGGAATAAAGCCAGATAGCATGGGTTTTGAGTTAAGTTAATGTGGCATTTCACTTCTTTGTAATATGCTGCTGTTTAATAGTACTATGTAATGTGTTAGGTTGGCTGTGCTGTTTTAAATTATGCTCTGAGTGATTTATGTTTTTGTATAATTGATGGATTTGGGTTAAACAAGATTTGGATTTGGCTATTCCTTTTGTTTCTAGTAGTTAATTAAGATGACTATTAGAATTTTACGCACAAGTGTAAAGGGAGTCTTGTTGACCTGTAAGGCATTTACATTCCCTTTTTCTACCAATGTAGTACAGTACTCTATTCTTTGACAGGTCTGAATCACAAGGGTGATTTTTACTGCAACAGCAGCACCATCTTCTGGCTACAAATGATATATATTTGAACCCCCCTTTTGTTTCCCTTTACAGTCCAGTGGTACCTGGTTTGTTGAATGCCTTGTGACTCGAACGTTTTGGCTCCCGAGCACCACAAACCCGGAAGTGAGTGTTGCCGTTTGCAAATGTTATTTGAAACCCGAACGTCTGATGGGGGCTTCTGATTGAGTGCAGGAAGCTCCTGCAGCCAATCAGAAGCTGCTCCTTGGTTTTCGAACATTTTCAGAAGTTGAATGGACTTTGGGAACAGATTCCGTTCCAGATCCAAGGTATGACTGTACTTTTTATGATGCTTTAAAAAACCCCAAACCTTTATTTTAAGCAGTAGAACCAGGGACTTTGTAGAGGAGAGCAGAATGAACAAAGTAAGGAGTCAGGTGGCATCTTTAAAACTAACAAATTTATTATGGCATAAACTTTTGTGGACTGTCTATTTCATTAGGTGCATGAATTGGCATGTTAGGTACACACCTCACTGTAGAGACAAATGTAAGTTCCTTTGCCAGCTGCAGACAACTTTATGCATCTTACAGTGGATTCTAGTCCACAAAAGCTTCTGCTATAACAAAGGATCCTCCTTTTTGTTGCGACAATCTTAACATGGCTGCTCCTCTGGAAACCAGACTGTTTGTTGGGCAAGAGAATGTGTCTGTCTCTCTTCTCGGAAATAGGGGTGATAAAGTTAATGGAGAAGCAGGCAGTCCCACAGGGTTCCCAACCTGCACGAACAAGCTTGCTCTTGGTTTTGTTTTTTTGGGGGGGTGGGGTGGGGTGGTAATTTGTATTGGATAGTATTCTTCTGAGAGACAAAGACAAAAGACAGAGAGATGCGTAATTGGTTGCATATGTTTTGCTTTCTTTATCCTTCCATTTCCCTTTACAGGTAATACCGTATTGGCCCGAATAAAAGCCTCACTTTTCCTCCAAATTCTGAGAGCGAAAAGTTTTTATCTCTGAGTAGAAATATAGTTTTCCCTTACTTTAAACACGCCGCTTCTTTCTGTCTCCTCTCCCCTTCGTTCTCCGTTTCGCTTTCCCCCCACTCTCTCGGCGTCTCGTCAGTGAAAGGCTCTCTCCCATTAAAAGGTCCAGATAACACGCAGGGTTTCTACTAAGCAGTTCTTCCCTGCGATACACAAAACAATCCTTCGACCTAGCTTCCCGCCCGGAGTCTACAGCTTCAAGTTCGTTTCAAATTCAGTCAACTCACTCACGGGTCGGTAGCATTATTCTTTCCTTCTTCTTTGTCGAAGGGTCTTGGATGCTTACTAGGGTGAGTTCTGGGGCGTCTTGACGGTGTGTAACTCGTCTCCTTTTGCGTCTGGCTCCTCTCTGTACCTTCCACCATAAAAAGTGCCAGCACAGAGTTCTGCCGTTTAACGTCACTTCTTTTTAATTTTCAGCGAAAGACCCGTACTTTCCCTTTCTCGGGGGGGGGGGGGTTAAAGATGCCAACCCCCCCCTGCCGTTACCACCATCGATAGGTTAGCGCCGCTTAAGCCGAGCACCTTTTTCGACTCGCTCTCTAGTGCACCCCGACCGGAAGCCAAGTGTGACTTATATTCGTGACCTTCTCTTTCCCCCAACGGCTCTGGGGAGGCTTGGAGGCAATGGGCAGGCTGCGTGCCGTTGCCCCATGCTCCCAGGCTGCTTTCTGGGGGGGGGGGGAGTTGCAAAGCTTTGCCCAGGAGCGCGGGGCAATGGTGCGCAGCCTGCTTGCCGCTCCCAAGCCTCCCCGGAGCCGTTGGGGGGAGGGGAAGGCCGCCAGCAAAGCAGTGCGGCTCCCCCCCCCAGCAGCCCGGGTATTGTCTCCCCCCCTTCAATCTTAAAGGTGCGGCTTATTTGGGGGTGCGGCTTATATTCAGGCCAATACGGAATGTCATTCAAGCTGAGCTCATCCCACTTTCCCCTTTGTGCTTGTTTAAGCTGTAAAGGAGTAACTAGCCTTACTGTTTAAAAGTTTTATTGGGAATTAGTGAGGAAAACTAGCTCAGAACATGCAGCACACATCTCACATTTTCAGAGGCCAGCCTCTTCCCACCATCTAGTAAGGCCCAGACTGAAGAGAAGCAAGTAGGGTGCCCCCAACATGGGTCAAAGCCTTATGCTGGTGCAGTTTTTTAAAAAGTATTTTTTATTAAAAAATTTCTCGATTTACAAAGGTAGTGCAATGTCTCTCTCATATTTTTTCCATGTAACATTTTTACAAGTCATTTTCATTTGTTGAGACATTAGGAAGAAAAAGGAGAAAGAGGTGGGTGGGATGGGGAGATGGGTGGGGTGGGGTGGCGATGTTTCTATTTCACTTAATATATGTAGGGTTTGGTGGCAACGTTGTTTGTGTAGGTTCTCTGTTGTTCGCTTGTATTTCTTTGGCGGTGAGAGAGGTCGGGGTTGGCGTAGGGTGTGATTGTTCATTTGTGGTTGGCTGTGGTGCTCTTTGGTTTCCCGTGTGAGTGGGGTGGGTGGGTGTTTTTGATTAGGTTAGCCATATTGATTTGTATGCTGTTGGTAGATTTTTGTCATTGTCTTGTTGGGCTGTGTGTGTGATGAAGGGGAACCATACTGTCCCCGTGTCAGTTTCAGCTTACTGGTTAGTTTTTCTAGTAGGGCTGTTTCCCACATTAAAAAGGTAAAGGGACCCCTGACCATCAGGTCCAGTCGTGTCCGACTCTGGGGTTGCGGCGCTGGTCCATGCTTACTCCTGACAGGTCTTTCCAGTGTCTGGTTATGATGTTTCTGGCTGCTGAGAGTAGGTGGGTTATGAGCTCTTTGTGGTGTACGTGGGCATTGCTGTCTTGGAAGATGTTTAGTAAGACCAATTCTGGGGTGATTTCTAGCACTTGCTTGGTTATCTTACATATTTCTCGTATGGTTTTTGTCCAGAATATTTGGATTTTGGGGCACTCCCACCACATATGGAGGTATTTGCCTGTGGAGGTGCACCCTCTCCAGCATTTTGGTGAGGTTCCTGGGCGTATTAGTGCTAATTTTCTTGGCGTTAGATACCACCTGTAGGTTAGTTTCAGGGTGAGTTCTTTTCTTTTCATTGATATGGATTTAAAGGGGGGGGTTAGACCACATTCTGGTCCATTGGGTGGGGTCTGGTGCAGTTTTGTTGACTGTTCATGGTCTCTGGCAGCCCAAGGATACTGTGCACTTACAGATCATGCAGAACACCCCAGATATAAGGGGGGAAGTCTGTGCATATGTATAATTTCAACTTAATAATGTTTGCAATGCAGGGGGTCAGGCTAAATGACCATTCAGGTCCCTTCCAACGCTATGATTCTATGACTGCAGTGAATGTTTTCTGTTTTTAAAATAGGAGACTAATCCATATTGTTCTTGGTTTGTTGTTGTTTTCTGCTGCAATAGCCATGGATGCATACATGTGAGGCTAATCCAGTTATGTTTACCTGACACTGTTGACACCCCACCTTAAGAACTGCTGACTTGGAAATAAAAACCCCATACTTTCTCTCCTTCTACCCACCCAGTTTCTTTGTTCAACATTTGACTTGATAAAGAGTCCTGGAAAACAGGAATTTGCTCACAATTTTGTGGTATTTTGATGGGCCCTAATAAAAATATATTGAAGGTACTATGATAATCTTGGTAAGAAAGCTAGTGTACCAGGAAGCAGTGTGCTAGCTCAGCCTTTTCTCTGCTATGGTAGCTTTCTGTATGCAGGAAATTTGTGTATGGAAGCATATTCAATGATGTAAGCATGAAGTGGTACAACTCAGGTTTGTCGCGTCCGTGAGATCTGAGCTGTGGGTTCCACAAGAGGAGGGAAGATAATGCATCTATGTCTTCATTAAAGAGGATGCATGGCCTCCTTTTTAGCCCAATGCAGGGTAAGCTACAAAGTGTGGTGTTGGGACACAGTTTTTGTAATAAAAGCACTGCTCTTCCATTATCCAGCAACAACAGACTAAAGATCATACAGCTCCTCTCCCCTCGCCATGCCTGTCATGCTACCAAATACCTGCTTTTAAACAGTAAATACTTAAGTAATGCATTATCATGAAAATAATCTAGGGTTGCCATATTTCAGAAAGTGAAAATCCAGACAGAAAAGTTGTTGAGATTTTTTGTTGATTTTTTTGGCCAAAGTTGTTGGCAAAAACGACACTGCTGACATGGGCTGCCATATGTCCGGATTTTCCTGGATCTTTCGCCGATTTCCAACCAGACACTGTTTGCGGTTGCAGTACTGTATTCCGGTTATGTCCAGATGTATGGCAACCCTGTATTGTCACACAAACTTGACTGTGCCTCTTTCATTCATTCAACTTGTGTTGCATTCTCCTTTAGATTCTAAAAGTATTGTATTTCTTCCTAGGTTGAAGACCTGTGTGGGCATTTATACTCAGAGAAGGTAAGCAACCATTAGGGCAGGTAAGAACTTCTTTAAATGATGATAAGATTCTACAGTAGTTTCTCCTTTCCCAGCAGTCAGTTTGCACTCCTGGTAGATAGGTTTGGAAACCAGATTTGGCATCATTACTGACGGTTTCTAGGGTTAGTCTTGTGTTGTTTTATTATGTTATGTGTCCCTGTCTTTAGGCAGAATAACTTCTCATGTATAAATGGATTCTGGTCTCACCAAGCAACCATTTTGAGGAAGCACACCTACAAACAGGGATTGGGAATAAATTGGATTCAGTTTACATTTAAAGGCAAATTTACCAAATTCACACTTTCTGAAACAAAAAAGAAACCAAAACTCAGCCCAGCTTTGAAAATGGCACTTCTCTGAATTTTTCAGTGCAGCTCTCCAGCCAAGTAATGTGTACAAAATGTATATATTAGGGTAACTTGTGCATATATTAGTGAAAAATAATATACCATAACACATTGTATTAGGGAAAATTGCTTTGCCAAAACGTGTATTTTAAGAGAAATTCACAAGGAGAGGACTCTCAATGGCTCCTAGCCAGGATGGCTCTTCTCTGCCTCCACACTTGGAAGCAGCAATGCTTCTGAATACCAGTTGCTGGAATTGAGGAAGGGGAGAGGGCTCTTGTGCTCATGTTCTGCTCGCTGGTTTCCCACAGGTATCTCATTGGCCACTGTGAGAACAGGATGCTGCACTAGATGGGCCATTGGCTATTCTTATCTTCTTAAATCTACACTGAAATGCTGATTAATTTCCATCACACACACGCACACACACACACACACAAAAAGAAATTGCAGACAGTTGTGGAAATGTGGAGAACTGAAATTAAGATTGGAAAAACTAGAAAATAAGAGAAACAGAAACTGACACGTTCATCCATCCCTATTTCCAGAATCCTATGCTAGTCTCATGTAGTCATCAGGGTAGCCTGTCAACCAGAAGACCCTGACTTTCCTGGAAGTGTTGCATGCTGGATTTTCATGGAGAGAAAATGCCAAAAATGAGATTTATAAAATAGCAGAATGTGAGTTGCCGGTCATGCCATTGTTCATTAACCATTGTGTAATGTTGTAGCAAATATTATTATTATTTTACTATGCCAAATAGCTTTTGACTCTCCAAGGGGTATCTATACTAAAACATAAATGAGAAATCCTCCTTCTACTCTAAAGACACATTATGCTTTTTTATGTTGATAAAAATACGTTTTTTAGTCATTTCTATTTAAATAGGCATAGGATGGCATTCAGCTAAGTTTTACTCAGAATAGATGCATTGAAATGAATGAACATGACTAATTTAGGCCCATTAATTTCATTCTGTCTACTCTTAAGTAAAATATAGTTGAATACCACCCATAAATTTTTAAAGAGTACTGTGCATATTTTGTTTACTTAAATGGTTGACATATCTTTATAGAGCTCAGTGCTGTCGTTTATCATCTAGCACGGTGTTTTTAAAATCCATTTAAGGTTGCCTTGGCATACTGCAGCTCATGGTTGGCTATAAATAAGAATCATGAATCTGTTACGTTGGGATGTAAAATGTGGTGACCTCATAGGTGGAAAAGGCAACAGAAATCATAATCAGTAAGCAATTCAATCATTTTAACAATAATATAACTTTTAATGCAATTAGACACTGGAACTGCAATCACCTCAACTAATTATCTCAACTAATTAGCATAGGTAGTATAAGAAAATATATTTTGCTGGAGCAACTTTTATAAGTGTAAGGGGCAAGCTACAGAAGAGCTTTTGATTGTAAATATAAATAATGTTTTAGTTACGTTGCCCCCTAGACAGTCAGGGTTACTATTCTTAAGCAGAAACGATTCTGAGCACAGTTTGAAAGAGAGGCTGCAGAATTAGGTCAGTAGTAGTCAGTCAGGCTGAAAAAGTTTTATCTGCTGCCTTGGCAACAAGATTAAATCACTTTCTTTGCAACATGTATTCATACATATAAAGTAGACTTTATGCTGGGACATCATATAAGTGACTCTATCTATAGGATACTAAATGTAGTAAAAAATTTTGTCAGCAATCAAAAACCTCTGCAGCACTCATTTCTTTGGACATCCTTAGATAACTTTGAATGGACCTACATTCAAATCTGTGAGGCTTGACTCGCCTTAAAGCCTTTTGCAGCAGAGTTTAATAGTTTGCACAGCAATAGGGCAGGGAATAAGGTTGTTAAGCCTACAGGTATATGGAATCCTATCTGGGCACCTGGGATTCGCTACCCTGCCTCTCCCTTTTTCACTAATAATCAGACCAGTCTTTTACTTAAGCATAAAAAGGTTTACTTTTTTCAATGCAGTGTGAAATATAGACAGTACATCTTAAAGCAAAATACAGAAATTTGCATGAGGGTGCTTTATGTGTCTGCAGATCAGACACCCCTGTCCTTCCAGACTGGGAGTCTACTATTTGAAAAAGGCAAATTGACCTTTTTATTTCTCCCCCTGGAGAGAAGAAGGATCTCAACCAATCAGAGCCTTGCAGTCTGCTCTAGAATATAAAGGCCTTATAGTTCTTAACCCCTTGGTTAATGGCAGTCTATGCACAGTTATATTTGTCAGCATTTGTCGCTGACTTAATGGTTATAATGTTCCGCCAGAAGTCTCTTGAGTTCAAATCCCCACCCAGTCAGTCTCTACCTCAGAGCTTTTATTAGGATAAAAATAGGGAAATCTCATGTAAAAACCCCTACCCCCTTGTTTTTAAGAAAGTGTGGGATACATAATAAATTCTTCAAGCTGGTTAAAAACAGGTCAGAGCTAAATTGGAAAATTAGCTAATTTGGTCTAATTCTGAGACATCTTAATCATGCAAGCTGAAACATTCAAAATATATGGATAACTAAGATTCCACATTTTGTCTTCCAGAAGGAAACTCTCTACACCAGTCTAGCGGCTGAAGAACTTTTTCACAATGGACATAGATGATGAAGAGAATATGAGTAAGATGTTCATGTAATACAGTGCTAAACCCATTACTGTTTCTGCAGATTATCTCTGCAGCTTACCCTTTTCAAGTCAGTCGCCTTTTGTTTCTAATCCCGCCTGACATTCAGAGGAGTTCCCTACTTTTATTCTGTGGAAAGAGTTATGCTATAATAATTTGCACAGTCCTGGAAAAAGAATACTGAATTACCACTGAAATTAATGAGTTTTAAATGCCTCATGTGCTTAGGAGCTGTTGTCTTCAATGGGTGTGCAGGCCCAATGGTATGCATGTTTACTCAGAACTAAGCCCCACTAAGTTAAGCCCAAGGTGGTATACACAGTTTCCTGAGAGTAAGCCTAACTGTATTTGATGTGGTTGACTTCAGATGTGCATTTTGTTGTTGTTCAGTCGTTCAGTCGTGTCCGACTCTTCGTGACCCCATGGACCAGAGTACGCCAGGCACGCCTATCCTTCACTGCCTCTCGCAGTTTGGCCAAACTCATGTTAGTAGCTTCAAGAACACTGTCCAACCATCTCATCCTCTGTCGTCCCCTTCTCCTTGTGCCCTCCATCTTTCCCAACATCAGGGTCTTTTCTAGGGATTCTTCTCTTCTCATGAGGTGGCCAAAGTACTGGAGCCTCAACTTCAGGATCTGTCCTTCTAGTGAGTACTCAGGGCTGATTTCTTTGAGAATGGATAGGTTTGATCTTCTTGCAGTCCACGGGACTCTCAAGAGTCTCCTCCAGCACCATAATTCAAAAGCATCAATTCTACGGCGATCAGCCTTCTTTATGGTCCAGCTCTCACTTCCGTACATTACTACTGGGAAAACCATAGCTTTAACTATACGGACTTTTGTCGGCAAGGTGATGTCTTTGCTTTTTAAGATGCTGTCTAGGTTTGTCATTGCTTTTCTCCCAAGAAGCAGGCGTCTTCTGATTTCGTGACTGCTGTCACCATCTGCAGTGATCATGGAACCCAAGAAAGTGAAATCTCTCACTGCCTCCATTTCTTCCCCTTCTATTTGCCAGGAGGTGATGGGACCAGTGGCCATGATCTTAGTTTTTTTGATGTTGAGCTTCAGACCATATTTTGCGCTCTCTTCTTTCACCCTCATTAAAAGGTTCTTCAATTCTTCCTCACTTTCTGCCATCAAGGTAGTATCATCAGCATATCTGAGGTTGTTGATATTTTTTCCGGCAATCTTAATTCCGGTTGGGGATTCATCCAGTCCAGCCTTTCGCATGATGTATTCTGCATATAAGTTAAATAAGCAGGGAGACAATATACAGCCTTGTCGTACTCCTTTCCCAATTTTGAACCAATCAGTTGTTCCATATCCAGTTCTAACTGTAGCTTCTTGTCCCACATAGAGATTTCTCAGGAGGCAAATGAGGTGATCCGGCACTCCCATTTCTTTAAAAACTTGCCATAGTTTGCTGTGGTCGACACAGTCAAATGCTTTTGCATAATCAATGAAGCAGAAGTAGATGTTTTTCTGGAACTCTCTGGCTTTCTCCATAATCCAGCGCATGTTTGCAATTTGGTCTCTGGTTCCTCTGCCCCTTCGAAATCCAGCTTGCACTTCTGGGAGTTCTCGGTCCACATACTGCTTAAGCCTGCCTTGTAGAATTTTAAGCATAACCTTGCTAGCGTGTGAAATGAGTGCAATTGTGCGGTAGTTGGAGCATTCTTTGGCACTGCCCTTCTTTGGGATTGGGATGTAGACTGATCTTCTCCAATCCTCTGGCCACTGCTGAGTTTTCCAAACTTGCTGGCATATTGAGTGCAGCACCTTAACAGCATCCTCTTTTAAAATTTTAAATAGTTCAGCTGGAATATCATCACTTCCACTGGCCTTGTTGTTAGCAAGGCTTTCTAAGGCCCATTTGACTTCACTCTCCAGGATGTCTGGCTCAAGGTCAGCAACCACATTTCCTGGGGTGTATGAGACCTCCATATCTTTCTGGTATAATTCCTCTGTGTATTCTTGCCACCTCTTCTTGATGTCTTCTGCTTCTGTTAGGTCCTTTCCACTTTTGTCCTTAATTGTGGTAATCTTTGTACGAAATGTTCCTTTCATATCTCCAATTTTCTTGAATAAATCTCTGGTTTTTCCCATTCTGTTATTTTCCTCTATTTCTTTGCATTGCTCGTTTAGAAAGGCCCTCTTGTCTCTCCTTGCTATTCTTTGGAAATCTGCATTCAATTTCCTGTATCTTTCACGATCTCCTTCGCATTTTGCTTGTCTTCTCTCCCCCGCTATTTGTAAGGCCTCATTGGTCAGCCACTTTGCTTTCTTGCATTTCTTTTTCATTGGGATGGTTTTCGTTGCTGTCTCCTGTATAATGTTACGAGCCTCCATCCACAGTTCTTCAGGTACTCTATCCACCAAATCTAAATCCTTGAACCTGTTCTTCACTTCAACTGTGTATTCATAAGGAATTTGATTTAGATTGAATCTTACTGGCCCAGTGGTTTTTCCTACTTTCTTCAGTTTAAGCTGGAATTTTGCTATAAGAAGCTGATGATCTGAGCCACAGTCAGCTCCAGGTCTTGTTTTTGCTGAGTGTATAGAGCTTCTCCATCTTTGGCTGCAGAGAATATAATCAATCTGTGCATAGTCTTGCTTAAATTTCTGTGGTCACTGAGTCACACATTTTAATTTTATTGTTGACCTTCCTAACTTTCGTCCTCCGTTCCTTTAAGTCAGTTTTCACTTTAAAATGCAGTTTCTAGAATATCTAAGAATATTGGCTATAGGACTGATGTCATAGCAGATCTTCACTACCGTTAGAATACATGCTCCTGAGTAATGTGCTTTGATACCTGGTTCCTGCTTACCTACCATGGCAGAGAAGGTAGCAATTTTTCATGGATGCATATGTGAATTACCTGCCAAAAGTATTAGGGTTAATGATCCCTTCTTATCTGCCTTTACTACTAAGTGCTAAAGTATTTGTGCTCAGTGCCTGGGCATGTAATTAAAATGTGCACCAGTGAAGCAATGCCTTTGTGAAACCAGCCAGACTTCAGTAACACCATATTTTCAGTATCATTTGGGATCACGAAGTGGGGTATCCCTTTGGTTTTTTGGCTGGTTTTAGCCATTTTAAAGAACGTAGCACTTTTCAACAGCTGTGATTAATGTCATGATTGTGTCTCTTTATTCTGGGAACATTTTAGCTGGCATTTTGCTTCTTGTGGAAGTATGGCATAGATGCAGCCATAGGTCAGGCACCTCCCTTGCTTCTGATGTATCAGCTTTCCAGATTGGAGAAGGCTGATACAGATGAGCATATGTGAAAAAGAAGGAAAGCATGTTTAACTCATAGCTTGGTTTGCCCAGTTTTTGATAGACCAATATTCACATGTAGTGTATTATACTCCTTTTGATTTGTTGGCCATACGGGTTTCTGAACACACTCAAGTAGTGTGCCCCCATGTTGCTTTGATATTTGAGGTGTGTTACAGGGCTAAAGTGGATGGGAGACTGGGAGGGGAGTTCCCTACTTCTGAGTAGACTCCATATGTCAGTAGAACTCCCGCAAACCTTGGCTTAGGTGACAAGCAGGTAGTGGCAATTAACATGAATATGTGCCTGTTGCCAGGGAGCTGCCCTACATGGTGACACTGGAGCAGGGTGTCAGCATTTTATCATATATGCACTTCATTCGTCTGATGAAGTGGACTGCCCTCCACAAAAGGTCATGCCGTAATAAATTGGTTGATCCTTAAGGTGCCACAACTCATTGTTTTTTTCTGCAAGAGACTAACAGGACAACCTCTCCGGAAATTGTATACCTCTTTCTGCCACCAACAAATGTTGCATAATTGTTTATACCATAGCAATCCTGTCTCCAGCAAGCTATTTTTGACTTTCTGAAAAAGCCTATTGTCTATCTCTAGCCTGAGTCTTTCTCTTGGGGAGATAATTCCTCTTTTTGCATTTTATTTGTCTGTACAATACAAGAGAGAGCAAAAATATGCTTTATGAAGATCCAAAGAACTGCACAATTAATTCTACAAACCCAGGGAGTTTGTGGCCTGTCCACTGTACATGTGGTACACTGAAGTGAAGAGAACAATCCTGCGATTCTATGACTAAATGCTAGCTGTTCAAAATAAAAAAGTAAAAAATCTTGCTAGGCATTGCCGCTCAATAGTTCTTCGCATCTTGGTCATGACTGAAGACTGTGGATGTTGTGTGTGTTATGCATATTACTCTTGAGTTGATGAAATGAGAAGTACCAAAAGTATTTCCCACACTTTGTGTTCTAAAAATGACTATCTTCATTTATATGGCATTTTCATAGACTGGTCCTGATTTAATTAATTCAGTACCACATTTTGCACATCCCTTGTCTTCTATTTAAGGATCTAAAGGCCCTAACAATAACTCATAAAGAGAGAGGAAGTGTGTAGGATGGAATGTACCCCCCCAAACCCACATGAACTGTTTGAAAACATCATACAGTTATGCTGTCATTTTAGTGATTTTACACTAGAGCTCTGATTTTGCCCTGGTTGCAAATCAAATGGCCAAAAATTCACAGAAGCTCCTTTTTGGAAAGAAAGTGTGCGGCTAAGCATTTTTGAAAGCCTCAGCACTGAATAAGAAAGAAAAGAAGGAGCAGTGGACTTTAAAAAAACTGAAACCTATAATGTTTGAATTTACAGCTTTCAAATGGAAGTTTATGCTTAATTGGAAAATGATTTTCAAGAACAAATATTTCAACAGGCTGGGTATTTATGTTCCTTAGCTTCTTTCAAAGACCAGCCCTTTTTTGCGAATGTTCTGTCTTTATCATATCAGGACTGGTTAATGAAAAGCCTGCATCTTGAACAATCTATTTTATAAATTTCTCTAAGGAACTGAATTGCTTGTTAATCTGGTTCCGAACATGTATGCTAGAGGGGGGAGGTTACCGGTACTTGCAAATGTGTGTCTCTAGGATCATCACCTTACACATCAGTCTTAAATACACCCATCCAAGGTGGAATAAATCTGCATGCCTGATCTGCTGCTATTGTTATGTTGCAAATAATATCAAGCGTGTGCTTAATAGCATTTTGTACAGAATGTAACTGCTCTGAAAAGGTTATGTCTGTACACATATAATATTTTCTCATTGAGGTAAAATTTAAGATATAACAGAACATGTTTCAAAGGAAATAGTTCTTAAAAATATGAAAAACTATTGATTGCTTTCATTTTATTTGCCACTATTTTACATTTATTTCTTCTCTTTTTAATCTGTATGTTTCTATCCACTCTCTTTTAATTTTCTGTTATTTTGAGCACCGAAAGGAGTAACTTATCGAGCTTTTGCTGAAGGATGTTATAAATGAAAATTTAATAACTGTTCCATCAACTTTGTCAACTGGGTGAAGTGGTGTCTGTGTGCTTTTAATTGTAGGGTTTAACACAAATTTAAATATACTTTCCAGAGCAGCAAATTTTGAATCTCAATCATGCCTCCTCAATGGTGTGAATATATTATAGGCATATGAGATTGGGTGGGGTTCTTTGGCAAAGTAGAATTTATTTTATGTTTAATTGTATTGCTCATGTTTGGCATATTTAAAGAAGCTTGCCATTTGTAACAAAGTATGTAGAAAATTGAATTTCTGTATTACTACCAAGACATCAGTGTTTAAAAGTATTATGTCTATCTAATGTAATGTTCAGATACTTAAAATATTAAGTATTTTAATATAGTCAAATAAGTTTGTTGCTGTTCAGTCGTGTCTGACTCTTCGTGACCCCATGGACCAGAGCACGCCAGGCACGCCTACCTTTCACTGCCTCCCGCAGTTTGGCCAAACACATGCTAGTCGCTTCGAGAACACTGTCCAACCATCTCATCCTCTGTCATCCCCTTCTCCTTGTGCCCTCCATCTTTCCCAACATCAGGGTCTTTTCCAGGGAGTCTTCTCTTCTCAGTAAATAAGTTTACTGCCCCCAATAACCTTTTTTTTTTACATTCTGAATATACAGCTCTTGAAAAGTTTTGTGTTTAATACAGGCAACTCCTGACTGACACGCAATCGCTCATACATGCATGGAGCCCAACCTGGAAGTGTCCCTAGAACGTCACTAAAATGTTACTAAAGCCAGTGTGGTGTAGTGGTTAAGAGTGGTAGACTCATAATCTGGTGAACCGGGTTCACGTCTCTGCTCCTCCACATGCAGCTGCTGGAGGAAGGGAAAGGAGAATGTTAGCCGCTTTGAGACTCTTTCTTCTTCTTCTTCTTCTTCTTCTTCTTCTTCTTCTTCTTCTTCTTCTTCACGGGTGGAATGAGGACGGGGCAGGGGCAGAACGCTTTATGCGGGCGGGGATCTGGAACGTAGCCCCGCACAAAATGAAGATTGTCTGTATTTATGATAGGGTGCCTAGTTGGTTAGTAGCACAGTTGGAATTCTAGTCTTTTAGAATTTGAAGTTTACATATTCCATCTACCAGCTTCAAAGTAGTATCTTGTTTATATAGTAGCTTTATACGTGACTGTGGCTGAGCAGCAGTTTGTAATAGTAGGGGATTCCAATAGGAAATGGCATATAATTGCTGATGAACAAGGTATGAAAATTTGTTTTCTGGGGGGTAGAGTGGATTCCAATAATTGATTATTGCAGTGGGCTTGGGTCCAACTTCGATGGTGAAGGGAGGCCCCCCTCCACTGCCGAAGCAATCATGGGGTGGGAGAATTGAGCTCAAAGAAAAGTATCCTCTCCTACCAGCGACATGAAAGACGTGTCTTTGTGCATCCTTCTACAGCACCTTGGTGTCCATGGGGTTGGGGCGGAGGTGGGGGTTTTTAAAGACGCTATTTTACTGTTCCATCCCCCCCCCCCCAGGTTTGTACCTTCAGATGGATGCTGAAAGTTACAAACAGATAGATCTATCTTACTACTACCCTAATTGGAATACCTTCGAACATTACATGACAGTGAGATTATAACAGAGAATTCCACTGCATGTGTTGGGATTTGTGTTTAGAAATGTAAATGTCATAAAGTAAATACTATTTATTTGGAATATGTTTACCTGCTACATGATAGAGGGTTTATAAGAAAGATGCCCCCTGTATATTCAGCAATAGAATTTAAGGGCGTTTCAATAACCTGCCTCAAACATCCACCCAACACATGAGGTTGGCCCTGTTCCAGCATGCTGCTGTCTTCTGGTATGCCCTCTGGCAGCTGCATATTCAGAATCAATGTGAAGGGACTTCCACGCATGCAGGTGTCAAATGCCCATGAGCACTCAGTGTCAGGGACTTGGCTTTCTGGCATGTTCTTGCTCCCTCAATGTCTTTAGAGAACATGTTCACCCAGTTTGCCTTCCACATATTCACTGCATTCAGATGTAATGTTTCACCATGGAGCACTCTGCGCATGGGCTGGGAGGAGGACTTTGGGAGCCTTTACTTTCAGTTTCCCTTACTCAGCTAACCATCAACAGGGCTATGGTGCGCATAATGCTAAACCATGCTTTAGCCCTAGGTGCACGAATTGGAATGCATCTGAGCTTCCTTCTCCTCTTGCATGGCTGGCAGAAGGACTGTAGTGTTTATTTTCAAAATATCCTGGTTTAGGCTGTAGTTTAAAACAAGTTCTGATTAGTCCAGGCATAGGCGAACTCGGCCCTCCAGATGTTTTTGGCCTACAACTGCCATGATCCCTAGCTAACAGGACCAGTGGTCAGGGATGATGGAAATTGTAATCCCAAAACATCTGGAGGGCCGAGTTTGCTTATGCCTGGATTAGTTAAACAAGCCTGGTTCTTAACCTGTGATTTGAAGTTTCTTGTTTAGAAACTTCATTTTTTAGTGCAGGGGTCCCCCAAACTAAGGCCCGGGGGCCAGATGCGGCCCAATCGCCTTCTAAATGCGGCCTGCGGACAGTCCGGGAATCAGCGTGTTTTTACATGAGTAGAATGTGTCCTTTTATTTAAAATGCATCTCTGGGTTATTTGTGGGGCATAGGAATTTGTTTATTTTTTTTTTCAAAATATAGTCTGGCCCCCCACAAGGTCTGAGGGACAGTGGACCGGCCCCCTGCTGAAAAAGTTTGCTGACCCCTGCTTTAGTGTCACCTGTGAACCAGCCCTTTGATTAAACAGTGATCCTGCATTCAGCTTATTTCTGGAGTTGACTGCTTTGGAGCCCCCGTGTAACATGACTACCACATAAGGCACAAAGCAGGTTTTACTGTATAAGTCAATAACTTGAATGTTTGCAGGCAAGAAATAGTATACTCTCATTTTCTCAATAAGATGCATTGAGTTAGTCATTATTTCCAAAGGAAGAGGCATCTTCTTCAATATACAAAGGAGCAATATACAATATACAAAGGAGCAAAGGATTACCTGCGTAGGTAATCTTATGTGATTGCCCTGTGGATTCCGATGTTTGAGGTTAACTGGATATTAAATGAACGTAAATTGGGGTTACAACATGTTGCCAGTTACTGGCTCATTTCTTTTTGTTTTAGAATTAGGGAGGGCAATTTAACATATAAATACTAATAGGTGTTTTGGTGCAGAATTAAAACTTTTTGTCAGCATATTCCAGTATCAGATGTCTGAATACATACTCAATGTATGTTTCTGAGCTGCCTATTACATCTAATATATCTAATAAAGATATTAATATTTGAGCACACATCACTTAACCAGTTGCAAAGATAGATAAAGGAATCTGTAAATTTTACATTTACAAGGTCCTGCAACGAAGGCATTGTAAGTTACTCTTTCTGGGCACCACAGGTTCAGGCAGCATTGATGTTAAAGAGAATCACAACATGGACAACATTTCATCTAAAGATGGGAGTGTGCAAGGCACCGGAGAGGGGAACCAGCTCTCCAATGGTGGTGGCGCTAGCAGCAGGAAACGACCCTTGGAAGAGGGAAGCAATGGCCACGCCAAGTTCCGCACAAAGAAAAGGAAGAAAACACCAGGGCCGGTCTTGCCCAAAAACGCTCTCATGCAGCTGAATGAAATCAAGCCTGGCTTGCAATACAAACTTCTCTCCCAAACAGGACCTGTTCATGCCCCTATTTTTGTGATGGCAGTAGAGGTTAATGGGCAGCTGTTTGAAGGCTCCGGCCCTACAAAAAAGAAAGCGAAGCTCCATGCAGCTGAGAAGGCCCTGAGGTCTTTTGTTCAGTTTCCGAATGCTTCTGAAGCACATCTTGCCATGGGAAGAACTCTTTCCGTAAATACGGACTTCACCTCTGATCAGGCAGATTTCCCAGATACCCTCTTCAATGGCTTTGAAAACCCTGCCCAGTCTGATCTTTCCTTTTATCTGGAGTCCAACGGAGAAGGTTCCTTTAGCTCCAGTGCAGACTATAATTTGTCATCTTCTGCGGCCTGTAGCCTTGTACAGTCGTCTCTCCCTGCTCCATCACCATACCCCTCAACAAGTGGGAAGAATCCAGTCATGATATTGAATGAACTCCGACCAGGCTTAAAGTATGAATTTCTCTCAGAAAGTGGAGAAAGTCATGCTAAGAATTTTGTAATGGCTGTGTCAGTGGATGGCCAAACGTTTGAAGGATCTGGAAGAAACAAAAAACTTGCAAAAGCACGCGCCGCTCAGTCAGCTCTTGCATCCTTGTTTAACATGCAGTTGGATCAAACACCATCTCACCAACCTATTCCTAGTGAAGGACTTCAGTTACACCTGCCTCAGGTGAGAAAACATTTCCCTTTATGTGTTATAATGGGCTAATGAGTTAATTAAAAAATACTGAAGTTACAACCTTTTGTTTTAACAGTGCATAAATAGTTTTTGTTGTATTTGGGTTCCTTCAGTGTGTTATTTCTGGCAGGGGCACAAAATATCCAATTTGACTGCTGATTCTCTTATGTTTGATGCTGTGAATGGGCAGAATATTTTATACCTACTTCCTGAGAAATTAAGTTAACCTAATGTATGATTTGACTGAATGAGCAGGTGAAACAGAATGTAGTATACATGAACTGCACATCATTGCAATTTCGCGAACTGTAGCATTTCCCTGGCATTATAAGGTGACGTATTTCCAGTGCAGCAGGGCTGTTTTGCTGATGAGCCACCATTGCCTTGTATAATAGCAATGTGCTGCTCTGCAAAAAGGAGTTTCTGCTACACAGAACTGGATATACAGGGGCAAGGATTGGTGTGACTTACCTAGGCAACAACATTTTTAAGGGCTAACTACACTGGTATACCGCTGTAACTCTGACATCAGTAGTAGCCCCCCTTTGGCCCATCCATATACTGGGAACTCTGCCACCAGAGACAAGTCTGTTCAATAGATAGTGTTTGCCTCTACTGCAATGCATACCCCGAGGGCACCCCTTTAAAGTTCTCGTTCGAGGTGAAAGACTGTCATTTTCTTTTCAGGAATATGGTAAGAATTACACATAGGCACATTGCTCCCCCAACTGCTCAGGGTGGAGTTGAAAAAAGCCACACCCACCCACCCACTGGACCCTGTTAATGGTTCAACCCTTGAGCAGTGTCCAGCCACATTTTCCCCTGAGTGCAAGGACTTCTGCCTGTGCAGTGGAGCCTCCCACTCCTCTCCTCCTGCGCCCTCCCTACATCTTCTCTGAAGAACTGAGGGAAACCCCAGAACAGATTTAAGGAGTGTATGTGGGGAGAGGAGAGGGAGAGGAAGTTTCATTGCATGGCCAAAGGTCCTTGCGCTAACGTAAGTTTTTAGTTGGATACCACCCCTTATTTTATTCCATGGTCTCTGCAGGAGACAAATATGTCCCTATTCCTGACACTCCAATGTTTGGGGGGCAGGTTTTGATCCCATTCTAACAATGTCCAGATACTGTAGTATACTTTGCTCTATTTTTTATAGAATGCAGTGCTACATGCAATTTTATGAGAGAAATTAGTGCTCATACTTTCTGTGGTGCCACTCATCTTCCCATTGTATGGCTACCTTGCCTTTGTAGAGGGGAGACTAGGGATCCTGGAAGCAATGAAACTATGAGCATTGCCTCCACCATCTTGCTGGATCAAGAAACTTGTGGTAGGTAGCATTTTTAATTCCTCCAGTTCAGTGCAGTGTTGCTCATAGATCTGTCTTAGCTGAACACAATACACCTGTGCTGTCAAAGCAGGCCTCCAAAGGAAGCATGTTAAAACATCGCTGCCTGAGCACCATTAACCACACATCGCAACTGAAGGTCAGAAATAGACAACGTGAAGAGTGAGAAAATAAGCAACCAGGTTGACCAACCAGAACAACTAAGTACTGGAATTTGGCGGAGGTAGAAAGAACAATGGAAAACTTACAGGGGTTAGGGAACAAGATCCCGCAGGAGGGGTCAGTGGGAAGTGACCTTCTGATGCCCCCTTCTAGATCACATGGAGTCAGCTGCCATGGGAAAGAGCTGTCTGCAGGCACCACCTCCTCCGATTGTCGTCTCATTCTTCCTTCTGCATACATTAGCCACAGGTTTGGGAATATGGAGAGGCAATAGCTGTTAAGTATTTTTATGCAGACTTTGTGAAGCCTTTAAAGCTCGTGATTCAGTTTGAAAAGAATGAAAGTGAACATAGGTCATATTGATTTCCTGGTAAATACTGTATTTTTTTCTGTGTATTTTTGGGGGGCCCAAATTAAGAAATTTTAAAATTAAGAAAGTTGGGAATTTTGGGGGGGGAAATTGCAAAAAGAATTGTTGAGCATCTTTTGTAAGTTTCTTGAGCGCTCACCATGTACTCTTCCTAAACCAAGAAGAGCGGGCAAACGACCTCCTTGCCTCCATTCCCTGCTGCCACCGCAGCTCCACCAGCCCTTGCTTACTTACTGCATTAACCCATGTATAAGACGACCCCCAATTTATCACTAAAGATTTTCAGGAAAATGGTCATCTTATACATGGAAATGCACGGTAGTCTGTTAAGTGACCTTAATTCCATTTGTCGCACTATTTTTTGTGCCCATGCTATAGCCTTTGTATGGCTGCTGTGAATATAAATTAAGAGTGCTGTGTAAATGATAAATTGAGTGGTAGTAGAATCCAAACAGTCACAGAGAATTTACATGAAACTTTCCCACTCACTTTATGCTTATGTTTTGACCCCCCCCCCAAAATGTACTCAGCCTTTAAAACAAATTTATCTAATATACCCTAACAAACCTTTGATATCAGGGGTGGGGAACCCTGCAGGCCTCCTCCATCAGGCCTTAGGAAGACTCCTCCCAGGTCCTGCCCCCTCTCCAGACACGCCCCCATTTTCCTCAGGCCACACCCCTCATCACCCTTCCTGCACATGCTGCTTTGGCTGTGTTTGCCTGGTTGGAACTCTTGAGGACTTGCTTGCCTGAGTAGAGGATAGAGAGAGGGACATGTGAGTATGTGGAAAGTAGCCTGCTGGACAGAGGTGAAACTTTTACTCATCTCTCTGCCCACATTTGCTTCTTGTCCGGCCTACCACTGGCATTTGGCCCCTGGAAAGTGGCTCAGAAGGGAATGCGGCCCTCGAGCTAGAAAAGGTTCCCCACCCCTGTTTCACATTGTAAACTTCTATAACTAATACTAATTGTTTTTATCCTTTCAAGAATGTTAATTTAGAATATTCCAGATCAATCATAGATTGTTGGGAAGTCTGACAGTGGCCCAATTCTTAAAGTGAGTGCATTTTGTATCAGTTTTAATGAGGCTTAAAATCTCCTGCAAATTAAATTTGAATCCTATTATAGCAGGTATATTTATGCAGCTCTCGCATAATGCAAGGGATCCTTAAGGTTCAGGCAATGTAAGATTACATTATGAGACAGGAGAACTTAGATCTAAACCCTTCCCCAACCGATTCCTCAAGCAACGAGGACTCTTCTCAGTTGCATGTCACCCATAAATTAGTATAATTCTACATACAAGCCACAGTTTACTGGCACTATCTCCCCCAAAGCATACGTTTAATTTGTACTCAGTTTATAATTCACTTTCATCTCAAAATCTTTATTGCTGGTCCTAATGTATAGCCAAAGAGTTACCATTTTATCACTCTTTTTCTATATATTTATATTTAATATGTTCAGTTTATGCTTTATTGTAGTCTGCTTGGCTTTTCAGTTTTCTGTTATATTTTTAAAAACTTATATGATCCACCAAAGTATTTGCAATCCCTCCAAATTTGGCATTCTCTGCAGAACTGGTTGCGGTACTGTTCACTCCATTCAAGTCACTAATGAATATAATGAATGATAATGGACTCAAGACCATCCTCAATGGAACACCACTTGGTACAACTTTCTGGTTTGAATTCCATTAGTTCTTACCCTTTGAATATGCTTTACAAGCCAATTATGGATGCATCTTAGATAACTCAAATTTTCTACAGAAGATCTCACAATGAAGGCTAGAGCCTTGTTAAAAATTGAGTGTTGTGCATGCAGCCTCATTCCCTAAATTTAAAACGATCTGTTCCATGATCAGCACTAAGGGCTTCCATAGAAACACAGCATAGTTTGTAGAAATGCCTGAAAGGCATGGATATAAACTCTTCAACACTTTGAATCAGCAGTAGTTTGAAACAACAGCACCAATCAATTCTAGTAAATATTACAAAGATTCCCTGTGATCCTTGGATGAATGGCAGTATAGAACTTTAATAACTAACTAATTAAATAAAAATACCATACAGTTTTAAAGGCAGATCTGTTTTGATGAATTATCCAATATATTTGTGTGATTTTTGCAGGTTTTAGCTGATGCCGTTGCACGCTTGGTGGTAGATAAATTCAGCGATTTGACAGATAATTTTACATCGCCCCATGCACGTAGAAAAGTGCTATCTGGAGTAGTCATGACAACAGGTAAAAACAAACCCAAAACATGCCTCCCCCACTGAATTGGCCTTTTGTCCTCTGTTGGTTTACAAAATAAAATGGTAAAGGTGAATGGATATTTACCTTTTATATATAGTTTGGTTGCTTTAAAATATTGAGATCTCTTCATTCATAAAATAGGATTATGAAATTTAATCCAAACTGCTTGTCTCTAAACGCTACAGATTGTATCGAGAGGTGTTGCTCAGCCAGTGCTGAAGCTTCTAGATGGTGGGGAAACAGATTTAGAGGTGGGAGGAGGAAGCACTGAAAATGGCTTCTCTTCCCATTTCACTGTCAGAGGAGTGACTTTTTAGGTTCTCTCTCACTCTCTCGGCAAATATTAGGAGTGTGTACTTGTACAAAAAACATAGCTTTCATTTTTAATAAAAAGGCAAACCCCACTTCATTTCCCTCTTGTGAGGCAAACTCTGCAGCCTCTTCCTAATGTTGAGCTGGAGTCTCCTTTCTTGCAATTTGAATTCATTGGTTTGGATCCTACACTCTGAAGCAGCAGAAAACAAACTTGCTCCATCTTCCATGAGTCTGGCAGTATCATTTGTACCCACATGGATCAGAAGGAAGGGGAAATGGTCAGTGGACTTGATGAGACTTGGCAGCCTCTCTGTCATGGTTCTCACAGGGACCATGCAGCAAGACCTGGACACTACAGCCCTCTCCCGACTTTTAGTCAGAGGCACATCAGGTAGTGCAGGTGCTGTTTGGAAGCCATAAAAATGGATGGCCATCACAATATCTTGTTCCTTTTGTCTGTCCTGGATCTTCCACACTTCCTCTTGCCCTCCTGCTTTCCCCTGGGGAAAACCACAGTTTAGCACTCCGTCGGAGCAAAGGGCAATTGGATTTTCTGCAAATTGCCATTAGTTCTTATTTAAAACTAATGAATGGGTTTTGCCTGGGAAAGGAGTGGGGCAAGGGCGGGAAACACTCTGAAAGTGCGGATCAAGCAGAAAACTGCTCAGCCCTGTGCTTTCTTGGCACAGGACAAGCAGAAGTGTGGGTGAACCCTCAGCTGCGTTGAATGAACCCATATCCTTGTATTATGCAAGAGGGAGACAAATCTCCCTCCATTTTAGTAACCAATAACTGTAGGCCGGAGGCTGGAATTTCCAGTCGAGGGTCTGATCCTTTCTTTTATACAGGATGCCAGGTGTATATGGCTGGACAATGAGTGTTCAGAGAATGTCTCTGGAAAGCATTGATTCTAGATTGGTTCAAGAAACCCAATCTCACCGTGGTTTCTAATGTTCTACAAACAGTACCCAGCATACATTAGACAAGCACTCAAAATTTAGCTTTTAAAAAATTGATTCCTAGCATACTAAAGTTGAGAAGGGAGGACGTGGGTCATAATATACAATTGGAAATGTGGGAAAAACTTTGGAAAGAGCATATGAAATTTACAGCCTGCATAACTTTAAAAGAAAACATCATGAAAATGATGTACCGATGGTACTTAACGCCAGTAAGATTAGCAAAAATGTATAGGAAGTATGATAAAAAATGTTGGAAATGTGAAACGAAAGATGGAGAATTTTACCACATGTGGTGGACATGTGAAAAGGTTAAAAAGTTTTGGGAAGCAGTCTATAATGAATTAAAGAAAATACTTAAATATACATTCATTAAAAAACCGGAAGCCTTCCTAATTGGCTTAGTAGGGGAGGAGATTAAAAAGGAAGACCAAAAATTCTTTTTATATGCCACCACAGCGGCACGAATGTTACTGGCGCAAAATTGGAAAGTAAAAGAAGTACCTACAATAGATGATTGGAAAAGGAAATTATTAGAATATGCAGAATTGGCGAAATTAACTGGAAAAATAAGAGAGCAAAGAGATCAGAGGTTTCAAATGGAGTGGAGTAAATTTATAAATTATATGAAAGAATATAAAATCTGAAGGCATTTACAGGTATGAAAGAAATCTTGCAGCAGAGGAAAATATGATAAGAGATATAACTACAACAAGAAAACAAAACATGTATAAAAGAAGGTAAAGCGAGTGAAAGATGAAAAATTAGAAAACCAGAGTAAAGAAGGAAGGAAGTCCAAAAAACTCGGCGGAGTTTATGTAACATTGTGAACATTTGTATGATGACTTGTGAGTGTTTATTTTCCTTTTGATGAAAATAAAAAGAATTTGCAAAAAAAAAAAAAAAAGTTGAGAAGGGAGGAAATGTTTTTTTATGTTAGAATAGAATCTTCTGTCCCAGTAAAGTAAAACATTTGCTTTAATGGTTAGCTAAAATCTCTAGTGGATTGAAATAAAACCCCAATTTTAAGCTCAAACTTAATGTGGCAGTAGCAGTTTAAATCTGTTTAAATCTTGTACAAAGCAGGTAAATGAGTGGGGAGGAGGGTTTGGTGTTTGGATGAAGAGGCACATAGAAAATGGGAGCAATATTGCCGTTGTGGGTGGGTAGAGTCTCTCAACCTAGTCCTCTTGGAGTTTGGGGGGGGGGGCACAGACAAACCAAGACGAGGAACCTGCAAGACTAGATGATTGTTCCAGAAGAGCTTTATTAATGTGTTACCCCCAAATTCAGGATTCCCCCCAAACTGATGCCAACATTTTGTGTTAGTTTTGTGCCGTTTTGTGCTACAAACCCAGCATTTTGTGCCACCCCCAAACTGAGTAATTGACACTCAAACCACAAAATGTGGGGTTCTATAGTTTTTAATACTTTACTGAATTTTTATGTAGTTCCAGAATTTTAAAGGCAACCCAAGTTGCATGAACAGATATTAGTGTGCCTTCATTTCCACCCCAAGTATGCCTTCAGAATATATACAACTAGGTTGTAGATGAAGGTCATCTGGTGCAGTATTTATGCCTAAGTAGGATCTCCCAAAGCCACACCTTCAAGAAGACATTCAAGAAGACTACCATATTTCACCAAACAAGTCTTCTAAAGATATCTTTTAAAACTTATCTTCCCAGGTACTGATGTGAAAGATGCTCAGGTTATAAGTGTTTCTACAGGAACAAAGTGCATTAATGGAGAATATATGAGTGATCGTGGTCTTGCATTGAATGATTGCCATGCTGAAATTATAGCACGTAGATGCTTGCTTAAATTTCTCTATACACAACTTGAACTGCTCTTATGGTAAGTTTAAATAACAGTTCCCTTGCATCCCAGTTTTCAGCACAGAAGAAAGTTCCATTGATCACATTGTGCTTAGGATTACAGTCTTGGGATGTGATCCTATGAGGTTCTGTGATGATGCTGCAGCTTCAGAGAGTGATGCCAGGGTCCTAATATCAGCAGAGATGGATAGCTGGTTGCCTTATTCTGGAACATGGATATGATACTAGCATTAGTATAAATATTTCTTTACATCTTTGGCATAAGCTGTCCTGCATTGCTGCAATCCTGCCCTTTTATTTTTCAAAGAATTCATAATGTGTAAGATTTCATACTTATCGTATGCTGAACTGACAGTTGGAAGCATATGGTTTGTTTTACGTTGAAATGTACCATATTTTTCACTCCATAAGACGCACCTTTTCCCTCCTAAAAAGGAAAGGAAAATGCTGGTGCGTCTTACGGAGCAAAGGCTTGTTTTTGCAAATGGAGGCTGTGGGGTGGATCCAGAAGTTCCTCCTCCATGCTGCCCGCCGATCCCAAAAGCAGATTTTTGGGATCAGCGGCGGGGCGCGGGGTGGTGGAGAAAGCAGCGGGGGTGCTGCTGCTTTCTCCACCACCCCACGCCGATCCCAAAAACCTGCTCTTTGTTCCTCCCTGCTGCCCCCCCCCCGCTCCCCAAAACAGGCTTTTGCGAGCAGGAAGCGGCGGGGAAGAAGGAGCAGCATCTCCTCCACTGCCCGCCTCTGACCCCCGACCCCTGCTGAACGCGGCTGGGGGCAGAGACGCTGTGCGCGGTGCTAGCGGCTCATCCCCGCTTGCTTTAAAGGGAGCGGGGGACAAGGGGAGAACGCTGTCGTCCCCAGCTCCCTTTAAAGCAAGCGGGGATAAGCTGCTCTGAAGGGGTGCGCGGCGCTACCGGGCTTCCCCTATCTCCGCCCCACTTTCGCCGGCGTCTGCCTCCTCCACTCACCCTCCAGCACCCCCCTACCAGCCTTTTAGAAAGTAGGTGTGCCCCCTTTAAAAAATAGGTGTGTCTTATGGTCCGGTGCGTATTACGGGAAGAATAGTTGTAAATCCCTTTGAGTGGTTTATAAATTACATGAAACAAACAAACAAATAAAAATAAAACGTATGTGGGTGAAATCTATACGTTTATATTGATTTTTTAAATACCTGTTTCCTCTTGAGATCCTTGAGGTCCCCTCTGTGAGATCCTGGAAACTGCTTTTTAATTTGGGGGCCTTAAAGTATGTAGAGACAACACGGATGATCCCCTATATTTGGAGGGAAGCAAAAACAACAGTCGTACTCAAACAAGGGAGGGATGGCACCCCAGTTTAGATGTGTCAACAAACCTCCCTCCTGAATGCGGAAGGTAACATGTTTACATCCTTAATAGCTTCAAAGCTCAAAATAATAAGTAGCTTTTGTATCAGTTATGATCAAAATTTATTTCAGATAAACAGATTGCAGATAATATATTCTTATCTCTAAATATACTTCATTAGTGTAAACAAAAGAATATTTTGTCCACAGAATTGTCACTTGACACAGAGAGGACTTTTGTCTTGGAGACTGTCATAAAATTATTATTGTGTTAGGCAGTTTGGCCCTGACTTCCTCAAGGGTATCTAGGTCTTCTATGCCCAACCAAGGATGCAGTGATGAAAAGAATTAAGATAGGTAATATTGAACAGAAAAGTATTTGACAGTGAACAGTTTTATACCTGACTGTTGCAATATCTATGCCAACATTGCAGCAATTGATTTACTACATAGTGAGGCTTCAGATATTTCAAGTGACTCACAGGAAATTTGAGCTTTTGCTGATTAATCCCTCTGGACAAATTAGGGACTTCATTTAATTACGCTTCCACCATAAATGGATCAATAAGACATGGAAACAGATGTATATATTTGATATCTTATTCCATTGCCCTTGTAAAAAGCAAAACAAAGCAAAACAACAACAACAACAACAACAACAACCATACAAAGCTTATAACCTTGGATTAAATGAAATTTTCATGTTTGGAGCAAATTGGACTTACCTTGACTGATACAAAACAGTGCTCTTAAACTATATATCTTCCCACTTTTATGTAATACCTATATTTCTCTCTGCAGCAATTTTTAATGAATGGAAAAGGGAGAACTTAGATAAATTAAAATACTCCTTGAGGTTGTTAGACAAAGGAGCTTGGACTGCTCCATGTCTAAAACCCTACTTTGAAGCTTCGCTCCTGAGACACATTCTGCTCAGCAAAATGCTCAGCTAAGTACCAAAAAACATTCCTAGACTCAGCGTATTACACCATAACAGCTTAAATCAAGTTATGGTAAACTTTGGGTCTTGCTTGTTGTAATTAGAAAAACCAAAACACCTTTGGAATAACTTAGTTGGTCTCTAAGGTGCTACTGGAAGGAATTTTTATACATTTATTTATTTTGTTTTGGCTATGGCAGACCAACACAGCTACCTACCTGTAATTGTTGCACTTTGTTTCAGTAGTAAGGAAGATCAGCAAAAATCTATTTTTATCAAATCAGAACGAAGCGGGTTTAAATTGAGAGAAAATGTACAGTTTCATCTCTATATCAGCACCTCTCCTTGTGGCGATGCTCGGATTTTCTCACCACATGAAGCGGCACAAGAAGGTAGGACAAGTTTCACCTAGTAATGGGGATATTTGAGAGAAAACAATTTATTGAAAATAGCTTTCATAGTTTATGAAAGTCTAGATTGGCTTTTTACTAAAAAATAAATTGTTTAGTTTTCTTTATATTATGAACGCAACACTATCTAGGAGGGCTAACACCTCAGTTCCACTTCATACATTACAAAGATTGTGGAGGAATTAATTTGTTATGCATCTATGGATCATTTCATCATCTTGGCTTTATTGTTGCTTGAAAGCCATATTGGAAATTTCAGTTTGAAATGGGATATTATGTTAAAATAAATAAAAGGTTGTACCGTGTAGAACAGTGTGAAGTAAGCCTTACAAAAAAGTATTGGATGTGATTTTCTATAAATGAGGCACTTTTCCCCTAACTGCTGTTGTCCCAAATGAGTAATGGAAAACAGGGCTGGATTTTCTTAGAAAGCATAGTTTTTCCTTGCATGAACAGTGCCTGCTTCTGTCACTCAGATCAGGGAGACAGACATCCAAACCGGAAAGCAAGAGGACAGCTACGGACGAAAATTGAATCTGGGGAAGGAACGATCCCTGTCAGATCTACAACTACAATCCAGACGTGGGATGGAGTCCTACAGGGAGAAAGATTGCTTACTATGTCGTGCAGTGATAAGATAGCCAGGTAAACTGTTTCTCCTCTGTCCAACTCTCATATTGCTAGATGGGGGGTCCCCAGGTCAGTGACACCATGGGGGTCAGCATGCCGTCAGACACCTTACTTGGCACCTCTTAAAGCAAAAAAAGACCATAGTGAGGAGGAACCCCCCCCCCCAAGGCAGTCACAGGAGACTCAATGGCACAGAAAGTCTGAAAGGAAAGAACCTGACTGCTAGGTGGGAGGGGAAATTAAATGGAGTGGTTGGAAAGAAAGAGGGAAAAGAGACAACCCATAGAGACAATTTCCTGCTTCAGACTGAGAAGTTGTGTTAAAAGTGTCCCCAGGAAGAGAAGTAAGAATTACCAAATGAAATTGATTGATAGTTCCAAGTTTTCAATACAACTGGATTGGGCAGAAGTGTGACACCACCACCCCCTGGCCAAAAGCAAACAAACTCAAGATAGCAACAAAGGGCTGAGTTCATGCTTTTTCTTACTTAGCTATTTATCGTTTTTCTTTGTTAAATGTAGATGTTACTTAACACAAGATGCTTCTAGGTCACTTAAAATTAACGCACAACATACATTACTGCGAGATACAAATACTGAAACTGCATTAATTAACAAAATTCCAATTTAAACGGAAGGTTAAATGAACAGAAAATCCCCATTGAGAATGTTAAAAGCACCAACTGTGAAAGCAGCTACTCTTAAAACTGCAGCTAAAAACACTTTGAGGGAAAGTCTTCACGTGTCTCTGAAGTCTAGTAAAGCAGGCAAACTGCTGTTCCCCTTGTTGCCATTCTCCAAATTCAGCAGGAGGGGGCACTGAGGAGAGTCTGCGAAGTTGCCTTTAAAGTCCAGTCCACTCACCAGAAGAGGTATTTTTTCAGATATTGGGTCCCCAAGCCATGTTAAAAGCAGCCTCCTGAATTGGGCCGGTTAGTGCAGCACACGAGGATGGGCATAATGTGCTTTCATGACCCTGTCACCATTAGCAAGCTTTAGTGTGAATCACCTTTTTAAAACAAACAATTGTCGCTTTACACATACACCCAACTGGGAAAGGATCATTTTAGCAAACAACTAGGTATATTCTTGCAAGTGGCATGGCATGTGAGAGTGGGGGGGGGGCACCTTGTTTGTGGAAGCAAGAACACAAAGCACTTGGTTGTGTGGATGATGAATGTTATCAACCTCCACCACCCCCACAAGCATTAAAATGATGCAGAGGATTGTAGAGCAAAGCTTGCTGGATTTTCCTGATTTCTATCAGGGTAAGGGTGGGAGCCTAACCCCACTTATATGGGAGTAAGCACCATTGATGTGCATGGGATTTACATCTGAGTAGACATAGGGATGCAGGTGGCGCTATGGGTTAAACCACAGAACCTAGGGCTTGCCGATCAGAAGGTCGATGGTTCGAATCCCCGCAACGGGGTGAGCTCCCTTTGTTCGGTCCCTGCTCCTGCCAACCTAGCAGGTCGAAAGCACAAAGTGCAAGTAGATAAATAGGTAACGTTCCAGCAGGAAGGTAAACAGTGTTTCCATGCACTGCTCTGGTTTGCCAGAAGAGGCTTTTTCATGCTGGCCATATGACCCGGAAACTGTACGCCAGCTCCCTCGGCCAGTAAGAAGAAGAAGAAGAAGAGTTTGGATTTGATATCCCGCTTTTCACTACCCGAAGGAGTCTCAAAGTGGCTAACATTCTCCTTTCCCTTCCTCCCCCACAACAAACACTCTGTGAGGTGAGTGGGGCTGAGAGACTTCAAAGAAGTGTGACTAGCCCAAGGTCACCCAGCAGCTGCATGTGGAGGAGCGGAGATGCGAACCCGGGTCACCAGATTATGAGTCTACCGCTCTTAACCACTACACCACACTGGCGAGATGAGCGCCGCAACCCCAGAGTCGTCCGCGACTGGACCTAATGGTCAGGGTTCCCTTTACCTTTACCTTTAGACATAGTTAGGATTGTGCTGCTTTATATTATTTAGAGAAAAATTGTCTTGTTTTACACCTGGCAATCCCTGAGTCTGATAAACAAATCAATCAGAGAACCTTTGCCAGTGAATTATGCACCATACCTCATCCTATAGCTCCCTCATTTATTTTGTCTTTTATGCACATTGGGGAACAGAAGGACAGAAAGAACACAGAGGGCAGTGTGGAACATAGAGAGGAGTGAAAAAGGACTAAGAGGACAAGGAAAATAAACCTAGTGCAGCACTGAGATTTCCTTTTAAGCCTCTGAGTACTTGTATTCATGTGTTTAAGTTATATATGCCTAGAAGAAACTTCTCTAAAGGTTTTTTCCAATATAAAGAAGGTATTCTGTCTACGATGAAGTTAATATTGAGAGGCAGTGTAATCTAGCGCTTAACTCAAAACTAAAAAGCAGCCTGGCAAAGGCCCCCAACCAGCTTAGCCCTCCCAGGCCCAGGGCATTAGTACCTGCCCCCTCCCCCTCGGAGGGGCCTGGGTGCTGTATTCAGAAATTTTGCAGACTTGCTCCACTTTTGCCCAGGTTCAACCTCATCAGTGGGGGGAAGTGTGACTAGGCATGACAAAATGGTTAAATAGAAAATGGATTTGCAGTTGCTCACAAGAGCATAAAACTCAGATAAGATTTACTGCTTGGGCAATGCTGAGTTTGCAGTTATCTTTGACTTAAGGTGGGATTAAGGTGTGACTGAAAACACTTGGGTTTAGTATTGATAGGCTAAAATGTTGGGAGAAGAGATATATCCTCTCCATGTGGGTCTCCCTGTGGGAATGTCACCTGAAGGCAGAGGGAGATGGGGGGGGGAATGGATATGTTATTGGTTTGAGTTTGTTTGGGAGTTAAGGAGTTTCATTGAGAGAGAATAAAGAAAGAGAACTACTCAGTGGGTGTATGCCATGTTATATGAAAGCAAACGTCTTTTCTCAAAATGCAGTGGACAGATGTTGGAGGGACGGTGGCTTGCATTGTTTATTTGTTTTTGTTTACTGTTTGACTTAAATATAAATGTGAGGTGTCTAGCCATGACCTTAGAGCAGAGACTGAGCTGGAAGGTGATTAAAAGAGCAATGCAAATGTAGTATTCATTCAGGAAACTTAGCTGGTGGGTGTCAGAAAGGTGGAAATTGTCGGCACCCAGAGGGAGTTGGGAGGCCAGCTGGCTAGCCTCCAGCTGGATCATGCCCTTTCAGCCGACCTGCTGGATCTCTGGTGCAACATAAATCAGCGACCCAGACTTCAAAAGCCTGAGCACACTATATTAGCAGAGCGCGCTGCGCAACAGAAGTAGTGAGGAGAGGCTTGTGAAAGCATATTTACAAGCAGATTTATTGAGCATAAATCAGGACAGAGAAAAACATGTCATCTCTCCTTTGTTTCCTCAGAGAGAGTCACAAAAACAAAAGCAAAAGCTACACAACTGAAGTTCCCAGCAATCTGTGCTTGTGTGTAAACAGACATGTAACACACAACAGTTCCATGTCTGCAACTTAAGGTGGAATGGAATTTCCTAACAGAAAACACCCAGAACTGTATACAGTGGGAGTGGGGGTACAGTATAGGGCCCTGGGAACATTGAAATCTGGGGTGTGGGGGTGGCATGTGGTTTGCACATCACAATGTTTTGAAAGATTAACATGGGGGCTTTATTTTTGTCAAAGGATATATAAACGGGTAAGTGGTTGTGAAGGGCTCAATTAATAGTCCCAGGGCTGGGCCAATGCCATTCCTGCAAATGATGGTGCATCAATTGGAATGTAATACTGAGTGAGGATTTGAACCTAGTCTCTGATACTCAGATGAATAGAACAGCAGATATTCTAAACAGAAAACCCAAGGGGACATTGGGCCCTTACAGCACTTGTGCTAGAATCACCTGTTTCTTTCACCTGTGATGACCTTTCAGCATCTCCCAAATGGCTATTTTTCTTATCCATTGAGGTCTACTGGTTTTTAATTATTTTAAAGATCTGCTGCTAGTGTTTTAAAAAGTAGAAGCAAATCCTCCTCTGCCTCTTCTGGCAGAGAGGCAGCTGCTGTTTTCTAAGCCTTGGTATTGAACAGCCTGTAGGCTGTATGTGAGTTGCAGAATGATGGCCCTTTAGCACTGTTTGTTGTCACTCAGCTACCTTCGCTAGGCTTCAGAAGAGATTCTCTTGCCCTTAGACACAGTGAAGCACAGCCAGGGTAGGAAGCTCACCATGACACTTCTGGTGCCATCACCAATTTTGCAGGGTATCTGCCTCACTCTCCTATAGTCACTCATATTTTGTTTTGTTTTGTTCGCAGGCCTAATTCAAAATGGTGTCATTTGTTTCCCTTTAGATGGAACGTGCTTGGTATTCAAGGAGCATTACTTACCCTCTTTGTTGAGCCAATTTACTTCTCTAGCATTATCTTGGGGAGCTTGTACCATGGAGACCATCTATCCAGAGCAGTATACCAGCGAATAGCAGAGATAGAAGATTTACCCCCTCTCTATATACTCAACAGACCTTTACTCAGTGGTATGTATGTAATAAAAAACAAACAATAGCTCTTCCAGTTCTGGTATATTTTCAAAATATTGAAAATTGCATTCACCTGAACCCACAATGTATAAAAACAGGGTCAGGGGCATATACATAAGGTCCATCCCAATGTCTCCAACATGCAGGTTGGTCTTTAGGTCTTTGCACTAGTGCAAAGGTCTGAAGAGGGTTTTAACATGCTTTCATTTGAGCACACTTAGAAACTCTCCCAGATAAGACTGGGTTTCCGCCCGTGGGAGAGTTTCACAGACTATTCAACTGAATCTGCTTCAAAAAACCCTTCATACCTTTGGAGCAATTGGGCAAAGATCTGAAGATGAGGTCATTCCTAGGTCGGATAAGACAGGGTCCCACTTGTGGGAGGGTTTCTAAGCGTGTTCATTTGGACATGCATAAAAGTCCTCTACAGACCTTTGCACTAATCATGAAAAGGTATGAAGATGGGCCCATATACCTGGCACCTTGATGGCTGAGTTTGTCTGCACACCCCTGTTTTTACTCATTGCCTTTTGTTAACGAGAGATCTACTTCAAATATAAATAGGGCATTCAGGAAAGACTTGGAATCCGTGTAATGAGGGTTCTTGACTTAGGCCACAATTCAGGACAGTTAGATAGTTAAAAGCCATCGACTTGGACCCAGTGCTGTCCTTGCTTATGGCTGTGTACTTCTGTGCCTTATTAGGGAAACATGTAGCAGTATTATTCAGGGTTTGGATTTCTCCACCTCCTTCTCAACAGTGCCATATTGGATGCTTTACTGGATAGGGCAGGAGTGGGCCCAGGCAGTGGCAAGGTTGGCAGGAGGGCCAGGTTGATTCTGCCCATGTGCCCCACAGTCCCAGCCTTGCTGCCCCTCCCTTCTTGGTGTGTTGCTGCCCCACTGCACCTGCCACTCCTGCACGAGTCCTTTAAAAAGCGGCAATTCAACTACTGAGGCGGCAATTCAAAGAGGGACACTGCCATAGGACAGGAGCTTCTTAACCCTTGTGCTGCCTTCTTGATGAAAATCATTCCCGCCTCAGCTGCTTTTACCACTGCAGAGGAAAAGATGTGGCTACAGGCCAACCCCCATTTACATGGGGGTTACATTCCAAGGCACCACACATTTAAGTGAAATTGCAAGCTTTTCCAATGACGTTTCAAATATATGCAAGCACCCCGTTCCACCCTGCCCCTTTCTGTGACATTTTTTGGGTCACTTCTGGGTTTGACACCATGCGCATGTGTGTGGTTGAGCATATGTCGAATTGCGTAAATGGAGGGTTTCTTGTACTTCTTTCTTTTCCCCCTTGATGGTAAAAGCAGTTGTATTATGAAAAAGCTTCAGTATTTTTTAATGAAGATGGTAAAAGCAATATGAGTGGGGTAAAACTGGGCCTCTCACCTTTAAATTAAGTTTTAAAGTGTGCTTTAATTGTGTGTTAGTTTTTAAATCAATTTTCTATCATTTTTATTGTTTTATTCTGTATTTTAATGTTTTGTTTTTTGATTGCTTTGTGATCTTCTCAGATACTGCCTGTTAGAGGGCTGTTTTGTAAGAATAGTAAAAAAATACAAGCATACATCTCACCTGTAAAACAGCTGCACTGTAGGAAAGAAAAATGTCTCGCAAGCAATCATGGAGCTACATGGATTCCTGCATTGCAGGGGGTTGGAGTGGATGACCCTCAGGATCCCTTCCAACTCTACAATTCTATGATTCTGTACACATAAGATGCAGTTCAGCTATACATTTTTTGCTGTTATCAGAAAAATTATTCCAAATCCAACATTTTTTCTTTGTTGTTAATAACCCCAAATCCTATGATTTGTCAGCAGACTAGGGGCAATCTACTGTGCAGTAGCAAATACTGAAACAGGAAGGTCTAATAAAACACATTACTGTAGTAAATCAGAAACAATAAACAGCCTTGTGACACCCTAAGGACTAACAAATGTCACATGGCATAAACTTTCATGGACTGCATTCCACTTCGTCAAATGCATGAAGTGTTATCCTGAGTTACAGGTAACTTCGTTTGGGGAAGTGAGGTTTATAAGCAATGAGGTCAAAGGGACATGAAATATAGGCAGCGATAATTATGTAATTAAAAAAAAATTGCTGGACGACACAGACATCCTGGCATTGGTAAGCTAATTGGCACACAGAATGTGCTAAAAATCTTTGGCCTCGGTACACTCCCCAAGTGATTGCCTTGAAATTCTTGCAGTGAAATGTGAAACCACTGAATTATAATATATCAAGGGGTGTTGTGCCCTTTTTCTTGGCCCTACCAAGACTGTATCTCTGGCGCTGGCATGGCTGCAAATGTTTTTGTGGCAAAGCAGATGAAGATCTGACATGACACCAGAGCGAGATGGGGGGAGCTGATGTATCTGTTGTCCTCCCAAGAGCCACAGGATGCAGCTTTATCAATAGTAAAAACACATATTAATAATCTCCAAATCTGATTAATGCATCAAAAAGACTTCAGTTTTATATTACTTATTCATTCATTTAATGTACTTCAATGTACCTAAAACAGTGTCCTTACTGTAGTATCTAAGAAGGTAAAAGTAGCAAAAGGTCATGGAATGGGAAATTTTGTTGGACTTTAAATCCATAAACATACTGGATGAGAAATAGAATGAAATTTATCAAAATAGAACTATTCCAACATCTTTTCCTGCTTTCGATCACCTTTTTCTACTTTTTTCCTATTTGTCTTTCAGTATGTTCATTTCATGGATTTAAATGCAACCACAGCAGGTGCTATAACTCTCCGGCGGTTTGACTTTATCCATGAAGGCACATGCTTTCATTGTCTCCCAAGACAGATGCCACCAAGTGCTGAATAGAATCCAACACAGTTTCCCATTCTATTACTTTTGCTACATTCTCTCCCCCACCCCCCAGTATTGAGCTGCTAAGATTTTTGCTGCTATTGATAAATAAAAATTCTTTTTTTCCATTTCTGATCCAATTCAGTTTATAAATCCCAATAGAATTCTGGTAGGATCCAACAGGACTTCTGTCCCTGGTATTTCCTTAATCATTGCCACCATCTGCACCTATGAATAACTGGATATTTGCACTGAATTTGCATCATATCTGTCTTGTGATTTTTACATCTCCAGCTTTTCGTTTTGCCTTCTAAATAAGTATGTTTCATCCTCCATGAAGTCATGTACCATCCGGCTATTATTTCATTTGAATTTTCCAATTAATTTATGTTTAATGTCTTCCACACACTCTTCTCCCTTATATATTCCCATAATCTCGCTGTTTTCTTGTTTAGATCAGTAGACTGCATATCACAATGCATATTCTTCCTTTCATTTATGTTTATCAGTAAATTCTACATGTTAGAGGTCACTTTCCTTGCATTAACATTTATTCCCTTATTCTTTTTCTTCATTTATCTTGTGCCCAATTTATGGGTTGAAAATATTGATATATTGGAAATTTTATGGTATTCCTTTTTTCAATCAACTCTTGATTAGGAACAAGTACTACTTCTTTGACTTGCTTATCTTTAACTTACCATCCAGGAGGGATGTGTGCAAATTGTTGCTGTTAGATTCTCAAGTACTGTCAATTATCATTAAAATCTATCTAACATCACATTTGCATAACTATTATAATCTCCCCCCCCCCTTTTTTTTTACTGTAACTGAACTTCCATTTGGGTTCTCTTTTTGTGTGTTGATTTTCAAAAAGGTAAAGCAACTTTAGCAATATGCACATACTCACTAATGATATTCTTACAAACTAAAAGATATTTAAATTATTCTATATCACAAACTCCTTCTTAACCATCTTTATAAACAGACCAAAATTAACTGAGAGGATATAGATTCTCTAAAGTGGATGTTAGCCATGTGCCATAAAATCAAGTGGGTGTTAATGCCACTTTACTTTCAAACAAATTCTATATCTTTGTCCTCTTCTCAGCAAAACCAAATAAATTCTGTTTTGGATCTATTTATCTTATATCATGATACCTTCCTGTTTCCTGAATCACCCTCTTAAGTACTTGCAGTTTTTGACATCTCTAACTTTCCCTTTACTTGCTGGTTTATTTCTTATAGCTAAGACACAATTCCCAACAAAAACAACAAAAAATGTAGATGAAAAGTAGACATTCCTCACTGGTCCCTCTTTCTAACTAGATTTACTTCTGTATTGTTCCATGTATTAATAGTTTTGTACTTGCTTTATCATGCTGTTATTCAACATTGACTTTTTTCTTCTACTTCAAATTTACTTAAAACACCATTAAAAAAATTCTCTTTCCACTCTGTTGTAACTTTTCTGCATCAAACACTGTCAAAGTAGCTGGTTGTTGATTCTTAAGACTTTCGTAAACTAAACTTACTGATTTCCTTTTATTGGTTTTTAAATACCTTCCCTTCTGGCAACTCCTGCAGCCAAGCTTCTGTCAAAAGTATCACTTTCCTTTCCTTTGGGTCCCAGCCTGTTCTTCAGCTAAGATGTCATTTTCCTCAGCCCAGGTTTGAAGCTTATTCTACAAAAACCTTCCATAGATTTTTGACCCAGTATCCAAGAGACTAACTGGCCTATCATTTTTAGGATCAGATCTCTCACTCCCCCCAGAGGAACAATAATATTAGACCACCATCCACCAGGAATGTTCCCTGTCCACTTGATATGAGAGAATAACTTAGCCAAAATGGGTGCCAACCAAGAGGAGTTAAATTTAAATATTTCCTGGGGAAGCATACAGTATATTCCCCATTAGGTTTTGAAGTAAGCAACCAATCTCCTGAGATGTCACAGGCAAGGGAGGGCCATATAAAACAAACCCTCAAAATACAACTGTCCTATGATAGCAGGGATTTGCGCTTCCAGGTGAAGCTTGGAAACGCAGAGAACTGGATGGACCAAGTTCCAAAATCTTGCACTATCCTTTTGACTTCCAGCCACACCCAACTTCATCCACCTTTATCTTGAATCTTCACCCTTCGCTTATTTTCAGATTCTTGTGAAATTATTTCTTCTTTCTTACATTGTGCATTACAACCATCAATACAGGAGCTGCTTCATCTAAAAGTTTGATAGAACTCTGTAACCCCAGGCTTATTCTTTGTATGGTTGTCTGTTACCTCCGCTTCTTACATTCACACCCCTTTCTTCCATTCAGGGCAGCTAATCCCCACCCCATTTTTATTAGTGGCTTTTTAAAAAATGCAGATATAATAAAAGAACAAGAAAGAGGGAAAAGACCAAAAAACCACCAGCAGCACCCATTAACAATAAGAATAATCCATCAAAAATTATAATTCATCAAACCTAGTTGTAACACATACATTAATAAATGACATCCATGTGTCCAAATACTGTAGGTTTCCGAGTGATATTGTTGATTATAAGATATAAGATCTTCAGATCACTGAGTAATAGATGATCAGAATTAAGAGCCACTTCTGTTGTCTATCTGTTAGACTGCACTTCACAGGAATATACATCCATAAATATCGAGGATTTTTCCAAGACAAAGTTAATACAGACATTTCCTTCTTTTCTGAAAGAAACAATTCATATTGGCTTTTTATATAGAACAACAAATATAACATTCCTCACCCCCATAACAGGTATCAGGTTGTACATTAATATTACTCTGGTGAGTCCATACAAATTGAGCAAATGCCCAGCATATAATGTCCCGAGGACAGCAGAAAGGTGGTTTTATCCATCTCATGCATTCCCAGTGAAGAATATAGTTCAAGCCATGCTGTTCTGGATGACCATACTTGCGAAAGTGCTTTGGATAATTTTATCTTTAAGAGCAGTTTGGTGAAATCGCTCCTCCCTTCCACCCATAGGGTGGTATGCTAGGTCTCACTGTTGCTTCTCTTACTATTGCAGATACTTGAGCAACTCACGTCTTTTAGCAGTCTGACAGTTGAGTCACAATTTCTATAACAGTAATCAACTAAAATGGATGGAGAGAACTACCCAGCTGCCATTGGTTGTATTTCCTTCTTGTCATCAGACACTTTTGTATGTTGCTTCGGCTTCAGTTAGCATGGCAGCCCATTAGCCTGCATGACACTTCACATAAAAAGAGCCAACCCTCGAAAATTGGGGAATATATGGATTGGGAGTAGAAAGTCTCTTCTAGGCAAATAGGTTTCTTGAGGGAGAACCACAGGGTGGACTGAGCCAAGTTGCATGGAAGAGGACAAGGGCTTTGGGGATATAGGGATTGAAAATGTTTTGCAACTGTATTGTAACTTCTGAATAAATGTTTTTTGAATTAAATTATCCAAAAAGGAAAAGAAAAGAAAAAGAGTGAGGTTAGGAACATTTTCGAGGGTTGAGGATAACTGTTCCTGCTGCTCTGGTGGCTGCTTTCAGAACCAATTGACATACCTGTTAAAAATACTTAAAACATATTCTGAAACAGATCTTGGTGTCCCATCATCATATTTCCTGCTTTCTCTGGCTAGCTTCTGGGGTGCTCTTGTCCTTTGTGCTTCAAAGGGCTCCCTGAGAAGGATTTCAGTGGTGGAGCAACTGATGGGATAGGTGGGAATCTAAAGAACTTAGACCGTGTTTTGCATTCAAGGACATTTTGACAGTATATACTGAACCCTTTTTATAATACATTTTAAAAAGTTGAAACAGTTACCTTGAAAGCTGAAGTAAAACAGTGCCCCCCCCCGAAATGTGTCCGTCCCCCCCGCCCAATCCACTGCTTTGATTTGCAGAGCTTGGCTACTAGCATGTGACTCTCAGTTTTTGAAAAGGAAATAGCATGCTTTCATTTTTTTTCCAGAAAGAAATATGGGGTTTTGGGACAAAGAACATCACAACTTTCATTATTAATTTAGAAAAGTTACTTTTCCAGTTAAGGTACCAGTTAAGCAGATACTTCAGTATGAAGAGAAAATCTTGTATCAAAACCGAGTGTAAACTGCCCCCGCCCTGGCTCAAAGTCTCATGCTAGGGGTGGGCTGGCCTGGCACACCCAAACTTTGCAAACTGCTTCTTGATTTCTGTGGCCTCATCTGTGAGATAATGAGGATAAAATCCTGGATCCACTTATTTGAGAGGAAGTGCCTTTGAACTCTGGTTGACATGTATGGGGTTGTACTTCCCATGACTTGACTAAAGTTCTGCTTTAAGGGGTTTGCAACAACTTCTTGTCAGTGGATACAGACAGAATGAAGAACGTGAATATATATTGAAAACTAGGAGACCAGAAAATGCAAGAGGTTGTATGACATAAATTTTATAAATTTCAGACAACATTATTGTACCATTTGATTCTCTCAGCCTCTATAAATGCATTAAGGGGTTTGTGCCACATACTCTCTCAGGGCTTTTTGCGTTATTTTTTTAAACCAGGAAATCATTCGGCTTCTTGAATATAACGATGTAGTCCAGAGATTCTTAGAGCAATTTATAGCTACATTGCTTGTTGGTATATTTCTGTTGTCATAACGTAGCACTACTGATAAAAGTGGCCCCGCACATTTCCCCCCTTGTGGTGGGGCTGTTTCTTATGCTTTAATGCCTTTAAGCTCCTTTGGAATTCCCACACACACACACACCCCCATGCTCTTCTTCTGGAGCTCTGTGGGGTGAAGAGCAGGGCTGCCATTTCTTCCATAGAGATCTCTTTCCAGTTGCCCTTGAGGAGTGAAGTGCTGCTTTTTGCCCTTCCCTGAATGTGGGGGAAATGAAGTATGGCAGTTTGCTAATAAGATAAGATCAGTTAATCCATACTTCCTTCCCTTCTCTTCTTGGAGTTGTGATACCTGACTGGATATCCACATCTCAGAAAGAGGGGAAATAAAAGCGTCCGAATGATGCTGAGCTTGACATAGTTTTGCTTGTGGGGCTTTTAAAGGGTTGTTTTGCATAGGTACAATATGGGCAGTTTTATCTTAGAGACTGTTAGTTACCACTAAGTAATGTTATTTTTCCTTTATCCAGCTATTTAACTGCACTCAGAATTGAATTGTAAAAAGATTAACCAATATGTGATGCAAATGCTCCTCCTAATAAGGTTTATATGTTATGTTATTCTAACATACATTTCTCCATGTGTAACACACTGCCTTAATGATGTTAGAATATTTTGGCCACACATTCTCCAGTAATGGAAGCAGAATGTACATGGCTTTATATCCTACCTCAAAAGAGGAGTGTTCCAGTTTTTCAGCCATTGTTTTAAAGGAGTGTGACATAACATGATTGACATGTTACATTGCACTCATTTTCTTTGGAAAGAGAAGCTGTAATAGGTATGTAAATATTTCTTCTTGTTGAGAGCCTTTCTTCTTTCTTACAGGTATCAGTAATGCTGAAGCCCGCCAACCAGGAAAAGCACCTAATTTCAGTGTAAACTGGACCATAGGAGATGCTGGTCTTGAAGTGATTAATGCTACAACAGGCAAGGACGAAATGGGCCGTGCATCCCGTCTTTGTAAGCATGCTCTGTACAGTCGCTGGATGCGAGCTTATGCAAAGGTATATCTTGGGAAATGGGAAATTCAGCACTACATCTGTATCAACAGGGCATAAGCATTTGGGCTTTGAGTCTATCATTTACTGGGCAAGCTGTATCAGAGCTGAATGTATCAGAAGTTTGATTCACCCATAAATTTATTTGTATGCCACCTTTCCATAGTTCAGACAATGCTCAAGGTGGCTTAGAACATGGAAAAATGCATACCTATAATGAAAATAGTCATAAACAATAAATAAAATATTTTAAAATACACAACCAAACTGAACAATTTCCACATAAATCACAACAAGATTGTTGTTGTTGTTCAGTCATTCAGTCGTGTCCGACTCTTTGTGACCCCATGTACCAGAGCACGCCAGGCACCCCTATCCTCCACTGCCTCCCGCAGTTTGGCCAAACTCATGCCAGTCGCTTCGAGAACACTGTCCAAGCATCTCATCCTCTGTCGTCCCCTTCTCCTTGTGCCCTCAATCTTTCCCAACACCAGGGTCTTTTCCAGGGAGTCTTCTCTTCTCATGAGGTGGCCAAAGTACTGGAGCCTCAACTTCAGGATCTGCCCTTCCAGTGAGCACTCAGGGCTGATTTCTTTAAGGATGGATAAGTTTGATCTTTTTGCAGTCCATGGGACTCTCAAGAGTCTCCTCCAGCACCATAATTCAAAAGCATCAATTCTTCAGCGATCAGTCTTCTTTATGGTCCAGCTCTCACTTCCAGCTCAAGATTACAAGATCTCAAACCCCCCAAACATCATCCCAGCCCAAGAGTGTTTAGCAGCCTCAGCTTTTGTAGCTGGTCATTCAGGGCCCTACTGTCCCAGGCCAGGCAAGGAGAAGGTCTTCCAGAACTCAGTCAAGAAGGGATATTTGCTGCTGTTCCTCCAAGAATGGTGGAACTGTGCCTGAATGAGTCTTAGCCCCCAAGGTTTTAAGCTCTCTGCCTTGCTTACTGGGCACACAGGTCCATCCGAGATCTCACAAATAAGCGGCCAGTAAGGAAATCTCCCTCAGCCAGTAACGCGAGATGAGCGCCGCAACCCAGAGTCGAACATGACTGGACCTAATGGTCAGGGGTCCCTTTACCTTTACCTTTAAGGAAATCTAGAGCTTGAAAGCTCCCTTCACTCTATGCAACTCTATGCAAAAAAGCTTTAAAGCTCTCTGCCTTGCCTATTTTTCTCTGCACTGGTCTTGTATGGGCTCTGTGAGGCGCTCATGAGATTTTGAGAGATCTTGAGAGAGCCTCCCAAGGCTGAGAGCTTGAAACCTCTTTCCACACTGGGAAAACCCCGAGCAAAAAGAGCTTTTAAGCTCTCCACTTTCCATGCATTTAATTTGTATGATTTCAACTGTCTGGCCTTCCGCACGTAAAGTTGAAATTGCACATGTGAAACTTGTAAGTTGTGAGTTACTTGTACTTTAAAAACATGGAATGTTGAGTGATGTGGCATGTTTCTTGCTTTTCTTCACAGCCAGTTTTTAATTTATTTTCATGTTGAGATAAAACTATAGCACCTGTTTGATCAGAATACTGCTCTAGCCAGCAAGGCATGCCCTGCCCCACGTGTGACTTGAAGGGTGCTCCGAGTGGACAGGGCCGGCCTGGAGGCTCTGGGGGAGCACCTGATATTTGTGCATAAGGATCTCCAATAACCACAATTCCATTGCGGCTGGAAAAGACTTGGCCCTTCTAAAGAGCCCCTACCTACTAGGAGTGCAAAAGAGTTAGCCAGACTTTTTTCAGCTGCACAGTGTAGCAAGCCTATGACATAGTTATTCTGTGCCCCTTGCATGGAATGAGTTTAGGGCAGGGATCATCTTTCCATACCTGCCCTGGTGTTCCTGAAAAACCTCCTTGAATTGTTCTGCTCTCCACAGCCCTCTCTCAGAGCAAATCGCTCCATCAAAGCTGAATTAGAGCTGCCTGGAGCAGAATAGGTGGGATTAAAATCCAATTATTTTTTCTTTGTTATTAGGCATTACATTTTAAAAAACAACAACACAAGATTGGGGGGGGGGAGGAGAGATGGGAAGTTTGGTTCCTAGCTTTGGAATTTGATTCTAATTCATAAAGAGAAATGAAAACAAAACACATCCTAGGTATTATTTTGCCAACTGTTTTATAGTTGTGCGATTTAAAAAAAAAATCATATATTGAAATGATAAAATATTTGCTATATGTAACAGGATTCTCTTTCTTTCTAATCTCTCCAGCTTTCTTCCAGTCTTCGTTCAAATGTCAGTAAACCAAACATGTACCACGAAATGAAGCAAGCAGCTGCCGAATATCAAACTGCCAAAGAGTGTTTGTTCAAAGCATTTTCAAAGGCAGGACTTGGCGCCTGGGTGGAGAAGCCCATAGAACAAGACCAGTTTTCCCTTGTAGTCTGATCCATGGATGCCCTCTGCTTGGAAGAGGGGATAGGATGGAAACCCCGACGTCAGCATTTCATCTACTCAGCTGAAACAGCAGCTTTTAGATTTTTATTGTGGTTTTTTGTTGGGGAGAGGCTGACTCGAGACCATTTTTTTCTTTTGCTGAAGTATTAAAACCTTTGGAAAACTGATAATACAATAACTAGTCTAGAATTAATACAAAATTATTCCATTACCTCCTAAGGAACTATTGTTTGCAGGGGTGGGGGAACCCACAATGCAATTCAAAGTGATACATCTGGATAATTTAAAAATTATTTTACTGCATTGTTACCAGGTGCATGATTAATGTAAACCACAGAGGATTTTACACAACACTTTTGACTAAGTGGTTTGTTTTTGTGTTCTTTTAGAGCCCAAGAGACAGATTATTTATGTGCTTCTTATAGATTTTTATTTTTTAAATAATTGAGCTCACAAAACCAGACTGGAGTTTGGCTAGCTATTTCCCCCTGCTTCCTTGCTCTTTAAAAACCAGCTGCTGAAAACTTTGTCTCTTTGCTTTATGTATTTATTATTGTGTGATCCAGTTTTTAACATGCCACTTTTTATTCCATTTTTAAAGTATTTGTCTTCACTTCCCATTTACATACATTGTGAAGTTATTTTTTTACCATTGTAAACTGGAAACTAAATATTTGTAAGCTAACAAATTCTTTTTACTTTGATGTATGAAAACCAGCTTAGAAGTAGGTGGATTCTGTTTCACAGGAACTCAGTGGAGTACAACAGTAATATTACCAGTCATGTGGCAATTTCAAAACACTCGTTCATTTGTGAGGAAATACGCTGCCTTGCCAAAAACCAATTCACACACGAACACTACTAAGGGCAAAATAATTTTTTAACTGTGCGCCTGAGACACCTAACTTATTTTTGGCCAAACTGTTGTGTTCTTTTACACACACTAATATGAAGGCACCAACCCAAATTATTCTGAAATGATCTGTTTGATCTAGTATGTTGCGTGGATCTGATCTTTCAAGGACAGCAGTCCTTGGCTGAGAGTTAGGCCCTATGCTGAGCCAAAGCGCTGGACCCTCTGCTGAGGACCCCCTGGCTGCCCGGTGGGCGGCTGCTTCCCCTGCCGGTGCTTCAGAGCCAGTTGGCGCCAGGAAGGGTTGTCCCCAGAGGCAGGGTGCATATGTCCGGGGGCTGTAGCCAGCAAATCTGACTCTCCTGCCCATTGCCAAGGTATCAGAAGGTATTGTGTTTCTGATAATTTGTAGCAAGCAAAGTTGCACTTAATGAAATAGGTAGTGGGACTAATACCTCGACATTAATTGTAAACATGCAATATTGCTTACATATTATTCCAATAAAAATAAGAAGGAATTCATAACAATCATGGTAGAAATTTGGGCTTGATCTCAGTGTAGTTACATTCCAAGAAAGCATGTATTGTAGGTTTAGCAAATTCAATAATTATTTCCATTTGCTTAAAGCGAAGTAATGGTTACATGTTTTGCTAAACCAGTGCCAGAAATCAAAGTTGTAATACTGTATGTATATCACATTTATCTTGGCCTCTACATGATGTGATGTTCATATTGAAGGTATCACATCAGCTCAAAGTATTTTTTAAATATTTGTGTGACTGTATGTAGTAGGTAGACATGGTAGCTAGCTCCTCACCTCTGGGTATTGTCTGGGTACTGCTATCTACATAGTATTGTGGTGATAGTTACAAAAACTTTACAAAGTTACTTTGCATGTCCAGAAAGCCCTATGCTGTAATTGGTATTCCTCTTCCTTTAAAAAGAAATAGATATATAATATGTTCACTTAAAAAATATTATGAGAAAAAGGCATGATAGCAATAAGTTAATATAGAATTTAATAGAATAAATCAGAATTTTATTATGTGAAGGAAAATAATTTATAACATTTTAAACTGTTAATAGGCATTTTCTTGCAGTATAGGACATAATCAACACATCCACATGCTTAAAATGGTCACATGAATAGTCCCAATGAAGCATATTCCAGTTCAGAGGATCAAGGCCAATTTGTAGCCAACTGTGAAGAAAAATAAGAGTATGAATAGGCTTGCCAAGTGCTGAATTTAAAAGAATCTGGTACCTGGTCAGGGCCTGGGGACAGAGCTCTCTTACATGATGTGGAATTTCGAGTGGGTCTGCTGATGAGGCAGTTTTTAGGGTGGACCCAAGTCAAGAGGTCTGGGGGAAGAGCCGAGATTAAATTAAAAACCAAACCAGCACAGGTAAGGAGGAAAAAATAGCTTTGTCCTTAGCTTTTCTGACACCTGTTTCAAAAGCAAAAATAAATAAAATAGTCCACACGGTTGCTTTCTTCTGGCTGATAGGCAACGCTAATTATGAGCTGGCTGAGAGGTTTTTCACTATAGCGGTTTAATGAAATTGAAGTGTGAAGATTGCACAATGTATAGCAAATTTGCTGCATTTTGTAGCTTGAGAAAGAATGCGTTATATGTTTTTTCAATAGCAAAGTGGCTTGCTTGGAAAACAATACCAAATCACAGGGCAAGCAGAAGTGAGCCTGAGCTTCATGCACTCTGCCCTCCTCTCTATTCCAGCACAAGAAGGGGATTGCAAGCCTTCACACTTACCTAACTAGTCAATCGCTGCTTCCATCCTGTGAAAATTCTAGTTGGTTAAAACCATGGTTTATTGAAACAAGCCAGGATCAGTCGGCGGCTTTTGGTTCTGGCTTGTTAAAGTGTTTAAATTAACCAGAATTTACCCATTATGGGCATAACCATGAACGTTGGTTAGTTTAAAACAGAACGTGAATGCTTCGGAAATTCTCTGTCATATTTGGGGAAGAGAGAAGGGAAGAGGTGGTAGCCAATGGGTTGCTTTACTCATTTATGAGTGTGCCAGATTTGCTCCTTTTTCTCTTCACCAACCCATGTCTGTGCCTCAAAGCTCTCCACTGTCATGAGCATTAAGAACGTGATGTGGCTATTTGGAGCCGACAGCTGCATAATTGCTGATTTCACGACCATGCAATTAGTAGCTTTCCTAGAGAAAACTCTTCTTTGCCAGGGCGTCTGGTATCTCTCGCTGGGGCAACCTATTTGTTTGTGACTGAATAGGCCTGTTTTTATGGCTGCACTGTACAATGTTACCTACCTGTAAAGCAGGGGAAGGGATCCTGGGACCCTCCAGATAGTGTTAAGACTCCCAACACCCATCAGCCCATGCCATGATGGTGGGAGCTGAAGTCCAGCAACATAGCGATGTCTGTGGGTTCTTTGCCCCTGCTGTCAAGAAAAGAATTCAGTGGATGTGCGGTGAAAAGTTCCTTGTAGCTAGAATCTTACATAAACAATCATGAGTCCCATTTGTGTGTTTTTATGTTCATTTCTGTGATCAGCAGGGCAACAACTCTGTACCATCTCAATGAAAAGGATGCTTTCATATGCTGGGCAGGAGGGGACGAGTTTATCTTCCTTTTCTCCCTCAAACAGCCCCTTTCCTCATAGAACAAAAACTGGACTATTGAAATACCTAGCTAATGATGTTGCCACATAACTGCTATGGAGGTTTATTTTTGTTTTTTGTTACAATATGATAATGGTTCTCCGGGCTTTGAAAAATAAATCTTTGCCTTCCCTCAAAGGAAGCTCTTAACATTCTAAAGACTCTCTTCATGTCTTTTTAGTTTAAGCACAAACTCTTGATTGGGAGAAACCCCGGGATTCCTTTTGGGAGGTGGGAAAGGGATGTACGAAAGTTATCCAAATGTCTAAATGAAGTAAACTTACAAATAAAATGAGCACAATTATAATTGGAGCCCGCTGTTGCATTTTAAATATAAAGGACCTAAAATACCAAACAATTGGTTTTGAAAGTATTTGAAAGTATTTTAGGTTTTAATGTTTCTGCATGATTTGAGCCTTCAAAATAAGTAAGCTTTCAAACATACTGGTACTTTCATTCTGCTTTACAATGGAATGGATACCTTGATCTTCAAAGCAGGTGAAACCTGATGGTGACCAATACCGTTCCCATAACTAGGTAGAGGTAAAGGGACCCCTGACCATTAGGTCCAGTCACGGACGACTCTGGGGTTGTGGCGCTCATCTCGCGTTAATGGCCGAGGGAGCCGGCGTACAGCTTCCAGGTCATGTGGCCAGCATGACTCAGCCGCTTCTGGTGAACCAGAGCAGTGCATGGAAACGCCGTTTACCTTCCTGCCGGAGCAGTACCTATTTATCTACTTGCACTTTGACGCGCTTTCAAACTACTAAGTGGGCAGGAGCTGGGACCGAGCAACAGGAGCTCACCCCGTCACGGGGATTCGAACCACCGACCTTCTGATCAGCCACCCCTGATTTAACCCACAGCGCCACCTGCGTGTACCCATAACTAGAACTTTGCTAAAGCAATACATAATAAATCTGCATAAAATATCTTGGTTTTTTTTTTAGAAACTTACTACTATTATTATGGTCATTTTTCATACAGAATGGTTATTGACATAAGCACATACAAAATGCAGTAAGGATAATGAATGTAACAAATAAAAATAGAAAAATGAAATGAGATTAGAGGGGAGGGGAAAACCAGGAGGCAACTGAGTGCAATGCCACATACATATAAGAAAAAGGGGAGTCAAATTATTGATAAAGCTCCATATATTTTATCTGTTGAGCAGGGGATTTAGTGGGCTGTGTGGATGAGTTAACATAGGAGAAAAACTTTAACCAAGTCAAATAAAGGTGGTCTATTTTTGATTAACCATTTGTGTATCAGGTGTTCTGACAGTGCAATGCTCCACACTTTTGAGAGGAGGTGGCTAGTCGATTTCCAGTGCGAAGCCACTCATAGTTCTAGCTGCGGCAAGAAGCATAAACATGAGATTTACGCATTAGTATTGGGTCTGGAGGCATGATAAACCTAATTCCATTTGCAGACACAATATTATACAGAGTTGGCGGTGAATTACCCATACAACCTTCTTGATTTACCTATGGTAGATCAGTTACCAGACTAACCATACAACCATACAGTGTGAAGACTTCTTAGAAAATACCTGAAGGCAGCCCTGTTTAGGGAAGTTTTAAATCTGTGACATTTTAATGTATTTTAACATTTGTTGGAAGCTGCCCAGGGTGGCTGGGGAAGCCCAGCCAGATGAGCGGGGTACAAATAATAAATAATTCATTATTATTATTATTATTATTATTATTATTATTATTATTATTATTAAGTGGCAAGAGGCACACAACTCTCAAAATAAAAACAAATTTTATTTCTTGTAAACATAGAAAGGCAAACAGAAAACATCTCTTCTGCTTTGAAGATAATACAAACTGATGTTCTGTATCCAGAATAATATTTTAACATCAGAAAATATATGATCAATTTTTAAAAGGGAAACATTTTGGTATCTTGTCAGAAGAGTTGTCATTGATAATACTGAGTGAGTTGAATGCACCTGACTTCCACCATTCATATGTGCTTAGCACCAGAAATTAAAAACCAACATTCAAAATAAATTTATTTCTACAAAAATGATTGTTCAATTGCATTGATACGCCTAAATACTACAGCTGCATGGACCAGTATATTTTAATATACAATTTTCCAGTGAGTTGGCTGTTCACAGGTACTCTCTTCATCGCCACAAAATCTGTTGTAAGTTGTTTTGGGATCAAAACCCAGAATCTCTCTTTCCTCATGAATGCGGAAGGAAAATGTTGAGACTGAGGTACCTATAAAATATCTGTGAAGGAGTACAGAGAAAGTAAGAGAAGCTTCTACAGCACATTCATGATATGGAAATCAGATAGTTAGGATGCATTCTGACACCAGCTATCGATGTGTCCAAAGGGGGCTGTGAGAAGAGTACAAGCTTCGTGCAAAGAAACCTCCACTTGACGCCAATTGTCAAACTCTCCTCTCTGAAACAGCCATGTTAACAAATTCACAAAGTTAGGGAAAAGGTGGCTGCTTAACAGTTGCACTGTAAACCATTTAAGATGCTAGGCCTGCTGAGTCAAACACAGACATATGCAGTTAAACCCCGAGCACCTGCAGGTCAAAGAATCTCAGGCAGCAATGCTGAGAATGTTACACAAATACTGTTACCTGGAAAAGACAGTCCTGGCCTAAATGGACCGGTGGCTCCACCCAGCAGAAGGCCCTTCTGATAAAGCAAATTTTAAAGGTGGGAGCCAATCTGAATTTTTTCTATGATTTATTTTTGCCTATCATGGCATGAGTGAAGTTGGCCTAACTTGATATAAAACATAACTCTCAATCAGTGGACCGGGGGGGGGGGGGGCGGGGAGAGAGAGAGAGAGAGAGAGAGAGAGAGAGAGAGAGAGAGAGAGAACTAGGCTCGTCTCCCTAAATGTTCCCCCTGGTGCCTCCTTCCCAAAGCCCAGGAAGCTTCTGCCCAGCTTAGGGAGGGAGGCACAATGCTCGCTCCCCACAAATCACCCTCACAAGCTGGCCATAAGCCTCTCTTCATTAGGATAAGCACATATGTATGCATGAAGACTGCTCTAATAGAAATGTAAAACAAAAACAACACACAAACCATAGTCACCTGGCATGTGCACATATCCACTGATCAATAATTGCTATTCCTCCATCTTTGTAGAGTTCCAGCTCCTCCCAATTAGGTTCAAATCTCACCATCTCCGGAAGAAGTCTCTTCAACTCTTCCGTCTCTGAAAAGGTACACTACGTCAGAACACACTAGAAGTGCAACAACCATGTTCTTCCTGCTTATTTAAGTGTTGATGTTTTTAATAGGAAATAAAGAGAATGGGCACACACAGTTTTAAAAAAAAAGTGAGCCTAAGGGTGTCCTGAGCTGAAGATCTATTGCAGTAGATCATTGTGTTGTAAAAACATTTAATTCAGTGGCAAGCCATCTGCTCACAAAGCCCTTTCTAAAGGGTAAAGGGACCCCTGGCCATCAGGTCCAGTGGCGGACGACTCTGGGATTGTGGTGCTCATCTCACTTTACTGGCCGAGGGAGCCGGCGTTTGTCCACAGACAGCTTCCAGGTCATGTGGCCAACATGACTAAGCTGCTTCTTGTGAACCAGAGCAGTGCATGGAAACGCTGTTTACCTTCCCGTCGGAGCGGTACCTATTTATCTACTTGAACTTTGTGCTTTTGAACTGCTAGGTTGGCAGGAGCTGGGACAGAGCAATGGGAGCTCACCCCGTCGTGGGGATTTGAACCGCCGACCTTCTGATCAGCAAGCCCTAGGCTCTGTGGTTTAACCCACAGCACCACCCACATATTTCTAGTGGCCTACAAAAGCCTCCCACATATTGTCCACAGTACTGGAGAACAAATAAATATGCACTGCAGCGCCTGCGTCTAAGTGAGTAGATTCAGTTTAGAACAAAAGATTAAAGTATTGGGTTTTTTTGTTGTTTTTTTAAAGCTACATACCCTTTGCAATGGCGTCAGTGGCTACAAAGACTCTCTGAAGTTTATGCAACTTCAAGAGGCTTCGGATGGTGTCCACCGCTCCCTGGATGCTAGGCACGTCATTTCTGTGACCCCAGATGAAGTCTTTGCGCCTGAGGTGGGCTCCAAGATAGGGGCCCCCTATGGCCGTACCCAGCTTTACCTAGCACAGAAGAACCAGTACATGCTGAAACTGAAATAAAATGGCATTGATTCAGTGGGAAAACATCCTGCAGATAAGCACACGTTCTCTAGCATTGTTAAAGGAAGAAGTCCAAGATGCTAATTGGTCAATGCTTAGAAGAACTTTGCAAAGCTCCAAGTCCAGCCTAACAACCATCTATTTTCAGGGTAATAGGTTTTTTGGTGACACTTTCTGAAAGAAAAAGGTGACGCCATCGGCTCTTTTGATTCTGATTACTATATTTTTAACACCTGCAAGCCACTTGGGGGCTTTAGTCTGGAAAGCAGTAGAAAATGCTGCATGTAAGGTTTTCAGTGGCTGCTCATGAGTAACCAGGCTGACGCAGAAACTTCTAAAACTAAGTTTCTTTATTGTGCAGATATATACAGTGCAGCTAAGAAAAAGACGTCCAGCTCATCCTTCGGCAGAGTCTGGGAATGACCCCTTCCGGTTCTTTGCCCAGCACAAAAGGCGCGGGATGCAGAGCCCCCGCCTCCCCCCTCTGTGCCTTTCCCCCCTGCGCAAGTGGGGAGACGGGACAGGGACCTCCCCTCCAGGCTCTGCGTGGTGTGAGGGCTCTGCTTGCCTGCCAGAGCCTTCACTCCTACTTCCCATTTCCATCTCTCCCTCCCCACTAGAGGGATCACTGCCTTCCTCACTGGAGAAAGAAGAATTGCTCAGCAATTGAGGCGGGGGCTCACGATACGGATCAAGCCCTGGCAACTCACTGCCTGTTTGCGAGGGCAGCCTCCTGACACTGCGCTAGGTGACTGGTTGTCTTGTTCCTCTTGAGAAATTCCCAGCAGCTGACCCACTGTCTTCTCCTCCTTCCTCTGGATTTTTAACTGTTCACCAGACTGGAGAGTTCATTTTTTTTATTTATTTTTTAAATCTGCTCTGGAACAGGGAGTGGGCTCTTTCCACATGAAGGGAAGAAGAAGCTCCTTACAAAGGCAGAGTGAGTGGCTCAGTCTAGGCCCCGTTCACTGAGGAGAACCTGCATTCCCAGAAAAGCCAATGTTCCCTTTCTATAGCACATCTCATCACACTTTAAAACACACAGACTCCATTCCTTTATATCCCAACAGAAATGCAATTAAAACAGAAAATAGCTAAGTTTAAATATGCAGGCAAACTATTTTACCTTTATCTTTGTCCAGTCCTCAGAATACTGTGTCCTGTCCTTCTCGTCAGTAGAATTTAAGAATTTGGTCCTAAACCTGTCCCCCACCACACGAAGATGCTTAGCAAAAACCATACTTCGACGAGTCTGCCACAAAAAAATAAATAAAATAAAATGATAAAGGACTAAAGTTCTTCCAAGATCTAAAACAAAAATTCTTTAAAGGCACAGTCCCAATGTTATTTAGCACCACACCGATCAAATCAAATGTATCCAACAACACCAAGTTAACTACTGGAGAAGCAAAACTCAATGGATGGATTTTATACGCATATTACAGAAGCACCCTATAATCCAGTTTTTATGTAATACAGTTTGAAATGTAATTACTGAAAGGATGGGATATTCACTCTGCCAAAACCCTAAAATATTTAATCCTGAAGTATTTGAAATACTTCATTTTAGGTGAATATTTAGAAGCTGTGCTAAATTTGCTCTCTTAGCATCACAATGATTTGCCAAAATCAATTTAAATAAATCAGGATTAGTTGTTCTGGAAATGCACATAACCTCAAAACAATAACTGGCAAGACTACTTCATATAACAGGATATAAAAAACAAAATACCTAAGGATCTCCCTGACGGAAAAAACCCAGGTAAACTACAAGTATAAAGAACTAAGACAATGGATTAGCAATACCAAGTGTGAGAATAGTTTATTAGCTTGGATTATTAGAGGATGGTTTTGGTCAGGTAAGGATAATCTATGATTTGATATAGACTACTGTGGCCTATTTATTTCATTAGAAGCCATACTGCAGTTGGATAACAGGAAGGTAATGTACTGCAAGATAACTTTAAAAATGTTTAATGTGATTACAGGAGAGACCAGCGTAGGTCTTCCTTCGACAGAATTTTGGTGCATTACCATACCTTTAATTCAAATAATATTCTGGGATCATTTATAAAATAATTGCAGTAAATGTTTATGTTTAAGGATTTGGTAGTAAGTGGAAGTGCCTAGAAAATGCCTCTTTTCTTAATGGTACCTATGCCATACAAAATGCCTTGAGACGATGTTTGCCAAGGCGCAAAAAGTAAGTGGATCATATGGGAAAGACGGCTAGAAAATACTTACATTCCAATAATCTTTGCCACCATAGTGGTCATGAAGAAGATTTTCAGCTCTGTCTAGCATCACTGACCTACTAAAAATGACAAAACCAAGTGTACATTCCCTTGCAAAATAGCTTACATCAATTTATAGTTTAAGGAAGCAGAGAAGTCCATGGATGCACAAAAATGAACACTGCAAATTCTTTTTTTTGGGGGGGGGGTGCAGTGGGTGAAAATTGAGAAACCTTTCTTAACCCAGAAAATCTTAAACCCAGACAGCTCAACAATTAGCTTTCTGTGGAAGTAATTTTGATCATGTACTTTGGGGACACCTCGTTTCTGGCTTGTTATTAAATACAGGTGGGCACCATTGATGTGGGACAGATAATTTTCCAGTGCTTTGTTTTTCTATTTAATATTTTTCTGTTTCATAAGTTAATTAGTAAGAATGAATGGATGTCAATTGCAAATACAGTATTAGACGAGCTTAGCAGTTAACATTTCATTTCTTTACCAAATGAAAGTAAAATAAAAGGCTACATTACTTTCTCAATCTAGGATATTATATTTTTTCAAAAGCAAATTAACCTATACAAATTAGCCAAAATTTGCATATGGTAATTTGGATTTTCCTCAATGGAAAATTTCACAATCCATTTTTTCTTGGGGAGGGGAATCATTTACAAACTGAGGGCTTTTATGGATTCCTCCTTCTCTGCCTTACTGGTGCTGCAATAGGTTTCAACGTGAGACTACAAAAAACACAAACCTTCATACTTGTTAAGAGTGAAAGGGGTGGTGGGTTTAAAGCCCGCCTTTCTCTATGCAAAGCAAATGCGGAAACATTTGAGATAGAAAATAATAGATTGTGTCTGACCGAGCAGAGATGTTCAAAAGGAGAGGAGCTACGACAGAGGCAGAGCCCTGGACAGATAAACAAGCCACATTCATGCCGCGTGTTTCTTCGTAACCCCAGAACCATCCCCTATAAAACAAGATGAAAATCATTAACAGGTTGGCATATACAGTCTGACAGAAATTAAAACAATCTTGCTGATTTGAACACAGCCAAAGAAATATTTTTATTATTTTTATCCTCTCTTGCAAGTCTGAGCTCATTCCGAGTTTTAGCCTGCCTGACAGTCACCCTGCAACTGTTAGCTACTCGTGTCTACTCCTCCTTTGTGATTTCCCCTTTCTTCCACTTCTTATACACGCCCTTCTTAAATCTCAGCTCATCCATACGCTCCTTATGCAGCTGCACCCATTTCTTTAGATGTCTCACACTTTTCTTTCTTGTTGAAACTGTCTGCATTTGGGCCTTCAATATTTCTCCTTTTAGAAACTCCTATTCATCTTGGACTCCCTTCTCTTTGAGTATTTCTGATCATGGAATTTCACTCAGTAGTTCCTTAAACTTTTTGAAACTGGCCTTCTTAAAGTTCAGAGTGCATGTCTGAATGCACAGTACTCAGCTTTCCCTTGCATCTGTATCATGAAACCCAGGAGGACACAACCACATCCTCACAAGTTTCTGAGTACTTCCACTTCGTATTAAAAGCTCCAATTTGTCTTGATTCCCATACTCTGTGCATTTGTGATGAGATAACTCCACCTGTGGTTTTGTTACTGGCTTAAACAACTTTGTTACTGATCCTTAAACAACTCCCACCAAAGTATAAGAAAAAATCAGTTGATGTGGCCAGAGTATTGATATAGGTAGCAATATGTAACAATAGCAGCATTGGTATGTTTTTGGACTATTTAAATTTCTGTGCCGTTAACCATCTTGCGTTTTACTGTACACAGAGTGGAAGATGCCCATCTTTAAAAATAAATAAATATTTTTCTTTTAGGAAGAGCATGCTCATGCAACGATAAGAAAATATTTATTGAACAAGAGAAAAACTGTTTTAATGTTAAAAAATCTAATATAAGTTTTTTTTCCAGGGGGGGCATTTAGGGACATGGGGAGCAAATATCTGCATTCTAGGTGCCCAGCTGTAATTGTAATGCAACCACTATTATAGAACATTACCTGTAGTATTTATGTTTGTCTGTTGAATACATTAGTTGGTCAATACATGGCCTTTCATCTATTTTCTCCTCCCAAGTCCCATCTTTCCATCCTTCAGCATAACTTTGCAAAACATACACCTGATCAATAAAGGGTCCACCTGACTCTGAATAATGAACAAAAATCAGAACATGAGTATAACATCTATATGTATTGCATTTTATACAGCAGATACCAAGTGGAGCAACTAGCATTATATCTAGCTGCATATAGTTACTTCCAAAGTATTTATCTCCAAAAACCAGAATGTCAGTTAATAGAAAGGGGGTTTGAGTTGGAGCCCTGTGAATCTGGTCACTGTATCTTCAGAAAAAGACAAATAATCTGGAGAGGATTCAGAAGAGAGCTACAGGTTATCTCAAATGTTTCTAGAAAAAGCGCCTTTTGATTTTAATAAGTTGGCATGAACCTCAACACTGTGCCAATTCAAGAAATGCAGACACAATCCCCTGCAGGTGTCCATCCAGACTCTGTTTAAAAACCTCTAGCAAGAGAGAGAACATTACTTCCAAGGCAGTCCGTTTCACTGCCCACAACTCATCCCATCACAAAATTATTTCTGATGTTTAGCTTAAATCCCCTTCCTTGTGATTTAAACCATTGCTTCTAGTCCTACCTACAAATTTGCTCTATCATCTGTATGATGCAGCCCTTCAAATAAGACAGGAGTCTGCAAGGCGGCAGCAGGAACGAAACTGTGCATGGATGCAACCGGAGCAGAAACCACCATTATGCCAACTGCAAAAATGGGTGCCACATGAACAAAAATCTGTATCTTCTGTTTCTCCAAGCAACTATGGTCATGCCCAAATAAGATATTACTGTTTAATTTAATATTTGCTAAATGGCATACACATGCAATTGTGCAATAGCTAGCATGTACCTACTAATATATTTTAGCCTTCATAGTAGTAGATATCCCTCCACCCCCTGAGAGATAGTGGTGGGGAGACATATCCTCATTTGGAATTCTACTTTAGAATTGTTGTCAGTTTCAAACACCTCATTTAACTGAATGCAAGCAGAAAAGCCCACCACAAAACTACTTCAAGATTGCATAGAATACTTACTGATTATTTAATAGTAATATTTTACCTGCAAGAAACTCTTCGTACTCAATAACTGGTATGTTTTTACTGAGGCTAGGAACATCAAAGAATTCAAACCAAGGAATTCGGATCTGATGAATGTCAGGACTCTGCCAATGATAGAGACGCCCCCAGGGAGGCAGAACCAATACCCAAGCTTCATGTTTCAACAAAGTTTTTATAAGAGAAGCAACTCTTATATAGACATCTCTGCGGAGATTGAAACCTTCCGGTGGGTTTACATCATACAAAAGATACCTGGAGATAACAAAATAAAGTTACTTGAAAAAGCTAAAGAAAAGTCATAATTTGTAATCTTCAGTGACTTCCTAGTTCTGAATAAGTCAGCTGTGCTTTTGGAAGATACAGAGTTTGGGGTACAATCTTCTCCCCTGGTGAAAAACAGTGGGGACTAAATAGAACAGTCGAGTCATCACCACCTCCGGAGACCATCTGCTTGTGCCGGCCGGGATAGAAGGTGTGGGAAAGCAGGAAACCGTTTCAGTAATGAATGCCCATTGCAAATAAGTGTTATTTGGCTCACCACAAGGCTGTGTGTTGAGTCCCCTACTCCACACCCTCTATACGTATGACTGCACAGCCATCTATTCCAGCAACAAAATCATCGTTTGCTGATGACACTATGGTGGTGGGGCTCATCTCAGGAGGGAATGAATCCGCCTATTGGGATGAGGTGGAGCGGCTCTGGGTTTGGTGTAAAGAAGATAATCTGGCTCTAAATACTGCCAAGACCAAGGAACTGGTAGTGAACTACAGGGGGGAATATTCAACTCCTGAATATCGGGTGGAGAAGGTGGCTGAATTCAAGTTTTTGGGAGTGACTATCAAACAGGGTATAACTTGGGAGTGCAAATACCACTGCTCTGGTAAAGAAAGCCCAGCAGAGAACTTATTTTCTCAGACTTAAAAAAAAAACAATCTAAGTGAGAAACTGCTGGTGTCCTTTCACCGCAGCTGCATAGAGAGAGCATTCTTTCATATTGTATTTGTGCTTGGTTTTCCATGTGTGATGTAATGGAGAAGAAGGTGCTCCAGAAAGTCATAACCACAGCCCAAGATATTATCGGTCATTCCCTCCCATCTTTGGAGGAACTATACAGTTCCCGTTGCCTTAAAAAAGTTAACAATATTTTACAGGATCCATCTCATCCTGGATATAGTCTTTTTGCACCACTGCCTTCAGGCAAGAGATACAGAACAATCAAATCAAGAACAAATAGATTAAAAAACAGTTTCTATCCAAAAGCCATAACCATCTTAAATGCTGTAACTAGATAATATGACCTTGGAGAGTTTTGATGGGTAGGTATGTATATATATGTGCAGCTGAAACTGCCCCCCCCAAGTTGTTTGTAAGGGTTGGTATCCAATTTCATTGTACTTGTATAATGACAATAAAGAAATATTATATTATCTTATCTTATCTATCTTAGGCAACCGGGGCAATTTTAAAAGTGTTTAGCTTTGTTTTATTAAATACTAGTAAGATAAACATGATAAATTAGATCACACTCTGAATTTAAACTGAATTTCTGGTGCAAATTACTCTAATTCAGTCCCGTCCCCCGTCCCCCCCCAAAACCTCCATCACTGCCAGTAGTTGGACTGGCTTAGGGTGCAGCAGCCACTTGGCTGACTCGTGTCCAACCCCCACCCACTTTTTTCTTTTTTTTTTTTTTTTATAAGAATTTATTGACATTTTTACTTATAACAACATACAACCTTAACCACACCTACATTTATACACATACAAAACAAATACAATTACACATCTATTACAAAAATTGCCATGATTTTTCTTCTTAATTAGACATCTCAAAAAAAAAAATTTCTTTTTCCAATCTTGACAGTTGACTTCCCCTGCCTTTTCACCTTCGAGTTTATATCCATAATCTACTTTTTAACCTCTTCATTTAAAAAATTAAACTTAATTATATATATAAAGTAAAACATTCATCTTAATCTTCATCTTAATCTTAATCGTCTTAATCTATAAACTTAAACCACTTAAATTGACTTTATTTATACTACATCCTCATCAATCCTCACAAATCGTCCTCATCAAATCTATCTCTTCTATCCTTTGAACTGCTGCTAATAACATAAAAACTTGAAATATCTCTTTTCATGTTCAAACAAATAATAAAACAAACTATTGTTGACAGTGTTCACCCTCCAATTTCAAAATACCATAACAGATTGCTTTAGATTTTACTTAATACTTCACCCCACACCCCCTCTGTCCATTCTTCTTCTCCTGATGGCATCAGCACTGAACTTCCATGCAACTTCCCTCTCCCAACGTCCACAGATCCAGGCACAGTCCAAAGCTCTCCTTGCCACGAGCTCCGAGGTATCCAACTCTCCCTCTCTCAGCTTCTCCGGTTCTTTGTAGCATTCCTTTTCTTCTTGTAAATACCTTAATTCTCTATCCCTGGCCCCCGAGCTCACACCTCGGGGACTGGATATAGCAAATCTTGACATCGCCTTGGGACTGCCACCCCCAACAAGCGAATTTCTTCTCCGAAGTAGCTCATTCATTTCTTCCCATCTTTCCATCCATCCTCTCAGCTCTTTGACAAGATTTTCTTCCAAAGTGTCAAAAGTTTTGTTAGCCTCCTCTGTGGGCAGTTGGTTCCATTTCAGACCCCCACACAAGACTTTAACTTTTCTGTAAATTAGTTCCACCTTCAAGGCAGTGAGCCTTTGTTCATCTGTTAGTCCAGAGTTCAATACCAGTTCAAGGACGAAACCCAGCATACTGGCAGAGGAGGAGGAAGTGGGTATCATATTTCTTCTCCTGTCTCTTTGTTCGTCGCCATTTTCCTAAGCTGGAGCGCAAACACCGCAACTTTAAATAGAGATATTTTCCGCTAGTTAGCTTCCCAAGAAAAAAGTTTGCCAGTCTCATGTATCGATTTTAGATACTTTATAACCAGTTCTGTGGCAGCAATCCCTCAAATTGGTTAATTTCTTAGGCTCGAAGGGAGGGAGGCAGGCTGCCTTTCTCCTTCCCCCCGGATCGTTCCAAAAACACGATTTCTGCCAAGATTATTTACTCACGACCACCGGGTTCCTTTAGCTCCATTCTTCACAGGTAGAACTTAGACGCTCACCGCGGGCTTTGCCGCCGCATTTGCATCCCGGTTGGGGCATATCCCCGTAAGCCCGGCTCCGTTGTCCCTTCACCCCCACTCCCCCTTTACAGGGGGGCAGGGGAAGGGTTCGGAGCCTCCGCGGGCGCAGCCGGGGAGCCCAGGGTGCGGGACGCTCTTCCCGCACCCCAACCGGAGCCGCGCGCTGCGGTAGCGCGGCTCCTAACCCCCGGGATGGACAAGGCGCTTCAGACCCGAAGCAGCCTTCGACCACCCGGCGATGGCGTCGCCGCCGGAAGTCCACCCACTTTTTTCATAGGTTTATGGTGGCCAAGTTGGGTGGATGGAACAGGGACCGCCATGGTGGCAGAGTCTCTTCACTAAGCCAGGATGAACAATGCATCTGCCTCATCCAAGAGTTTGGATTGCTCCGTTCACCATCTGGGAAGGAAGACAACCATTCTAAGGGGGAACTTTCCGTCCCATCACTCTCTGCATCTACCCAGACTACCCAAGTTGGTGTCTATTTCACCTAGTGCATGACCTATACAGTACTATATAGCTCCTCTTCTCAATGGTAGAGCACACACTTTGCATGCAGAAATCACAACGCCTGGCATCTCCAGGAAGGGATGGAGATTCCTGCAAAGCTGCTGCCAATCAGTGCCAATAAAGCAGACCTAAGGTGGACCAGAGGTCTGATTTGCTTCAGGACAGCTTCCTATGTCCTGCTGTTCATATACAGTATTCTCATAAGTTTTATAAATAGCTTCTAGTAACTGTTGCTTCTAATACTAATTCGTTTCCGTTTCCAAAGGGAGGGCGGCGACTGATTTTTTTGTGCCGATCACGAGGAATTTTGCACTGGGCCCAAGTGAGCTGAGCCAGTTTGCAGAATCTCCTGACTCGTAAGACCCTTTAGCAACTGTATCATCGCATTGAGTTGGCCCTTCCTTCGTTAGCCCGACTTGCTCACAGCAAGGCTTTATACAACCCAATTTCTAAAAATCTGTTAGATCGAACTGAGGGTAGATTCCCACGGGAGTCGCTTTGAGGTACCATAAGAGACCCCGAGTTCACCCAGCGGGGCCGAGGCGGAGAGGCGCCGCCTGCGAGGGATCCCGAGAGGCCGCCCCGAGACATGGCGGGGCCACGGAGGGAGGGCTCACCCGGCGGGAAGGGGAGACGACCAGCAGCAGCGCCCTCCCGCCTCGCCCCCGTCCCTGCCCTGGCCTCCCTCGCCGGGCCTGGTCCCGAAGCCTTTCCGGCCCTCTCGCCTTTCCTCACCGTCTCCGGGGCGCGGCGGCGGCGGGCAAGGAGGCTGCGCTGTGTCCCGCGCGGAAGGCCTCGTGGGGCGGCTGGGCGGCGGCGAGCGCGATCAGGACGAGGAGCGGCGGCGGCGGGAGGCCGGGGAGTCGCGGGGCCGCCATGTGCGGAGGGGCGGAGAGGCGCGGGCCGGGCGGGGCCTTTCGCGGAGCCACGGAATCCCCCCGGGAGGGAGGAGGAGGAGGAGGAGGCGGCGGCCCCGGAGATCAGCCGCTCCCTCCTTCGCTCTCCCCCGCGGGCGATGCCGGCCAACGCGGACCGGCGTTTCTTGATGGGCCAGGCCGGCCCCTGTCGCTCCCTCCCAGAGACCCGCCTGCTGGAGGGCGGGCAGGCCGGTATGGGCTCCCCGAGGCTTCCCTCTGGCCGCTTAGCCTTCGGCGTCGCCGGCCTCTGCTTCTCCGCCTGGCCGACCTCGCAGGGTAGTTGTTGGGGGTGCCCACCGATCCCTCTCCCCCAGCGCCTCCCGGTTCTTCCTCCCAGCCAGCTCATCTCCTGCGCCGGACAAGAAGCCGACCGTGTCCGCCCACTTGGGGTGCCCCCCTCGCCCTCGCCCTTCCCTGGCTTCTGGGGGCCACAGTCCCGGGAGGAACGAGCGTCCTGGGCGGCCAGTTAGTCAGTGAGATTTCCTCTCAGGTTGCAACCTGGACAGGAGTTTTGCTTTTTTTATCTGCTAAGCTTCTGCTTAATAGGTACCCATTTAGGTTAGTTTGCAGCTGCTCGGTGCTGCCAGCCACCACTGTATATCCCGTAGTATTGCAAGTTTCATTACTGGGTTTCTTGTTGAACCCATATAACCACCAATTCTGTATTATATAGAACTTACTGCTTCAGGGAGTTGAGATATACAACAAATTGCTCTGTACTTATTTGAACATTATTTAATAATAATAATAAAGTTTGAAGCTGAAATTTGCTCCGATAGCCCAATTTCTACAAGTTCATGCCCTCATCCTTGAGGAAGTTGGAATATCTGGCTAGGCAGGACCTGATGGCAGGGCATAACCCAAAGAAAGTTGAGTGCACCTGAGATCTGAAAAATGCCAGGCAGATGCAAATGGATATAATGGGACGTGTTGTTGCATTAAACTATTTTGCAAACTGAGGAGGAGAAAGACAAGAGTTAAGATGCCCAGACCCCAACTAAGCTGTCGCAGAAATCTATTTTCCTGCCTGTTATGGCTCTTAGTAGTAGGACTGGTAGTATTAGGTCTTCCTCATTTTCTTCATAAAGTGTCTTATTTCCCATTCCAATGAAATCATTATTTTGCAAAACAAGCTTAAGTTACATTTCATCTTACTATACTGTATTTCTGTTTGGGGACTTGATAGCAAAATCCACTAATAAGGAAAAAACCTGAACTTTAATTTCTTTTATTTCTGAGCCAACATACAAATATGGCTACTAGAAGTGGTGTTTGGTCAGTGGTTGCAAATTTGTGTCTGACAATCTGTTTAGCTCCAGAAGAATTTGTGCTTCCTTTTCATACATCTGAAAAAGAGGTGAGGCAATGGTGACTGCATACATTTCCTTCCAATCCTGCAAACCATCAACCTTAATGTTAACAGCCAGATGCACTGATTTGTTGCACCACAGACTCCCTTCATGAATTCGTCACTTACACTGAACATAGGGTACATCAAATTTATGTTTTCTCACCCAATTAATATGTTAGGGCATCTGTAGAGGTAAATGATGAATCAAGTATTAATATTTTTATAGGATGGTGGGTTGGTTTGGATAATGCCTGTGGATCCCAACTAAGCTTGTGGTTTTGTATGTACAAAATGGGGGCCTCTGCAGGAAGGAACCTGCTGAACTGGTCAAAACAGTTGGTCAAGTTGATGGTCTTGTTAAACACCCTCATCTGTGTTACCATAGAGAAAACTGGGTGGTGCTGCTTTCCAAGAGGGGATAAGCTGTCCACACACCCTCACCTGGCTGGAGATGGCATCTTTTAAAGTAGAAGAAAAATAGTTGGGGCTTCTCTGTGTGAGTTTGGCTGAAGCTGGAAGCAAAGGAGACACAGAAGCTTGACTGCCACTGGGGGCGGAATTTAAAACTGGCTTTGGGGTCTTCACCTTGGAAACTTAGTGGGGAGGCAATAGCTGTTGGAATGCTAATGCTGTGAATCCTTCTATACTATCTTCAAAATTATTATTTTTCCCGGTGTGTATGTGTGTAAATAAAGCCATCCTAAAGACATTAGAATCTCCGCTGACCTTGTTCCAAACAAATAAACCCTGGGTCGGTGCTGGCACCTCTGGAGTCTCTTGCTGCTCAGAGATTAGGGTGCATGCAGCAAAATTGCTCATCACAAGGAAAGCACTCACCTGCTGCCACTCTGCTTCTGTGCTGTGTTTATAGCCAAGTAAGTGGCACATTCCATGAGCAATCGTTACCTGTGCAAGGGGGGAAATATTTCAGAGTTTCAATTTTGCCCTCCGTGTTCAAGGATCACATTTTATTGGAAACAAACAAAATAATGAACAGGTGACTTTGTTCACTATACTGTAATTCTCCTCCATGGTTTTAGGGCTAGGCTTTGCTACCAAGTTACTTGGAATTCATTTCATGGAATTCACTGGGGCTTGTCTCAAGAATAAGTAGGCTTGCTTTAGAAAGCAAAAGATATTTGTTCAGTCTTTTACTGAAATTCAGTTGTTTCTTCACTTGTCATGTGTTTTAATTGGAAACCAAGTAGAAGGCAAGGCTACAATATACACACTAAAGAAATGTGCTGCAGAGGAGAGAAATGAGACAACCAGCCAAGATGTTTACTTTTCAGAGATCACCCATCTTATCTATCTATCTATCTATCTATCTATCTATCTATCTATCATTACATTTATATCCCACCTTTGCTGCAAAGAGCTCAAGGTAGCGTACTTCCCCCTCCATTTTTATCCTCACAACAACCCTGTGATAATATTGTGGTACAGAATCAGAGAATGGTAGAGTTGGAAGAGACCCCGGGGGTCATGTAGTCCAACCCCCTGCAGTGCAGAAATCTCAAATAAAGCATCCATGACAGGTGGCCCCCCAACCTCTGCTTAAAAACTTCCAAGGAAGGAGAGTCCACCGCCTCCAGAGGGAGACCGTTCCACTGTTGAACAGCTGTTTCCATCAGAAATTCATTCCTGTAGTTGGAATCTCCTTTCTTGTAATTTGAAGCCATTGGTTCAAGTCCTACCCTCCAGAGTAGGAGAAAACAAGCTTGCTTTATCTTCCATGTCCTTTAGGTATTTGAAGATGGCTATCATATCTCCTCTAGGTCTCTTTCCCAGGCTAAATATACCCAGCTCCTTCAACAGTTCCACTCCTCTGCACACCTTCCAGCTTGTCAACATCCTTCTTAAATTGTGGTGCCCAGAATTGGACACAGTATTCCAGAAGTCCATTTGAGGGTGTGGGTAAGGAAGCAAGCTCTTAGCATTGGAAGCCACAGTTGCCCTTGGTGCCCTGACTGATGCATTCCTTTGGTTCTGCAGTCCTAGGGCAACTGTGGTTAGCAGCTGTAGTTGCGCAAAGAGTCTTAGGGAGCAATTGCTTTCAGCCTTTCTCAACCTTGGGTCCCCAGATGTTTTTGGATTACACTCCCATGATCCCTAGGTAGCAGGACCAGTGGTCAGGGATGATGGGAGTTGTAGGCCAAAAACATCTGGGGACCCAAGGTTGAGAAAGGCTGGCTTAAGTGAAACAAAATATGCCTGCAATGTTTTTTTTCTTTTGTGTGTGAAAATCTAATAGCATAAAAGTGGGGAAATAAAGAAGCTTCTTTTGTAAATTGAGAAGACCAAACAAGTTTTAGAGTAACTTGTTAGAACTCTAAAGATAAAAATCAACTTAAGTAGCAGGATAACTCAATTAGTAAACATATACTTACTGTAAGAATACTGTAGAAATCTTCCTTATTCTCCTCACACTCTTGATAGATATGTTCTACTCCAAGAAAAATGTCTCCCAAATTGTAGTCACCTCGAGCACAAGGCTGAGGCAGCTCCCCTGCTGTCAGATTCTGTGAAGGGAACAGGCCCAAACTATGATCCAAAAGTTACAGATACATATTTTCAAAGTTCCATAAATTTTTTGAACATTCACAATGGGTATCAATGCAGAGATTACATATGTTGAAACACAATATTGATTTCTAAGCTGCCTGTGACTAATGGAGCTCGTGTGATTGCCTCTGGGTCAGGAAACTGGAATGGTCTGTTTTTATCTGTATTCTCATTGTGTGGGCCTGGCAACCCACAAATTATCAGCTTTGCAGCACAATCCTACCCATGTTTACTCAACTGATTTTAGTGTGGCTTCTAATTAAATATACTTAGGACTGAAGCACTTGATGCAAATGTATTTTATATGTTCTTTCTTGTTGTTCTTACACTGTAAGCTATCCTGAGAGTTCCAAATGGATTCAGGGACAAGATACTAAATTTTGTACGTAAATAAATAAATGTACTTTGGAGCAGATCATGCTGAACACCATGTGATATGGTTGCATTGCTGCACTCTTAAACATACTTACTCCATGGGGTTTGCTGAAATAAAAAACATTTAGAATTGAACAGTGCTTTCTTAGCTGTAGAGCAGAATTAGTATCTTACACTGTAGGATTATTTGGATCAATTGTGGAAAAGTAAAGCTATAAGCATAACGAAGTACTATATGGAAGTACTTTCCAAAGGTGGTTAAAAAGAATGATGATGGATGGACCTGGTAATACAAATAATATATCACTTTATTCTTACAAATTAGCATTGCTTATACAAAGCAGGCTATACAGAAGCCACAGGCCTTCATCTTCCCCAAATTTAAATATTTCTATGCAGCGCCTGTGTTGTCCTCAAGTCTGAACAAGTGTGATTGGTCCACCAAAGGCCCCCAACTACCCACATGTACCGGTACTTGAAGCCTTAACACATTTTGTAATATGTCCTATTGTCTTGTTCCTGTTCAAGACAAGCCTCATAAGATTGTTGCTGAACTGGAGAATTGTAAGCGAAATGTTTACCTCATGAAAAGGAAAAGATAACACATCAGTGGGGCTATTCTTCCATCTGTAGTTTCTGTTGAGCAGCTGTATGTGCCTATTATTAACACAGATAACACCAAGATCAAACTGCTGCACACCCAAAATGCGACGGAGTTGTTCTATATTCTTGCGAAGTGGCACTCTCCTGATAGGGATGGCTCTCTGCAGGTTACGTATGAGCAGGCTCATATCTTTAAAAACTGAAGGCGATGCTCTGCAATGTAGTGCTTTTCCAATATCATTAGACAGCAGTGATAGTTCCAGCAGCTGAAATGGCAGAGATTAGAATCATTGCAGTAGGTTAAGTAACCATAGAATTGTAGAGTTGGAAGGGACTACGAAGGTCATGTAGTCCAACCCCCTGGATTGCAGGAATTGTTTGCCCAACGTGGGGCTCAAACCCACAACCCCGAGATGAAAAGTCTCATGCTCATGGGAGACAAAAGATGAAGAAGTAAAATCAGCAATGAAACACTGGGGAAAAGACGGCCATGATATACAATTTGAATCATGGGAAAAGTTACAGAAAGTGGATTTACGATTTACTGCTTGCTGTTCGTTAAAAGAAAATTATATGTAAATGATGTACCGATGGTACTTAATGCCGACAAGACTTGCAAAAATGTATTTAAAAATGTCTAGAATGAGGGTACATTTTATCATATGTGGTGGACCTGTAAGTCAAAAAAAGCCTTTTGGGAAATGATTTATAATGAGATAAAAAAATGTTTAAAATTACTTTTGCTAAAAAACCAGAGGCTTTCTTAATACTGGTAGGTATAATAGAAGAGATTCTGAAAGGAAAAAAGGCCCTTTTTATGTACGTGATGACAGCGGCAAGAATGTTATATGCCAAGGGTTGGGAGGAAGAAAGAACCCCATTGAAAGAAGAGTGGATATTGAAACTGGACTATGCAGAAATGGCGAAATTGACCAGGAAGCTCAGACATCAAGAAGGTAATTTTTTAAAGAAATGAATATATTTTATAGAATATATGAAGGAGCATTGCAAATATTTAAAAAGGTCAGGATTGGATTAGAACTTGTAATATAATTGATAAAGAGTATTGAAAAAGGAGATTTAATAGATTGGATAAAAAATATTTAGTCGCAGCAAAGAGAAGAGATAAATATTGGAAACTGGGGAAAGGATGGAGGGAAATCGGGGTTGGAAGAACCCCTTGAAAAATTGTGAAATTGTTATGGATGAATGCAATTAATATTCTATGCAAAAAAACTTTTAAAATAAAATACTAAAATAAAAATAAGTCTCTTTTCCTGCAGGATCCCATCTAAGATGACATGCAGACTGGCCCCCACCCCACCCCAATCCTATAACACTGTGTTCCAACGGTTGTGATTTCCCAGTGCCAGTCAATGTTTTGGGTATGTTTTGCTAAATGCGTGTTAGTGTGAGTTCCTAGAGTTGTCTTTCAGAATTTAACTCTGTTTCCATTGTCAATGGAAGTTAAACCTACCAGTTGGGTGTACAAGTGCATCTTGTTTCTAATGTGCAAGCATATAGATGCACATTCAGAGACACTAAAACACTACGCAGCATAGCTTACCACTTTATATGCTGCAAGCATATTTTGAACGGTGAAACTGCACATGCTCAGAGGAATATGCTTTTCATCATTGAAACATTGCACAGTCCTTGTCCTTTAAATTGGTAAGAGCAGAATATTGCAGAATAAATGGTTGCAACAAGGCACAGCCCTCCCAAGGCAAGTGGTGGCAGGGGACAACTGTCGGGTGCCAAAATAACGGTTGCCTGGGTGCCCGTTTTATCTCAAGAAAGTGACCCAAGCAAAGGACATGCAAAAGCCTGCTCCGGCTGCATCCCCGCGCCGCCTCAGCCAAGGCGCTTCCACCAGCGGCTGCCATATGAGGAAGATATTCTATAATATCTATAACACAGAGAGAACAACTATAACAACAGACAAAAATTAAAATACAGCCATTTTATATATTGGTATCGTTCTGTTGCGTGTGTGTGTTAAACGTGTTTTCATGTAAGTTGCCGTGGAAAGGCAGGGATGTAAGTAATTGCAATAAACGAATCCATAAATATAACAATAAATATACTTCTTCTTCATCGTCATCATCATCAAACCGTGTTCTCGAAGGCGCAATAAAGCGACACAGCTTACCGGTACCTTCCCCCGCCCCGAGCGCCGGCCCCTCGAGGGGAACCTCCGCCCCTCGCTCAGGATTCCCGGGCAGGAGGGAAGGCGGGCCCCGGCTTCTCCCTCCGGAAGCTCGAGGGGCTCCGATTTCCGGTATGGAGGCGCTTCCGCCATAGAGAAGGCGCAGGGAAAGAGCGCCGCCGACCCTTCCCGGCTCGGCCAAGGCCCGCGCTGCTTCCTCTATGGCCGGCCGTGTGCGGCTGACAGAGGGCACTGCCTGCAACACCTTCGGGGCGGAGGCTCGCTGGCTTGAATGCCAGGGCGAAGCGACCCCTCCAATTGCCCCCCTTGCAAGAAGCCCACCCCGCCTGCAACTGCCCCTAAAGCAGGACACCCGCCCCGCTTTGATGAGTTTACTGTATTATCAATTCCAAAAAACGTAGGAGTTGCTTGATTGTAGGGAGAGGAAACAAAGCAAAGGTTTACCAAAACAAACAATAAAAGCACTGAAACTTTTACCAGCTGTATTTCTAACGAGCTAAAAGGTAAAGGGACCCCTGACCTTTAGGTCCAGTCCTGTCCGACTCTGGGGTTGCAGAGCTCATCTCGTTTTATTGGCCAAGGGACCCAGCGTAGAGCTTCCGGGTCATGACAAAGCTGCTTCTGGCGAACCAGAGCAGCGCATGTAAACGCCGTTTACCTTCCTGCTGGAGCGGTACCTACTTATCTACTTGCACTTTGATGTTCTTTCAAACTGCTAGGTGGGCAGGAGCTGGGACTGAGCGATGGGAGCTCACCCCACCGACCTTCTGATCGGCAAGCCCTAGGCTCTATGGTTTAACCTACAGTGCCACCTACATCCCTTTTTCTAACGAGCTACCACAGGTTAAAAGCACAACAGAAAAGACCATATGAAAACTCCACATGTGCTAAACAATAAGGTCTTCAGCACGGGCCCAAAGGACACAGCAAAGGGGCTGCCAGCCAGGCAGGGCCATCTCTTAAGCATATCCGGTGCTGTGGTGCAAAGATCCCTCCGGCACCGCTGGCGCCCCTGTTTCCCAGAGTTGTCAACCTTTTCCCAAGCCTCTGCGGGGATTGCTCTCCTCCCGCGGAGGCTTGGGAAGGAAGCTGCACACCCACCAGCCATATGGTTGATAGGGCACAGCTGGCGGGTGTGCAGGGAAAGGGGAGGCTGCCGGCAAAGCCGCACAGCTCCCCCACTCGCTGGAGCACCCCCAAAGAAGAAAAAGAATTTGGATTTGATATCCCGCTCTATCACTACCCTAAGGAGTCTCAAAGTGGCTAACATTCTCCTTTCCCTTCCTCCCCCACACTTCAAAGAAGTGTGACTAGCCCAAGGTCACCCAGCAGCTGCAGGTGGAGGAATGGAGACGCGAACCCGGTTCCCCAGATTACGAGACTACCGCTCTTAACCACTACACCACACTGGCTCTCAGAGGTGTAGGACGGTCAGGTTGTACCCAGTGCATAATTTTTTTCACCCCCCACTGATATATTTTTAACAGAGGGTACCCCAAAGTTGTTGAGCTTTTATTAGGGAAGGTTGCAGAGTTTTTGAGCTTTTGGGGAGGCAGGGGACACCATAGTTGATCGGCTTTTTTGCCAATCTGCACACCAGGGGTGCTAGCACTGATTTCTCTGGCCTGTTTAATGCAATTAAGCCCTGAAACAATGCTAGCCATGCACCCTTGCTTGCTTGCAGATGCTTTGCAAGAAGGGGAGAGCCTAGCTTGTTCAAACACCCATGTCTACAGAGCAGTCTGTGCAATATTAATGTTGAAACACAAACTGCACAGCCGCCACCACTGGAGTAAACTAAGGGTTCTAAAATTAAGGGGGGAAATGCATTCTAATATTTGGAAGTGAGGGAATATTCCCCACTCCCACCCCCCACCCCCCCAAAAATTGACAAAAGGCTCAAGAAAGTGGAGTCTATGCTTAGGCTGAGTGCACACACTACATTTAAAGCACCTAGAAAAAGCAGCACCAAGGAAGCTGTAGTTTGTTAAGGGTGCTGGGAGTTATAGCTCTTTTGGGGTAAGCTACAGCTCCCAGAAGAATGCTCCAACTACCACGCTCATTTCACATTCTAGCAAGGTTATGCTTAAAATTCTGCAAGGTAGGTTTAAGCAGTATGTGGACCGAGAACTCCCCGAAGTGCAAGCTGGATTTTGAAGGGGCAGAGGAACCAGAGACCAAACTGCAAACATGCGCTGGAATATGGAGAAAGCTAGAGAGTTCCAGAAAAACATCTACTTCTGCTTCGTTGACTACGCAAAAGCATTTACTGTGTCGACCACAGCAAACTATGGCAAGTTCTTAAAGAACTGGGAGTGCCTGATCACTTCATCTGCCTCCTGAGAAATCTGTATGTGGGATCCATGATCACTGCAGATGGTGACAGCAGTCACAAAATTAAAAGACGCCTGCTTCTTGGGAGAAAAGCAATGACAAACCTAGACAGCATATTAAAAAGCAGAGACATCACCTTGTTGACAAAGGTCCATATAGTTAAAGCTATGGTTTTCCCAGTAGTGATGTATGGAAGCGAGAGCTGGACCATAAAGAAGGCTGATCGCCAAAGAATTTATGCTTTTGAATTGTGGTGCTGGAGGAGACTCTTGAGAGTCCCATGGATTGTAAGAAGATCAAACCTATCAATTTTGAAGGAAATCAGGCCTGAGTGCTCACTGGAAGGACAGATCCTGAAGCCGAGGCTCCAATACTTTGGCCACCTCATAAGAAGGGAAGACTCCCTGGAAAAGACCCTGATGTTGGGAAAGATGGAGGGCACAAGGAGAAGGGGACGACAGAGGACGAGATGGTTGGACAGTGTTCTCGAAGCTACTAACATGAGTTTGGCCAAACTGTGGGAGGCAGTGGAAGACAGGAGTGCCTGGCGTGCTCTGGTCCATGGGGTCACGAAGAGTCGGACACGACTGAACGACTGAACAACAACAAAGCCGTGTTGGTCTGCCATAGTAAAAAAAAAAAAAAATCCTTCCAGTAGCACTTTAGAGACCAAGTAAGTTTGTTCTTGGTATGAGTGGTATGAGCTGTCGTGTGCATGCACACTTCTCCAGATACCAATACTGTACAAGTTGGCTCTGGCTCCACTACCTCCAGACACAAAGCCTTTTTAAAAAACATAAAGAGATTGGATTCACAGAAAATAAATCTAAATTGCAAGAACTTTTAGTGGAGAATTCAATTAAACCATTAGCAAAAATATATAAATACCTATTAGTGTGGGAATTAAAAGATGAAGAGGTTGAAAGTGTGGTAGACCGATTTATAGAGCACAATGGGATAAGTTATGGATGGTCAATATGAGGTTTACAGCATGTACAGGAATTAAGGAAAATATGATGAAATTAGTGTGTAGATGGCATCTGACGCCAGAGAAATGGGCTAGAATTTATAAAAATAATAAATAAATGTTGGAAATGCCATGATAGAATAGGCAGCTATTTTCATTGCTGGTGGAAATGTGTAAAAATTTATGGATTTTGGAATGAAATACGTGAAAAATTGGAAAAGATGCTGAGAATTACGTTTGAAAAGAAACCCAAAGCCTTTCTATTAAGTATGATTCCTGAAAATATACCTGAAGATAGGAGAAATGTTTTTTTTTTATATGCATGTGCAGCAGCCAGACTACTTATAGCCCAAAATTGGAGAGGGGAAAATATACCAATAATTCATGATTGGCAGATTAAATTAGTGGAGTTTATGAATCTAGCTAGGATGACAGCGGTCATTAGAAATATCCCCAAACTAAAATGCGAAGTTGAGTGGAAATATGTTGAAGATTATTTGAATAAAGAAGGTATAAAAAACAGATTTGGTGATTTGCTTAGACTGAGATACATACAGGGACAATTATAAGGTATTAGAGAATTAGTTATCTATTTAATTTAAATTTTGTATCAGATATAGCGGATTAAGAGCTATTATTAAGGGAAGCGATATACAAACAATTGGAAGTCAATTTTAAACTGTTATTTCTATTCTTTTTTCCCTTTCCATTCTTTGTAATTATTATTTTTCTGTTTTATTTGGACTATATTTGCAATGTGTGTTTAATTTTTTGTATGTCAAAGAAATCTAAATAAAGCTTATTTTAAAATAAATAAATAAATGAAATGAAATGTCAGGCCGGGTTGGAGGAGAGCAGGCGGCTCAGGCGAACGGAAGGGCCCATTAACTCGGGGGAGCCCGGGCGGCCCCCTCAAATATTTTACGCGGCACCGAAGGGACCTCTGCCCGGAGGAGATGCTCCCACGCCGGAGTTGCAGCGTGTCTCGCAGGACACTGGTTCCCAGTCCCAGGGCTCCTTCAGGGGCCTTCGAGCGAGGGCGGCGGCCGCACCCTCCCCGCGCCCCGTCGGAGGTGGAGAGGGGCATCGCGGGCGCTGTGGAACTCCCTGCCTGGGGAGATGACCCGCCCGCAGGCGCCTTCGCTTTGCTCTTTTCGACAAACTCTGAATCCAGGGGAATGTCACCCAGTTTCACTATTGTAACCTTGGTATATTCCAAAAGGAGGGTCGTGATTCTTTTCGTCGACGTTGCTGTTTTCTCTTTTTGTAAACCGCCCCGGCGCCTCATTTGTTACGAAATAAACAGGCAAGCAAATAATATGCTCGGCCTGCAAAACCCCAAATAATATGCTCGGCCTTCCACGGCCCCTCAGACACTGCAGAGGTATTGCGCCTTTTATTTTACTTTATGAAATTCGTACACCGCTAAATTGTATCAATGATGATAATAATAACACCGCCTCAAAAGCGCTCCCTACTGCGCATGCGCTTCGGGCGGGGGGCGGGGCCGGCCTCAGCTTTGCGAGCCCGTCCAAACGACGAGGCGGGGCCCGGTTGCCGGGAGCGAAACGTCACTTCCGTCTCCTGCCCGGAAGAGGCGGAAGCTGCTGCTGGAGGGGGCTCGTAGTTCTGGGAGCGTCGCCGAAGCCTCTCTCGTGACAGACTACGCTCGTGGATGTCGGGGGGGGGGGGCGGCAGAGGCGCTTCCGGGGCCCCGAGGCGGCTCTACGCAGCAGCGGCGGGTGAGGAGAAGTCGCTCTGCCCCCGGCGCCCTTCCTGCCCGCTTCCCGCGACATTTCAAGGCCGGGGCGGGGCGGGGGCTGTTATGGCGGGCGGCCTAATTGGGATGTGCTCGTTTGCAGCCCGCCTTTTCCCTTGACAGGGACCCAAGGCGGCTTACGGATGAGAATAAGGGCAGCTAAAAACATGGTGGTGGTGGTGGGGGAACAAAAACAACACGATCATTTGGGGGGGGGGGGAGATAGAGTTGGAACTTCATAAAAAACATGCCCATAAGTTCCTAAGTGCATTGTACAGGCCAAAGGCCATGACAGACCTGTAGCAATAGCATTCATAAGATAAAGCAGAGGATATGAGCCAGCATCCATGATGAAAGAGAAGGAAGATAACAGACACAAACAAGATTAAATCTAGCTTGATTTCAGATTAAACCCCCAAATCACCAAAATAATGTACAAGCTATTTTACCTAATGCCTTTTTCCTGATTCGTTTTGCAGCCAATGCATTGAGGACTGCTGTCTGTGTTACAAAGGTATTTACTGTCACATATGCAAATAAAGGGTCACAAAGCAATTTCTTTCATCTCTCTGTAAGGGGTAGGCTAACCGATAAGGAGTGATTCCTGAGGTTGACAACAAATGCAAAGTCTACCTGCCTCCTGGACCTTTTTGTAGCAGTCATCCAAGACTGCAGTGGGCTAAAAACATGGATAATTACAACAAAAACAGCATGGTATCAGCCCTTCCATTGAGAAATATTTGACTCAATATTTCTATTCTGCTTTTCCAGCAACAACTGGAGGCCAAAGCAGCTCACAGTAATCACAATATTATTGGAGGTGTTGGGAGAAACCATTGTAAACACTATTAATATAAAACACAGCAATGTGCAAATAAAGCAAATAACAAGTTTCCTGGTGTGCACTGTAATCCAAAATGTTTGGAGGGCACCAGATTGGGGAAGGCTGGCTTGTACCCTTGTCGCTTCAGACAGCAGTGCCGCATATGACTAAATGCTTCCCCTGTGCATAGAAAACTATGTCAAGAGAGAAAAAGTCCATTGTAGCTGTCTCTTAATCACGTTTGCTTTCTGTGTGCATGAAGTGTGTGGACAACCATTCAGTCACTTGAACTTCCACTTGTGATCCAAAATGATCATAGCCCAGACACACATTTACCACCTCGGTTAAAGTAGACCTTGAAAAGAAAGAATAGAAGCCTAACCTGTCTTTTTCCCTGTCAATGACTTGTGTTGTCCTTGTATCTCATTTTTCATGCTACATAATGTCAAAGGGGACAAAAAGAAAGATGGGAAGATTAAACCTTAGTAAAAGTCACCATACTTTTGTACGGTAATGCATTTTGTTGTAATTTACTTAATTATTGGTAAGGATTCTCCATTCTTTTTGCTTTCCCTGTTAGTAATAAAACAGGACCTTCAGTAAACGCCCTCCCATCACAGGTCAAGGAGATAAACAACTACCTGACATTCAGAAAAAACCTGAAGGCAGCCCTTTTCAGGGAAATTTTTAATGTGTGATATTTTTGTATCTGATTTTTGTTGGAAGCCGCCCAGAGTGGCTGGGGAAATCCAGCCAGATGGGCGGGGTACAAATAATAAATATTATTATTATTATTATTAAATCTACATATTATTTAGGCTATGGTGTTTAAATATATGTAATTTGTTATTTATATTTGATGTCATGCTCAAACTGGTCTTGATGAGAGAACTGGTACTGACATTTTCAATGGGATCTCTTGATCAAGAGCTTATGAAGAAAAGCTGTTTTAATGAAAAGGCTTTTAATAGAACAGGTTCTCATATTGTGATATTGTGATTAAATGTATTTATGATAGGTCCTTAATAATATGATTCAGCACTAGATGTAGCTAATGTACAGTATTACTAGTGCATATATGAAATTCCAGAAACAATTTCTTAATTAAAAGAATTGTACTGATATTACAATATGTCCTACTTACTTTGTTTTGCAGATTATGAGACCAATGCGTTAGGAGTTGAAAGCTACCAGATTCTAGGTGGGAGAATCTATTGCATTGATGGCTGGTTGTGAAGATGAATCCCAATACACCATTTAGTGGACAACCACCCAGAGTTTTCCAGACTCCACCTGGCACTTCAGCAGGAATATTTCCAGTTCAGCCACCATTCCAGTTCAGTCAGCTTTCTGTCTTTGGGCAGAACAGTGGTGGACTGTTAAAGAATCCAGGGTTTGCACCCCACTCTGACTTCACCGTAACTTCAGGACTGCAACCTTCAGGGCAAGGTTTAGGATTTGGGCAACCCCCAGGATCTACCCAGCCTTTTCCCCTTGGACAAACTACTTCCTTTGTGACTTCTGTGCCAACTAGCTCTTCCATTGCTGGCAAGCAAGGATTCAATTTTAAACCACCTACGAATCTTGGGGGTTCTCAGAATACTTCTAGCTTTGGAGCTACATCTGGAGAAACTTCTGGCAGTAGTTTTGGGAGGCCAGATAGCTTCAAAACCCCAGAGAATGCTTTGTTTCAGCCTATCTTTGGCACTGGTTCAGAACAAGAGAAACTGCCAAATCAGGTAACGGCAGGTCCATTCACATTTTCCTTTCCTGGTGGTAGTGGATCTGGAAGAGTAGCCCCCTTTGGTATTTCTCAAGAGAGCAGCAATTCAAGTGTAAATACAAGCTTCAGCTTTTCAAAACCAGCAAGCAGTAATACTTTAGTGCCTTCATTCAGTAGTGCTTTACCAAGCAAGATCACAGAGGATGATAAAAAAAGGCCAGTAAGTCTCTTTGGAAACCCTGGTAGTTTTACCTCTTTTTCTAACTCATCTGTTGGGTCTTTGGGAGATACTTTTCAAATTAATAAAATAAGCAAACCAGAACATGAAGAATTGCTACCTTCAGGTGAGTCACTTCCTATCCTTGGGAAGGGAAAAAAGAGGAAAGAAGAGCAGGAGCATTCTCCAAGAAGACGTGATTATGATGCTGTGGATGAGCCAGAGCTGCTGGCAAGGAGTGAACATTCTTCCGTTAAGCGGGCAGTCAGGCTGAATCGGCCCCGTGTAGGTGGCCTCTTTAACAGAACATTGCAAGATATGCTGAAAAGCAATAAGAATGAGTCCAAAATCGAAAGAGTTTCTCTAGAATCTGGAGAAATTGAGCAGACCAGTATGGCAGGGGGAACTCCGTCTGGTTTTGCAATGGTTAGGTCATCAGCAACAATGAAAAAGGAAGAAAATAAGGCCGCACTGAAGGAAGGTAAGCGTCAACCCCACCCCCAGCAAGAATTAGTATAATGAGAACATGGCAGTCACTTATGACTGAACATGGCAGTCACTTTGGTATATTTAGATGTTGCATTTTACATCCAAAATACGTGCCGCATGCTTTTGCCCTGCTGGGATGTGTCTTCGGACTATGTTGATGCCTCTTGCTTCCCCCCATGGAAGACAGAGAGACCGTGTGCATACATATGTGCTCCCTCCCTTTCACATGGTTGGACAGTAGCCTGGTTTACAATGATCTGTCTTTTTCTCTTCCTCTGGCTCTGCTCATCACTGGCAAGTGGGCAGTCCCTGGAAGGTTGCCCATTTTTCTCTGTTTTGTTTGTTGTTTTACATTCATTATTCTGTGGTGTCTACTTAATAATAAATGCTTTTTAAAAATCTACATTAATGTTTGATATAATGAAAGGCTGTTTCTCCCCTTAAGAGTCTACCATCTCCAGCCCTTTGCGTCGAAATCGGAACAGTGGGAGCACAGAGAGCCTTGGAGGCTTGTCATCAAGTGACCTTACAGCCATCCAGTACAAAAATATTCCAGACCATCTAAATAAAAGAAATGTTCTTGAGAATCACTTAAAGAAATATATTCAATTCCAACGGATCCGTACCAATGTAAACAAGAAGCTGGCTATTGTACACTGTTTTGATCATGTAAGTTCTTAAATATTAACAGAAAATTGGAAGTGTAAGCTTTTGCATGCATTGTCTTTGTACAGATATGTGCTAGTGTGGTAACAAATATAATAAATAATAATAATTTAGAATTATTCCCACTACAGCCTCTCGTTCTGGAAATTCCTGGGTTGACAAATAGACCTTTATAAGAAAGTCCTGGGGAGCAGTAACAGTACTTTTCAACAAATTAAGGCAGAAAAGCCTTGACAATACTAGTATTTCAGAATGAATTTAGTTATTTCTGCAGACACAGCACCTTAGAGACAAGAAATTGCACACCTTGCATAGAAAGCAGAGGGTTTATATTGGCTGCGTTCCTGAGTTTTGGCACTTGACTATCCATCTGTTAAGGGTAGCAAGTAGGTTCACAATGGGACACTGGTTTCAGGGATGCGTTGGGATCACTTATCAGATGCAGTGGGAACTGGTTCAAAAAGGTAACACTGCACACCTAATGAGGGGAAGCATGCTTTCCTAATGCCTTCCTAAATAATATTTGGTAAAGTGGCAATGTGAACCTTGGTTTATACAAGGTGGACACATTTTGTGTCATTGATGTGGCATTTGGACAGATGGATCTTATAGAATTGTCGAGTTGGAATAGCCCGGACACATAATATTGTTCTAAAAGGCCCATTGCAATGCACAGCTTTTTAGCATCCTTCTTCAAAATGTTCTCCTCTGAAGGTTCCTGTTGTGAATGTTCCTCCTGTTCATTGTGAGGACATCTGTTCCACATAGTTGTGGTTGGGTTTATTGCTTCCAACAGGAGGTGGTTTCTTGCATATTTGGAGTTCACCTTTACAGATTTTTGGCTATGTTTTATTCCTTGTGCACTATTCTAATAGCTTTTCTGCTTAATTCGCCCCTCCACTGGGTGCAGTGCTTTCTCTTAAGTGGGCATGTCAGCTATAGTTTATCTCACACTGAGAGTGGGTCCTACCAGAGAAGAAGGTGGGAAGCTCTGTATAAGCCCTGCCTCCAAAGCCTATATGGAGGAATGGTCTTCATAAAGTTGTTTTCCTGTTTCCAAAGAGAAGGGACACTCCCGGTACGTGCAGTGTTTTGTTGATGAAGTTATCAGGTATTTATCTGTGGTAACATGCTGTATAACATATGATTGATGTGTTGATCCAATTCTACAGAGGTATCATTGAAACTGTTCTCTGTAATTCTATAACAGCTTGGTACGGTACAGCCTCCAAGAGAGACAAGAAAAGGCTCCAACGAGCTGTAAGAATTGCAGAAAGGGTAATTGGTGTTAGCTTGCCTTCAATAGAGACAATTTATGCTACCCGAGTTAGGAAGAGAGCAGAGAGAATTGTAGCAGATCCTTTACATCCCGGTCATCATCTGCTTGATTTACTTCCATCTGGACGTCGCTACAGGACTTCATATACAAAATCAGCCAGGCACAAGAATAGTTTTTTCCCTTGTGCCATTAAATTGTTAAATTCATAGTTGTATAGCTTAAGGGGAGGTAAAATATGGGTGGGGTTTCTTTGCTTCTTTGTATTGTGAGAGGAACAGTGTCTGTATGTTTACATTGCAATGTAGCCGAAACAAATTCCAAGTATGTTGGAAAATGTACTTGGCCAATAATAAATTATTCCTATTCCTATTCCTATACCATTCTAACCCCAACTGGCTCTTCTACTGAATACTGTTTTTTAGGCATCTGCAGTTTTGGCTAAGAAGAAAGCAAAGGAGTTACATAAAGAAATAGTGGCTTTTTGGCACAAGAAGAAAGCAAGTAAGTTACCTGATTGTATATTTGTAAAATGCCTGCTAGAGGGTTGGGTTTATGTTTCAGAGGAAGGGTCCTCTGCAATCGTGCATTGTACAGCTAGCTCTGAAGCGCAGCAGAAGCCCCCATGGAGAGGAGCTGCTCAGGGGTGGCACCCTCCATTTGGGCTGCTCTCTGCCTCTTGCTTTGAGGGCCTTTTTGTTTCCCCAGACTTCCTGCCCTTTTCACTTTGGCTGGTGGGTTTTGCTTGGATCCTGCTTTCTCATGGTTTTTTTCCTGAGCTTCAATGTATTAGACGAAAATCCAAGCCTTCCCTCTGGCCGCAGCAGTACTTCATGGAGCCACAGAGGAGCCAGGCCACATCCATGGCTAGGGTGCAGAGTGTGTCGTGGGGATGGGGGTGGCCACAGCAAGATCACTCCTGCAGCTTGGTTGAAATTAACTTTCCACTGATTTATTCCATGGAAACTCATTTTTAGAACTGTATAGTTTCATAAAATGGGACAAAGGGAGAATCCAGAAAAAAGTGAAAATTTGGTAGAAGCATGGTATAAAGAAGTGTCCCATATTTGGCTTAGATGTGACTGGGTAGATGCCAGTAAATTGATCAGTAAAATGCTTCAGAAGCAAGGTGATACAATGCACTTCAGTGCCATTAAAATCAATAGGGCTGTGTTAGCGGCTTTTGATACCATCGACCATAACACCCTTCTGGACCGTCTAGAGGAGTTGGGAACTGGGGGCATTGTTATACAGTGGTCTTGCTCCTTCCTCCTGGGCTGTGTCCAGATAGTGGTGTTGGGGATGAGTGTTCAGACCCCTGAGCTCTTGTGGGGTGCCTCAGGGTTCCGTCCTCTTCCCCATGCTTTTCAACATTTACATGAAGCTGCTGGGAGAGATCATCAGGGTGTCCATCAGTATGTGGATGATACTCAGCTCTACCTCTCTTTCAAATCAGAACCAGTGAAGGCAGAGGTGGTTGGAGGATGGATGGCGGCTAACAGATTGAGGTTGAATCCTGACAAGATGGAAGTACTGTTTTTGAGAGACAGTGGGCAGGCAGGTTTGGGGGACTCCCTGGTTCTGAATGGGGTAACTGTGCCCCTGAAGCCTGGGAGTCATTTTGGACTCACAGCTGTCCATGGAGGCTCAGGTTAATTCTGTGTCCAGGGTGGCTGTCTACCAGCTCCATCTGGTACGCAGGCTGAGACACTATCTGCCAGAGTGGTGCATGCTCTAGTTATCTCCCGCTTGGACTACTGCAGTGCGCTCTACGAGGGGCTACCTTTGAAGGTAATCCAGAAACTACAACTAAACCAGAATGCGGCAGCTAGATTGGTGACTGGGAGCAGCCACCGAGACCACATAACACCAATCTTGAAAGACCCACGTTGGCTCCCAGTACATTTCTGAGCACAATTCAAAGTGTTGATGCTGACCTTTAAAGCCCTAAACAGCCTCGGCCCATTATACCTGAAGGAGCTTCTCCACCCCCATCGTTCTGTCCGGACACTGAGGTCCAGCACCGAGCGCCTTCTGGCGCTTCCCTCACTGTGAGAAGCGAAGTTACAGAGAACCAGGCAGAGAGCCTTCTCGGTAGTGGCACCCGCCCTGTGGAATGCCTCCCACCAGATTTCAAAGGAAAAAACAACTACCAGACTTTTAGAAGAAATCTGAAGGCAGCCCTGTTTAGGGAAGCTTTTAATATCCGAAGGACTATTTTAATATTTTGTTGGAAGCTGCCCAGAGTGGCTGGGAAAACCCAGCCAAATGGGCGGGGTATAAATAATATACTACTACTACTACTACTACTACTACTACTATTTCTAGTAACAGTTGGTTCATTGGTTGCATACGAATAAAAGGTCCCATGTTTGATCATATGGTTTAATCTCTAGTCTTCTATGTCATTCAATTTGCAAAGGTCCTAATAAGAAAGACTATTCCTCTAAGGAGCAGAAGGCAGACGAAAGTGAAGGGAGGCAAGCCAGTGAACAACTGAGTCATCAACATTCTCCACATAGCAAGTCCTTAATCCGTTCCACTGGTAGCGGAAACTTGTCAAACAAAAGGTATGTGTCCATCCGTAGAGTCTTGGTATAAAAATTAATGTACTGTAATGTATCTGTCATAAATGCTGTTATTGTTAGATCAGAAATAGGGAACCTGTGGCCCTTCAGAGGTTGTTGGACTACAACTCCCATCAGCCCCAGCCAAAATGACCAGTGTTCTGGGATGATGGGAGTTGGGAGTCCACCAGCATCAGCAGGGCCTCAGATTCTTCATATCTGATTTAGAGAGAGAGGCTTCAAACGGGACAATCTTGTTCTGTTATGTAGCAGGAGTTTGAATATAAGGGCAATTCATGTAGAGTAGATTTTAGAATAGCGTCATTGAAGTCATTGTACTTTATGTGGTCCACTGCAGGCAGAAGGATCAGCAAAGGACATAACGAAACAGAGGATGTAACAGTCAACATGGGTTCCAGGTTGACCCATGAGGCTGTTCCCCACAAACCACGTCCACCTGCCACACACCTGACCTGATATATGATGTCAGGTGTAGGGCAGGTACAGACCTGGTCACAAAGGAACAAGTGGGAACTGAAAGTGAACTTCCCGCTGTTCCTTTGCAAGTGGAGTCCCCTGTCAGCACTGAGCTTGCCTGTTCCATTTGGAAAAGGTTTGCATTCAAATCACCTCATTTTAGGAGTTGTTGGAAACAGAGCAAGCCTCTTGGAAGACATGGTCCAGGCACCAGTCAACTGACTGGTGCTGGGAGCACACCTTCAAAGGAGGTTGCTGTAACTGTTGCTTACAGCAAATCCCCTTTGAACTTCGGCAGCTGTCAAGTGCCTGGTGTCATCATAATGTCAAGTGACAGGTGGGTGGTGTTGCCCCCCCCCATCAAAGTTGGCCTTTGAAAGGATTAGGATCTGAAGATCTGGTCTGCCAGCCAGATCCAGTTCCCTGCCCCATACCCTTGTGTTCCGTGCAATTTACATGTTCAACATGTCAGGCTGTTATGGGGAACTGGAAAGTCCTGCGCATCCTGAGTCCTGCCTAGCTCCTTCCTTTCCACTCAGTTGAGGAATGTGAACTTGTTTTAAAATGTCCTCTTGGTTATAGTTCTCCAGCTAAGAAGCAAGGACTTAAAAAGTCTCTGCAGTTTGAAGCATATGCCTTTGACTCGGGGTCTGAAGGCCATGGTCCAGAGATTTTTGAAGCCTCAGCATCCTCTCTTAGCAGCCTTGTTGGTGTAGTGGCTGAGACCTCTGAGGACAAATATCGTGTTCTAGACCAGAGAGATAAAATCATGCGGCAAGGTAAGAGTATGAATTTGGATTGAAAAAATGTCTGGGATACATACTTGAGTGCCCAGGTGATTCACATCCACAATGTGAGTGGGTGTGAATGCATCACACAGCTGTGTAAATACCACCATGAAAGAGTGATGGGGGAGTACGGAAAAAACATTGAATTGATTCCCCCTGCACATAATCTAAATCTCCTGGGATCATATTTATGATTTAGTTGACAAATCAGTTAGTTGACTAATATAATTTAACTGACTAATTAGTTAACAAAACTAAAGAAGTACTCCATGTTAGTTTTACATGCTGTATAAATATCATCCCCCCCCCCCCAAAGACCGAAGGTATGGAACTGAAATATTTCCTTTGGGGTGGGGAGCAAAAAAATGAAGGCACTGAAAACTGTTAACAATCCTAACCATGCATACTCAGAAACATGCCCTATTGAATATAATGGGACTTACTCCCATGTAAATGGGGTTAGGATTGCAGCCTTAATTAATTAATTAATTAAGCCCAAAGATATTTAGCAATTTCCTATGAACCCTTTCCCCATGTTCTCTCCATACATTCCTTCAGCGTGTGGAAGGGGTGTGTGTGTCGCCTTTCCCATTCTCCGCATGTTCAACAAGGCGAGAAGGCTCTCTGTGCTTACAACTAAATGTTCATAAGGAGTTTATCCCAATCAGGGGAGTCGGCCTCCTTGGTCTGTTGGGTGACCAGGAAATCTTATGCCTGGAAGACATGCCTGGAACAGTTATGCTTGGCAGGTGGGGGTTTAGTCAATAGCCACAAATCTGCTCCACCTCAGGCGAATGGAATACTGGAAGAAGGCTACCGTCTCAGCTCAAGCATTCATGACAGATGACCATCTACCCTCTGCTTAAGAGCCTCCAAGGAAGGAGAGTCCACCACCTCCCGAGGGAGTCTGTTCCATGTTGAACAGCTCTTACTGTCAGAAAGTTTTTCCTGACGTTTAGTCTGACTCTCCTTTCTTGTAACTTGAAGCCGTTGGTTCGAGTCCTACCCACCAGAGCAGGAGAAAACAAGCTTGCTCCATACAGTGTTGAAGCTGTGCAGATTACCTGTATTCTGCCTAAGTATATTATTAATTCATTTGGTAAAAGAATGTGTTTTTTGAAATGGAAAATTTTTCCATGGGAAAACATTTGGTGGCAGAAAGGTTTCCATCCCGCAACACTATCATAGAGAAGGATCTCCCAGAGTGTCACTTGCACTTAAAAGAGGGAAACATAGCTAGACCCTGGTCACTGTAAACGCTGGTTCTTTCTTAGAAATTCTATGAAAAGGATTCCCCCCCCCCATTTAGATGATTATTTGTACCAAGTGAACATTTTTTCATGATAAATGCAGAAAATCCCCCCAGAGCAGACCATTGAAACTTTGATTTTTTCCTTTTTAAGCTCGAGTAAAACAAATAGATCTTGGCAAAGCTAAAACATTCGTTGGCACATGCCCAGACATGTGTCCAGAAAAAGAGCGTTACATGAGAGAGACGAGGAACCAGCTTAGTATCTTTGAAGTGCTCCCAGGAACTGACAAGGTAGTATTGAACTAACACTTTTTGTATTAAGGTACTGCTTCTAAGGCCCATACCAAGAACAACTTGGCCATTTATTTATTATAGTCCCATACTTAGGGAAACAAAACTTTGTAAATTACCCCCCCCCCCAATCAGCCTAACTTGGATTGAGGCCTAGAGGAGCATGGAAGCTAAGGACTGTTGGTTGGAGGTGAAAAATGAGGGAGGCGAAATTGGCCCGATCAGTCCCATAGCAGCTTGTATCCTGTGCTTTCTGCATGTATTCCCAGATGGATATAAGTAAAGTGGTGCAAACCAGCCATAGTTAAGTTTAACAAACCTTTGGTTTCATGTTATCTGAAAATATTGACAGAAGTCCTTTAACTTCCTTATTGAAGATTGAGAGTGGTTGGTTCAAAAGATTTAAACAATGGCAAAAATATTTTTCAGCTCTCATCTTGCCTGGTACATGGAACATGCGTGAAGAGGTGTTGCTGTTGTTGTTGTTGTCATCCTGAAGAATTTATTTTGTTTTCTCTCTCTGAGGTTGACCATGCAGCAGCAATAAAGGAGTACAGCAGGTCTTCAGCAGACCAGGAGGAACCTTTACCACATGAACTGAGGCCTTCAGAGGTGTTGAGTATGACCATGGACTACTTGGTGACTCAAATTATGGACAAAGGAGAAGGAAACTACCGGGAGTGGTACGATTTTGTATGGGATAGAACTCGTGGAATAAGGAAGGTAACCACCCTTAGATTTGGCAGGATGCAAGCTAGACTCATCCAAATTATTGATTGTACATCTGTGAATGAAAAAGGAATCCTGAAGATGCCAAGGGGGTGCTGTTTCATACAGTGGTGCCCCGCTAGACGAAAAACTCGCTAGACGAAAGCATTCGTCTAGTGGAAGGCTGCCCCGCTAGACGAAAAAGTCTATGGGGCTGCCTCGCAAGACGAAAAATTTTCGTCTTTTTTTTGTTTTGTTTTGCGGAGCACGGCTGTCATTGCCGCTCCGCAAGACGGAAAACCCGCTAGACGAAAATTTTCGCAGGACGAATTATTTTCGTCTAGCAGGGCACCACTGTATTTCACTTTGGGTGGAGGGTGAAAGACTTGGGTGGCTAGGAGGGTACAGGGTTTAAAGGGCTGCTCTTTCATGGAATTCAATTGCAGGCAGAGTATCTTCAGATCATTCATTGTGCTTCTTTTTTTTAATCTCATGACGGTAGCAGTGTGGTAAGGACATCCCAGGCAAGCAGCTTTGTTTATTTAAAGAATATATTTGTATCTTTGGCATGTTTCCAACAATTAGTTACTCAATTTGTAGCACTAGTAAGTTCATTGGAGATTTAGATGCTTCTGTGGCCATGTCACAAATGGTATGGTAAGGAATGAAATAAATATAACCAGCACAAACACCTGTAGGAGCAAAGTGAAGCCACCAAAGTATGTAAATTCTTAGAGGACTTCCAATACCAGCCTCTTGCATTTCTGCCATTTCCTTCTTGGACTTAGCGAGGCTGAAATACAAAGTCCCCTCCTGTCAATCTAGAGAAGCTTGTCTTGTGCCTCCGGTAATGACATTTCAGCACCAGGCCTCTTAACAACTCTATCCTTTAGCATTGTTGATGCATTTTTGCCTCTGCAAAATAATGGTAATTTGTCCCATTTTAGCCTGAATTTTCTTGGATTGTTGGGGTTTTGCTTTGAGCCTGTCTGTATTAGATTTTGTGGCTGAATTTTGTTGTGCTACTGGTGGATTGGGTTTATTGATTCAATAAAACTCAGTAAAATCATGTGCATTTTTATTTTGTCTTTGTGTTGCCTAGAGAGAATTCTTAGTAGGTGACTCATAAACTGAATACAAACAAATAAAAACCCCAAATATAGTATCTTTTATATGCTTAACTCCGCTATCTTCCTGCATGCTGTGTATTCCCATTATAGAGTTTCCCCTCCACCTTTCCAGCATACGTCTCCCAGTGGGACTCATTTTGCCTATCTTGCAGAGAATATTGAGGTCTCATTTTTTGTGTTTTATTCATTACATCATTTACCTTGTTGATCACATCCATGTTGCTTCCACTTGTTTACTTTATGCTTCTCTGCTTCCCCCCCCCCCCCGGTCAAGTATGACCTGACGCTTCTAAACTTCTGTCACCAGATTAAAATAAGATGAGCTCTCTAGGGCAGCCTTTCTCAACCTTGGGTCCCCAGATGTTCTTGAACCACAACTCCCACCTTCTCTGACCACAGGCCATGCTGGCTAGGAATGATGGAAGTTATAGTTTAATAGCTTCTAGGGACCCAAGGTTGAGAAAGGCTGCTCTAGGGTATGCCACCTAGCCTCATAAACACTGAAGAGTTTGGTCTAGGATCGTAGCAGTTGTGCCAGGATGTCTATTGACAAAGCATTGTCTTGGCTTTGAGACTTGTGCAGAAATCTTTAAAAGGTGCAATGTGAAGCATATAAGAATTGAACGTCTGAGTTCTTGTGCTCTTACATTTTGCCAGGATATAACCCAACAACATCTCTGCTGTCCTGTAACTGTTTCCTTGATGGAGAAATGTACCCGTTTTCATATCCACTGTTCCCACCATTTATGCGAAGAGCCGATGTCTTCTTTTGATGCCAAAATCAACAATGAGAACATGACTAAATGCCTCCAGAGCCTGAAGGAAATGTATCAGGACCTTGCAATCAAGGGTATTTACTGCAAGAGTGAAGCAGAATTCAGGGGATATAATGTCCTCCTGAATCTCAACAAGGGGGATATTCTCAGGTAAGTCTTAAAATAGTTAAAGGATTGATTTCACCTCTTCCCTTGCCATTATTTGTAGAATTGGTATATAAATGCAAAAGAACTTGAAGTACTCACTGTTAAGATGTAAGACTATCATTCTGTGATATTGCCGTAGAATTGAAGTTGGAAAATAGCTAAGCCCACCCAATCTAATATTTGTCCAGAGCCAACTATCCACCAGTTCTTTTACTTTTTGTCCTGTGCAAGCATATTGTTTCTAGTCAAGTGTTAACAATGAATTATGGTCTGCCTCTGACAGGAATGGGGAACTTTTTCCCTCTAAAGGGCCACTGACCAACAATAAAAACCAATCAGAGCAGAGCCAAGGGTGGATTGAGACACTACCTGTACTCTCTTTCTGTAACCTCTTTCCAAAGCAGCCACCTCCTGTTCCATCTCTTGATTGTCTAGCTGTGTGTGCTGCATGTGCCATTGAAGTTTTCAGGAGCTGGACATTTGCTTGCATATTTACAAGTGGCTCCAAAGCTTTTCATTTGCCATGTATCCTGAGGCACAGCCGCCTGGGGAACTGTGCCAGAGTGCCTCATGCCCTTGGGAGTGTGTCCCCCCCCCCCGGAAGAACCTTTGCCTAGGCAAACACCCCATCCCTGAAAGCTGCAGTGGAAGTAATACTGCAGCACATGGGGCAAAAAAGAAAGAGAGCTTTATAAGTGGTTAGGTTCATGATGCATTTGAAGAAAAATCTCTGTCAGCATTATTTCTTCCAGTGCTTAAAAAGACAAGGACAACCTTCCCCCCTCCAGCTCACCTGTTTTTGTGCTTAGCTTCCCCTCCCTAAATAGCTGCTCTTGATCCTCATACCTTGAGCCTCTTGTTCAGTGTGCTCTAAACACAGTGGCATTGATATTCTTCCTTCTTGGAACAATCAAGGATTTTGCTTTCAGTTCATTTGAATAAAGCAGATATAGAAGTAAAGTCAGATCCATATTCACAACCCTGCAGCTAGACTTTGGCAAGGATATGCTCTACAAAGACATGCAAAAAGCAGAATAAAACAATGTATTTTGACTCCTGAGCTTCCTTAAAGACTGACAGATGTATTAAAGTACCGGTATATGCCTTCATTAATTTTAGCCCACTTCCTTGGATAGATGTACAGTAGAATAAAAAGGGAATGTTAAACCATGTGACCAATCCCTCTTGGCCACGAGGTTAACAATTATTCTCTTGATTCCTATGTGTGCTTCTGTCCCCACCAAGGATAACACTTCATGCATCTGATTAAATGGACACTGCATTGGTTTGGCTACCACAAAAAATATTCCCTCTAGTATTAGTTAAAATTAATAATATAAGTAAGCAGTTTTATTCAGATACATAGATGTTGAAATAAATGTTTGAATACTTCATCTGCAGCGGGGGAGGGGGGGTCCTTCAATTTAAATGCATGATACTGTGCCTAAGGACCTGTGTGTGTGTTTTCTGCATTTTTGTCTCAACAGAGGTAGTTTCCATCATTAGCAGTGAAGTAAGAACATCTTGTCCCTTTTTGTCTCAACAGAGAAGTGCAACAGTTTCGTCCAGATGTCCGAAACTCCACTGAAGTTAGATTTGCAGTTCAAGCCTTTGCTGCATTGAACAGCAATAATTTTGTAAGGTTTTTCAAACTTGTGCAAACAGCTTCTTACCTGAATGCATGCTTGTTACACTGCTATTTCAACCAGGTAAGAAATGGCATTTAACTAAGAAAATACTGAGGAAGGGAAAACCCATATGTTTCATTTCTTATCATCCTAAAATATGTTGTCACTGGGTGTCTGGTGGTTTTTTGTTTTTGTTTTAACATTGCAAATACCTAATATAATACGGTGTTAGGCTGGTGAGTCACAGAATACTGTATATCACTTTGGGGTACAATTCCAAGACCCAGTCTTCCCAAGGTGTGTGAGGGGGCCACTTCCATGATTTTGAACACTTGAGGTCACCTTGGCTGCCCCTTTGCTGTAAAACTGACAATCTTGCATTGTTGAGGCCTTTGGCCAGAAGATTCTGCAATAGGTGATAACAGTGACTTTGTCCTCTTACCCTGCTGGCCAAGAATGGAAATTTGATTTACTGTGAGGGTTTTTTTTCTGCCAGACCAGCAGGCAAACCCTCTTTAGGCCTGTTTTCATGGTGGAGTGTATTCTCTGTGTTTCCACAGTAATTTGCTCTGGTGTTGATAGGGACTCCATTGAAATATTTCCTGTCCTATTTCCTCTTGCATTTTTCTTTAAATGTAGCTTATTCCCATTGGAATGGCTTATGTTTCCCTTCTACTAGAAGGTGAATCTACCTTTTTTTCTTTTGGCTTGACTGCTGACCAGAAATAAATTACATTGTAAGCCTAATTTTCCATTTACATTTACAGGTAGGTAGCTGTGTTGGTCTGCCGTAGTCGAAACAAAGTAAAAAAATATTTTAAAAATCCTTCCAGTAGCACCTTAGAGACCAACTAAGTTTGTTATTGGTATGAGCTTTCGTGTATCTGAAGAAGTATGCATGCACACGAAAGCTCATACCAATAACAAACTTAGTTGGTCTCTAAGGTGCTACTGGAAGGATTTTTTTTATTTTTTACTTTGTTTCCATTTACATTTGTTGAAGTACAGTATTTATATTTACAAACCATTGTGCAGGATTCAACTAGTGAGTCACATCTTGCGCAGTGGGGTTCCCCCCACCTCTGCCCCCCAAATTGGTTTGAGAGGTCAAGAGAACCCTCGGAACCATACCTGAAGACAGGGAGAGGGAGATTGTTCCTCTTGGGAAGCCAAAATGCTTTGGTGGAATGATGGCTTTAGTGCAATGCTGAATTCCTTCTATGGTATTCCAAGGTTTAGTACTCCTGTGGGTTCAAAACTTGTTGAAAGAATCGTCTGCAATTTGGGAAAAGTTGGTCTGTTGGAGCCTCAAACAAAATTGGTTAAGGAAAAGAAAAGCACCTATAAATGTAACCTTCTCTTCCTTGTCATTGAGAAACATTTTATGTATCTTAATTAACTTTTAAATTATTAATGGGAGCTTTTAACATATTTTTCAGATTCGTAGAGATGCATTAAGGTCTCTCAATATTGCTTATACTGTCAGCACTCAGAGGTCCACCATCTTTCCTCTTGATAACGTGGTCCGCATGTTGCTGTTCAAGGACTTTGAAGAGGCAACTGATTTTATAAGTTATTATGGCTTGAGTGTTTCTGATGGGTAAGTGTTAGATATAGTACAGGGAGCCTCAGTTTATCCTAGAGCTTTTATGAAGACTGTGGTGCAAAGGCTTAATAGGGAAAGAGGGATTTTAGTGACTGAAGTCAGCATCTCCTTCAGAAGGGTCAATTCCCTGCATTTACCGCCTGTGTCCCACACACATCACAAAGTGGAAAGAATAAAATCTTTACATTAAAAGTGTGGTCCTAACTTGACTTAGAGCTTCACCCTTTTCCATTTGTTAAACACCTCTCTAATAATCTATAAGAGTAACTGCATTTACGGGTTGTATTAGGGGGTTCTTGGGCCTTTGACTCTAATCTTGACTGAAGTTGAACCAGAAAACAGTGGTACGTAATGTCTGGAATCTGGGCGTGGGGGTGGGGAGCTTTGCAATGTACAGGATGGCTTGGGAATCCAGTGGAGCTTCACAAGAGGGGAAGCTCCTGGACCGTGGGAAGAATTCTGCACTTGCCCATGTTATTGCAGCCCCTGCTGCTAGGCTCAGCAACAGAAGAGAGCTTGGGTTTTACCATTCTTCTCTTGCTTACACTGGCAGCAGTGGCAGTAGTGGGAGGGGGCATGCTGGTAAAGAGAAGCTGTCCCCTCCTTGAGCAAGGGGCACTCCTACTGCCCATCCTGCACCGCATCAGCTGATGCACATTTGGGAGCAAGCCTTGTTCCAGCACAAAGGAGCAATCAAGCCCACTTTAAGCTCCCAGTTGTTCCTTTGAAGCCCTACCCTTATCTGCTGCACAGCTGATGTCATGTATTATGCCACGTAGCCTCCCAAAGTTTGTTCTGCAGGGCAGAGGTTCCCCACCCCTGATCTAGCTGTGCATGCCAGGATATATTTGCAAATCTCCACGTAAAAATCTGTGGCCTCGGGATCATTTGGCATGTGTTTTGTATTTTATTTTACAGTTTTGTGGAGTTGAATCGTTCTGTTTTTCTGGAACCAGAAAGCTTGCCCAAGCCAAAGAAATCCCTGTTTGTTGGGCAGAAGTTAACTGCTTCCGTTGGAGAAATTGTCAGCGGGGGAGTTTTGCCACCTGTGATTCACCACGTACCTTTGTGTAGCTTTAATGCACAGAACAAATACACAGGGGGGAATGCTGTAGCGGACTCGGCCAGCAGTAGTCAGAAAGCCAGTCTTGAGGCAACAGGTAAGCCAGAACTCACACACCCAGGATAGGGCGTGAAACTGTGGCCTTAAGTTGAAGGAGAATTTTGTCATGGAAAAAAAGCATATATGCGTTTTTTAAATTTGGTTTATTTTTCAACTTTTCAACTTTTGCATTTGGCAGAACAGTTTAAAGTAGTATTGAGTGATTAATAATAGAATTTGAAAATAGGACCTGAGCGTTGAAATAGTTTATTTGTATCCCTGACTTCATTTGTTAAGTATTTCATGTCTGTAAAAATTCTATAGACACCAGAGCTTGAACACGAAGGTTTCTGCATGCAGAGCATGTCCCCATTGCGTTCTGGGTCCTTTCATTCAGAATTGGCCCTGTTTTCAAGAAAAAAGTGGTTATCAGTGTAATTAAGAATGCGGCCTGCCTTTCTAAGCAGCTTTTTCCTTTTAGCAGCTGGATATTTTAACTCTTGGTTTCACCTGCAGAAACAAGAGCAGAAGACAGGAGTGTAGACCTGGAAGTCCTTCCAGCTCAGCCTCCCTTGTTGCTTTTACCACCCCTACCAGCACCTTTGCCTTCTGCTGCAGGGTCCACGTTTCGGCCAATTTCACAGACTTCTCCTCCTCCTCCTCTTCCTCCTCCCAAGCTTCAGCCTGTTTACAGCGATATGGTGAGGAGCTTCAGAAAATACATTCTACTTCCGTTTTGCTGTCACACAATTATTAAAAATGAGAAACGATACTTTATATAGTATTCTGTTTTAATGTAAGTGTTTGTGGTGTAATTTCTAAAAGAGAAATGTGATGCAGGTACCACATAGGATGCTATAATTAACAATTTGATGTTTGGTATAACGGGATTACGACAAAGGGTTGTGCTGACCAACAATGAAATCTGTGGGAAGATCATCAAGGATAATTTATAGAAATTTAAAAGGATGATGTTCAGTAGTATAGAAGTGTGTATGGTCATTTGCATTGAGAGAACTTTTTTAAACTAGCAAGAAATAAATATGTATGGGGAAGGCCTTAAGGGGCTGACCCCCCTAGTATAATGCAGCTACAATAGAGGCAAATGCAATTCTCGAATGTCTTAGGCAAGACCTCTCCTGTCAGAATGGGGAATACTAATAAACTCACAATGCAGATTTGGAAATTTTGTGTGGGAAAAGTCATTCAGATCCAGCTGCAACAAATTTAAGCTTGAAGAAGCCTAGCTTGGATCATTGCAGGGATTAAGAACGTCCTCTGTGGGTGGAGGTTGAAAGTGCAATTACCAGTTTGGGACTGAAGGCTGTGCAGCAGAATTTGGGGTAAATTACTTCATTAATGGACTTTGTCTAATAGACCCAACTGCTGTAATCTGAATGTACCATATTTTTCTGTCTATAAGATGCCCTCATGTATAAGACACCTCCTATTTTTGGGGACTCCAAATTAAGAAAATGGGGAGGGTGTACATAAAGAAATGCATAAGTAACAACTTTTTTTAAAAAAAGATTTTAGTTGCACAGAAGGTCAAATTTAAGGCAGTAATTGAACTAAGTGACTCTGACACTCCTAGTTCTGATCATGAGCCTAAAGTGTGATTAATATAACCTTTCCCTGTAGAGTGCATATTATCTGTTGTTCTGTTCACATTTCTGAATTTTAATAATGACCTATCATGCAGTAATACCATTTGGTTTTGCTTTTCAGAATGGAATGTTTTGAGTGTCGGATGCTAATTGCCAGTGCTTTCTTGTTCCCAGGACATTGCCGAAGTGGTTGAAGACCTTGTGCATGATGTGCTAGAAGGAGAATGCAGAGAAATTGGTTCCACAGGAGCAGCCTATGTACAGACAGCAATATGGTAAATGCACTAATGCTGCACTCAGTATTATCTCAAGCCATTCCAAGGAAGCCATTGCTATATCTAATCCATCTCAGCATACAATAACATAAGAAAGAGTCCTGCTAGATCAGTCCAGAGGCCCAACTAGTCCACTGGTCTTCAACTTGTGGGCTGCAGCCTGGTCCAGAGTTGGGCACAACAGGAGTGCAACCACCATGCAGATATATGGTAAAAGATTCATAAATGGGATCCCAAATGCATGTTTGGGTTAAAAGTGGGTCCTGGGTCTGAAAAGGTTGAAGAGACCTCTTTTGGTCCAACATCCTATTTTCACAGTGGCCAACAGCTTGCAGAAATAGTTTCGATACTGTTTAGTCAGTGAAAGCCAACTGTCAAACTGGGCAGCTTTATGCATTTCACAAAAACTGATGATTGACAGCGGTGGCGTGTTCTCCCCCCTCTCTCTCTTTTAAATGCTTACATTATTCGCCAAAGCAGGTGGGCATACTTGCTGTTGCAAACAACTGTGAACCTGGAGGTTGTCCAAAACCCAACTTGGAACACCCAGAAATATATGAACTGCCACGTGGGGGAAATCACCGGTAACCATATTGCATTAATCTCTACTTTCTTGGAAATGGGGCAGGAGAGCAGGCAGGGAAAGGTTCATCTATCCCTGACTCAGGGCAGAGCCTGTGAGTTTGATATACCACCTGAAAAGGAAGCTCCTCTCATATTAAGCACTTCAACCATATGAAGACACAACTCGTGGCATGCAACAGTAAACTTAATTCTGGAAGAGCACTAATGAACAAACCATCTAAATAGTGTGGGAGGGGTACGTCTTGGAGAAGGGCCCTAGAGCACCTGAACTGCATGCAGAAGGTCCTGTCTTCAGTGTCCAGCATCTGCAGGTGGTTCTGGGAACGTCCCCTGTCTGGAGCTCTGTCTGAAACTCTGTTGTTGAACAACTGTCAGCTTCAGCTCTCATGGCCAACAGCCAGGGGCTATGGGGGTTGTAGTTCATCAACATCTGGAGGGCCAAAAGATGCCCATCTCTGGTTTAGACAATACTTGTCAGGATCTTCCCCAGTACTGCTCATGAGTAACAGCAGAACCTCTTTTGAAAACTGAAGCTATTTATTAAGCATTGCTATTTACAAGCGGAGCTAGTCAAAAACATGACTGTTCAATCACTATCAGAATCCGGAAGTACATTCATTCAGCTCCCCACCCAACACCAGATTTTCGGCACCTTGAAACGATGTCTCCTGGGTCCTCTAGCCCCCCTGCGCTGTGCTTGTGTCGGAAGCTGTGGGCTTCTGTCCGATCTTGTCTGGCTGGTGGTGCTGGGTCTTTCAGCAGGGTCACGGAGCCCTTGCTCCGCTCCCTCGCTTGGAGAGAATTCCTGTGATAAGCTGGATGAGGAGGAGGAGGAGTCCGTTTGCAAAAGGGGCTCGGGTTCCCTATAGCTTCGTGAGCTGTCTTCCCTTGAAGAGCAGCTCTCCCTGCCCTGCTCCTGAGCAGGGCTTCCTCTCTCCCTCTCCTCGTGAGTAGCTGGGCTACTCCTGACAATACTGATAAAGAAAGTTTCTGTGTTCCTACTTTCCACTTTGGGTTATGGTACAGGAGAGGAGCAGGAAAGGAGTATTCAAAGGCAGTGTCGTCCCAGGAAGAGTCAGAAGAATGGCAGATTTAAATAACTGGGTGCAGGATCCCCATGACTAATATCGTTTTGTAGTTTTTGCGTAACAAAATGTGAAGTGGTAGAACAGGTGGCTGTGCCGAATGTGTCTTCTGGTGGAGCATGGTGCTTCAAGCTGTGGAAACAGCAGATGTGGCCAGTCAGTCATCTTGTGGAGATGAGAATGAGCCCTTGAGGATACGTTTGTGCTGCCGGAGCTTCTGTGCTCTTCTAACCTACAAATATAAACATGAAGAACCTGATGTTGGGGCTCTTTGTTGTGGTGAACTGGATTCAGGCAGTTTGCTAGGACACTCTTCCAACTCCTGGGAAAGACCAAATTATTTTTTGCCCTGAAGGATGGATTGGTACACAACACAATTCTTTCTTCTTGAAAAGAAATAAAGATCTCATTATCTCCCACCACTATGACAGATATAAACATGACCCAAAACATTAACAATTTGCATCCCATTAGTATTCTTGGTCCTTTCCACTTCTGTCCTTTATTACTGTATTCTTTGTACGAAATGTTCCTTTCATATCTCCAATTTTCTTGAACAGATCTCTGGTTTTTACCATTCTGTTGTTTTCCTCTATTTCTTTGCATTGCTCGTTTAAGAAGGCCCTCTTGTATCTCCTTGCTATTTTTTGGAAATCTGCATTCAATTTCCTGTATCTTTCACTTTCTCCCTCGCATTTTGCTTGCTTTCTCTCCCCCCCCCCCCCCCGCTATTTGTAAGGCCTCATTGGACAGCCACTTTGCTTTCTTGGATTTCCTTTTCATTGGGATGGTTTTCGTTGCTGCCTCCTGTATAATGTTACGAGCCTCCATCCATAGTTCTTCAGGCACTTTGTCCACCAAATCTAAATCCTTAAACTTGTTCCTCACTTCCACTGTGTATTCATAAGGGATTTGATTTAGATTGTATCTTACTGGCCTGTTGGTTTCCCCTACTTTCTTCAGTTTAAGCTTGAATTTTGCTATAAGAAGCTGATGATCTGTGCTGCAGTCAGCTCCAAGTCTTGTTTTTGCTGACTGTATAGAGCTTCTACATCTTTGGCTGCAGAGAATATAATCAGTTTGATTTCGATGCTGCCCATCTGGTGATGTCCATGTGTAGAGTCGTCTCTTGTGTTGTTGGAAAAGAGTGTTTGTGATGACCAGCTTGTTCTCTTGACAGAACTCTATTAGCCTTTGCCCTGCTTCGTTTTGAACTCCAAGTCCAAACTTGCCAGTTGTTCCTTTTATCTCTTGAGTCCCTACTTTAGCATTCCAATACCCTATAATGAGAAGAACATCCTTCTTTGGTGTCATTTCTAGAAGGTGTTGTAAGTTTTCATAGAATTGGTCAATTTCAGTTTCTTCTTTGGTGCATAAACTTGGATTACTGTGATGTTAAAAGGTCTGCCTTGGATTCGTATCGAGATCATTCTGTCATTTTTGAGATTTCATCCCAGTACAGCTTTTACCACTGTTTTGTTGACTATGAGGACCACTCCATTTCTTTTATGGAATTCTTGCCCACAGTAATAAAGGACAAAAGTGGAAAGGACCTAACAGAAGCAGAAGACATCAAGAAGAGGTGGCAAGAATACACAGAGTAATTATACCAGAAAGATATGGAGGTCTCATACACCCCAGGTAGTGTGGTTGCTGACCTTGAGCCAGACATCCTGGAGAGTGAAGTCAAGTGGGCCTTAGAAAGCACTGCTAATAACAAGGGCAGTGAAAGTGATGATATTCTAGCTGAACTATTTAAAATTTTAAAAGATGATGCTGTTAAGGTGCTACACTCAATATGCCAGCAAGTTTGGAAAACTCAGCAGTGGCCAGAGGATTGGAGAAGATCAGTCTACATGCCAATCCCAAAGAAGGGCAGTGCCAAAGAATACTCCAACTATCGCACAATTGCACTCATTTCACATGCTAGCAAGGTTATGCTTAAAATTCTACAAGGCAGGCTTAAGCAGTACGTGGACCAAGAACTCCCAGAAGTGCAAGCTGGATTTCGAAGGGGCAGGGAAACCAGAGACCAAATTGTAAACATGCACTGGATTATGGAGAAAGCTAGAGAGTTCCAGAAAAAACATCTACTTCTGCTTCATTGACTACACAAAAGCATTTGACTGTGTCAACCACGGCAAACTATGGCAAGTTATTGAAGAAATGGGAGTGCCTGATCACCTCATCTGTGTCCTGAGAAATCTCTCTGTGGGACAAGAAGCTACAGTTAGAACTGGATATGGAATAACTGATTGGTTCAAAATTGGGAAAGGAGTACGACAAGGCTGTATATTGTCTCCCTGCTCATTTAACTTATATGCAGAATTCATCATGTGAAAGGTTGAACTAGATGAATCCCAAGCCAGAATTAAGATTGCTGGAAGAAATACCAGCAACCTCAGATATGCCGATGACACAACCTTGATGGCAAAAAGTGAGGAGGAATTAAAGAACCTTTTAATGAAGGTGAAAGAGGAGAGCACAAAATATGGTCTGAAGATCAACATCAAAAAATAAAAGCTCATGGCCACTGGACCCATCACCTCCTGGCAAATAGAAGGGGAAGAAATGGAGGCAGTGAGAGATTTTACTGTCTTGGGTTCCATGATCACTGCAGATGGTGACAGCAGCCACGAAATTAGAAGACGCCTGCATCTGGGGAGAAAAGCAATGTCAAACCTAGACAGCATCTTAAAAAGCAGAGACATCACCTTGCCGACAAACGTCTGTATAGTTAAAGCTATGGTTTTCCCAGTAGTGATGTATGGAAGTGAGAGCTAATCGCCGAAGAATTGATGCTTTTGAATTCTGGTGCTGGAGGAGACTCTTGAGAGTCCCGTGGACTGAAAGAAGATCAAACCTATCCATTCTGAAGGAAATCAGCCCTGAGTGCTCACTGGAAGGACTGATCCTGAAGCTGAGGCTCCAATACTTTGGCCACCTCATGAGAAGAGAAGACTCCCTGGAAAAGACCCTGATGTTGGGAAAGATGGAGGGCACAAGGAGAAGGGGACAACAGAGGACGAGATGGTTGGACAGTGTTCTCGAAGCTACCAACATGAGTTTGACCAAACTGCAGGAGGCAGCGGAAGACAGGAATGCCTAGCATGCTCTGGTCCATGGGGTCACGAAGAGTTGGACACGACTAAACGACTAAACAACAACAACAACAGTATTCTTGGTCATGTCTGGAGCACCCAAACTCAGATATGGCCTTTTATTGGGGTGAAAATAGGTCATAATGGGGGTCTCTTTAGATATCAACGTATGCCAGCTTTACTATTCCTGCATCCCAAATGCATGTTTACAGAAATAAAGAATAGGAAAAAAAATCACATTTTCCCACAACATTACGTGTGAATAACAAACGGGCTTTTGCAGGGAGATTGGAAAAGTTCTGCTGCTGCAAATGTAGGCCTAGTGCTTTCTACTAACTCTTCACTATTGTTTCCTTTATTTTATGCAGGATCTCCAGTGTTACTACAGATGAAATCATGACAGACGTGATGCTGGGAATCTTAAGGCAAATTGCGTCAGATGTAATCAGTGCAGAAAAACTGAGATTGGAAGAGGAAAGACGCCGTGCTGAAGAAGAGAGGCAAACATTATTTATACTTGCAGTAGAAACTTGGAGACAAGGAGATGTAGATTGGAATACATTGTGGTACTTGTGTGGATAAGCCAGCCATAACACAGCGGGAGCGGAGTCCTGGAGAGGCAAGGGTCAGCAACACCCATGTGCTCAGCCTGGGTGGGAATGGGCTGTACATGTGTACCAACATGTGTAGAACTCTACACAATGCTCCCCTTCCTCTCCTCCATTGTATGAAGGTGCTCTGCGATGCACATCCCTTTCACATTGGCCAAATGCATGGACTGTGAGGAGGTATGACCCGCACGCCAAACATGCTGGCAGCAGGAGATGCATAGCTTACACTGCCCCACCATCTCCACACACATTGTTTGAATGTGCATCTGTCAGGTTAGGTGGGCTTGGTTGGGGAGGGGTTGTAGCTCAGTGGTCGAGCATCTGCTTTGCATGCAGAAAGGTCCCCAGTTCAATCTCTGGCATCTTCAGCCCCAGGCAGGACTGGGAAGGATTCCTGTCTGGAATCTTGCCTAGTCTGCAAAATTGAGCTACCTAGACTGATGGTCTGAGCTGGTACTTGGCAGCTCTGTTCCTCTGTTGTCAGCTCTCAGAGGTATCTGTTTCCTTCCATATCATTAAGTTTCTCTCTTCTAGATATTTGTACTTCGGTTGATTATTCCCTAAACATTGTATTTGCATTCATCTTGAAAATGAATTAATCAAGATGACAATAAATTGGCAGGACCCAGGCTTTACTGCTGTTTAATGCAATGTGCTAAGAATTTCAGTAATGAATGTAATCCGAAAATGGTTAATGTTTCCTGTATCCCTCTAATATTTTCATGCATTACACATAATACACTAGTTTTGACACTGCAGTTTTTAAAATATGGAGATACTTGGTTGCTTAAGATTTTACTTGTCTGTCACCTGCCTATAATGTGCATGTGTTTTTCTCCTCTCCTTAGGCAGAAGCAGGAAATGGAGCAGTTAATAGAAATGTTGAGCGACTCGCTGCGTATGGCATTGACAGAAGAAGTGCTGAAGGAAATGTTGCAAGAGATTTCAGCAAAGGAGTTGAAGTAAGCGGTAAAACGGGGATTTGCCTGTGAAATGGATGTCAGGACCAGCCCTATGCAGAATATGGGCATGGTCAACACAAAGGAGCTTTGAGGCCTAGATGTTAAAAAGCTCAAAATTTCAAATGTAGACTTCCTAACTCTCTGTGCCCTGTGTTTTCACAGTCATCTAGAGGAGGGTAACAGCCCCTTCTCACTTTCTGTGATAAAGTCTACTCTGCTTTGGATCACACAATGTTTTATCTTGAAGTAAAACTCCATAAAGAAGTAGTAGTAGTAGTAGTAGTAGTAGTAGTAATAATAATAATAATAATAATAATAATAATAATAATAATAATAATTTTTTATTTATACCCCGCCCTCCCAAAAACCCAAATTAGTTTTGTTTTTTCTTCCAACCACAGTAATAACTGGTACAGTAATCTAGTTGAAGAGAAAGAGGAGAGTTGACTAGACACAGAATATCTAGGTGGTGATGTAGAAAAATTGATCAGTTCATGTCATACTGTATTACAAATTGGCACATTTTTTTCAGTTTCTTTGTTGAAAAAGTATTGATGCATCTCTGTGTGCAGAAGACAAAGAGTTCCTATTTAATCTGTTCCTGCCATTCTTATCACTATAACAATTGGGAAATTTTTAATGTTTGATGTTTTACTATGTTTTATATACAGGTATACTGTAAGCTGCCCATAAATATAATAACAATAATTTCAATTTAGTCTTTGAAAATTTTAAAGTGGCTTCATTCATTAACAGAAATCCTGTATTTTTCATTTTAATTTTGCTTTGTTACTGTGCTCTAATGTTTAATTTTGACCTAGATGCGCCCTGGAGAAAGACCAAAGGGCACGCATTGCCCGCTGCTCCAAGGAAGTCTGTGCTGAAATAATGGGTGTATTTTTGGAAGATGAGATTTTCCAGAGTGCTAAGGAGACCCTACAAGAACTCCAGTGTTTCTGCAAATACTTACAAAGGTGGGTTAAATGAAGCTTTAATGCAGCCAATTGACATAAAACGGAGCCTTGACTAGCATGTCAAGTTTATCACAATTACAGTCATACCTCTGGTTACGATAACTGGTTTGCGTTTGGCATGGGTTACCAACGCGGCGAACCCGGAAGTACCGGAACGGGTTACTTCTGGGTTTGGCGCATCGCACATGCGCAGAAGCACCGAATCGCGCCGCATGCGCGCGCAGATTCGGCACTTCATGTTGCGTTCTGCTCATGTTGCTAGCTGCTCTGGAATGGATCCCGTTCGCAACCAGAGATACCACTGTATATTCTACTCTTTCACAAAATAGCTAAGAGCAGCACATGTTAAGTCTCGTTTTTATCTTTATCTTGTTACAGGTTTAATCTACTGTAGGAAGAAGGTTAGGTTGAGAAATGATTAAGAGCTATAAGTAAAATGATTTCTGAATGATGAATGGCTATCCTAACAGTGCTTTTCTTGCAAGCTTCTCTAGGAAATTTTCATGGCGCAAGAAGGAAAGTTGCATTCCTCCTGGCCTCCGTTGATTTAAACTGCTTTGATGTCTGCTTGGCAGGCTTATCAGGGACATTTTTTAAAAAATGGGCTTTGTAGATTATAAATCAAATTTCAAAGAGAAACCGATGTTGAGTTGAACTGCTCATGGCGGGGCTCAGGGTCAGGGCTTTTATGCGATGACTCCTGATTGCAAAATAATTGAGTGGCTTTTCATTTATTTATTTTTTAAAAATATACACTGCTTGATTGGTTTTCTTTAAAACCCTCAAAGTGGTTTATTTTAAAGACCTTTATTTTGCCTGAAATGTGCAAGCCTACAGGAAAATTACATGAGCATGTTAAGAATGAATTGTAACGTCGTTTTTTGTTGACAAACCAAACCCTATGGTCATATTTGACTCAGCCAGCTTTCTGGTTGCAGTTTTGTCTGTGAATGAGAGCAGTTGTCATCCATGAATTCTAAATGAGTAGGACCCTTCTTTTGTAGCAATTGTTAATTGTTTATAGTTTATTATTGTAAAAGATACTGGATTCCACAGTGGAATAGATACTGTTGGATGGCTTTCGGCATTGTCTGCTTTTTATTATACAGTGGTGCCCCGCTAGACGAATGCCTCGCTAGACGGAAAACTCGCTAGACGAAGGCATTCGTCTAGCGGGAGGCTGCTCCACAAGACAAAAAAGTCTGTGGGGCTGCCTCGCAAGACGAAAATTTTTCGTCTTTTTTTTTTTCGTCTAGCGAAAACCGCGGTTACATTGCCGCTTCGCTAGACGAAAAACCCGCTAGACGAAAATACTCGCAGAACGAATTATTTTCGTCTAGAGGGGCACCACTGTACTGTTGTATGATTTGGTGATGGCCCAATAACTTTGGCTAAGCAATAACTTTGATTTGAATAATTTTAATGAAATGCATTGATTCTTTATCTTGCAGATGGAGGGAAGCTGTTGCAGCCCGGAAGAAATTGAAGCGTCAGATGAGATCTTTCCCAGCAGCTCCCTGTTGTGTAGATCCAAAACATAAATTGAAGGCTCTGTCTCCCAGCGCAGAATGTCCTATTGCCAGAGAGCATCTTGCTAAAACGATTATAAACTTGGGACATGCAGGGAACCTTGGCATCTCCTGTCTTAGGTAAGCATCCTGGCCTGGTTCGCACAATAGACTAAGACAAGCCTTGGCTTAAGAGCAGGAATGCAGACCTCTGGAGAGGAGTCTCTCCAGTGCTTTTTGCTGCTGCGCTGTGCTGAGCTAAGCCTTCGCTCGGCTTGATGTGCCCCTCAAATGGGGGATCCTGGCTTAACCACAAGCTCGGTTTGGCTCAGTGCAGTGGTCCCCAAACTTTTCCAATAGAGAGTGCTTGAAAGTTGCTGAGGGCCTTGATGTGCCACTTACTGTAATGGTTTTTCTGCCTGTCATAGCTATTGCAATGGGTTGTGCTAGGTACTATATAATTTTTTTCAGACATGCCACAGATGACCTGAATGAACGGACCACAGTTTTGAAACTGCTAGCTTAGTGCATTGTACAGACCGGGCCACTTTTTAATTGACCACTCCATAGGTTATAGAAATTAGTGGATATACAGTTTCTGCTAGTCATGTCCCCATGTGAAAAGAAAGAAAATGTGCTCCTTGTCATCATCCTCTGACCCCCCCCCCCCCGTGCTTGTATTCTTTGTGTCTATTGCAAGGCCAGTCGTGGTTTGCTGTGGTCCACATACACAGTTTACGTGGTTAAAGAAAAATGCATTTTGTTTTTTCAATGTTGAAATCCAATGTGTCACATCATGTTTATTATGTCATATTTTGGTCATGTTTATTATTTTTTCAGTATTGTGCAGAGGAGCCCCAAGAGAGTAAATACAATAAGCCTACAACTTATGCACATTTTACTTGTTTGCTCATTCAAACATTGAAAATGTTTAAAAAATTAAAAGGGGCAGAAAGGAGGTTCTATGGGGAAAATACTTTGGCAGTCCCACCCACCATTGAACCCCATATGTTTTGACTATACATGGTTTTGGCTTTGGGTGCAGTCCCTGGAACATAGTCCCTGTGTAAGCTGTGGACTTACTGTAATTCATTGGAAAATGGAATCATGCAGACATATTTGCTGACTACTGGCATTTAGATCCTGTACTCTGCAACCTATTTCTCAATATAATGTTGAGGGTATCAGTCCCTGAATTCTTTTACTCTTCAGTAATTCCCCCTTAGACTTCTTTCTTCACTCTGCATTACAATTGTAGGTAAGGCACCTCTTAAAATTAATGTGCAACAGGCATCTGAATTGCAGCCATGCAGCTAGCTAGCTAGTTCCTGAGGTAACTTTGAAATCTCAGACAGACATAAATTCTTGTTAGTAACATTGGAATTCATGTTTCTGTACATGCTGGTCATATAAGAGGTTGTCATATACTTGCAAGATGGAAGAGGGAATGTGGACCAAATAAACACTTTGCTTATTTCTAGGCTCAGATGTTTACAGAACAAGGCAATTCATCAAATGAAAGTGCAACATTTTTACCACCAGTTATTAAGGTATGTTAAAATTATTGAAACTAAATAAAGCACACACACATATGGCAAACTCCGGGATTGCCACCTGCAGTAACCCTAGAACAATTGTGAAGTGATAGATTCCAAAATGGATTTTGACTTGAATCAGTGCCTTTAAAAAAAATAATACGTGTTCATCACCATCTATCAAAAACTGAGTTAAAGACTGATTTTTTTAAATAAAGGAGAACTAAGGGGGGTAATGCCTGACTTCCTAGGTTAAACCTTATCATGTTGTAAGTTATGTACTGTTTCTGGTCTGTGGACTTCCCGCGAGGCTCAGTGACTTGCAAGTCCCCACAGGCAGGGCCAGGGCTCTATGAAGGCAGCAGGACTGGAGTGGAGAATTGCTGCCACTGGGTGCCCTGCTGACTTGCCTGTCTGCTTGCCCTGCTGTTCCTGCCACTGCTGGCCACTTAGCCACCCACAGGGTCCCTTGCCACCCCCTTTGTCTTCTGCCTGCCTTGTTCAAAGGGAGCCTTTTCTCAGAGCACCGGGTTCTGCACCAGGTGTCCAGGAAAGTACCTTCACCACCAAGGCTAACAGCTAAAAATGCTATTTAAGCTTACTCCAAAGCAGCTAAACATTTTCAAATTTTAAACTTTTCACTTTAATCAGCATTTGTAGCCACTGTGGCAGCAGAAGCGATCTGTCAAGACATTGCTCCCAGACTACATCACTCTGAGGAAGGAAGGAGCCCCTTGGACTTTCCTCAGAGTGTGGCAAGATGGGGGCAGGGAACTGCCAGCAGTGCTAGCACTGATGCAGTAGCAAAAGAGCAACAGAGGAAAAGAAATCTGGAAATGGGCTGTGGGGAGAGGAGGAGGAGGAAGAGGAAGAGTATCTTGAGCTAGCCCTGATCCCAGATGCTAGGGTGATACTGCTTGTATCTTGTTTTGTGTGCTTTGGCTATCTGAGATCTGCTGTGCATCCCGTTCTGACGGTTTCCTGATTTAAGAACTCTACTAGCCAACCAGCACAGACCCTTACTTTCCATCTTGGAGAGAAGCACAACCAGCCCTTTCTCCTGAAGATTCTGTACACTTGTAACAATCTGTTCTTATGTAGTCTTAGCCTTCTGTGTATGAAGAGAGACAAATAGAAATTTGCCTTTTGTCTGAAGCAGAGGTAACTGTGCAATGAAAGAGTATTTGAGTTGCATGCAGAGACGGTTTGGATTGTGCTCCTAGATTGAATCAAGGCTCTGTTAGATTAACAAATCAATACAGCATTTATAATCTACAAAATAATATGTAAAGCAGTATTTAATCTATAAAACAATATTAACAACGCAGGCCAAATAGCAACTGCAAAAAATAAACTAAGCATACACACACTCTCCAGGCCCCCATCACTCATAATCTTTTGCTCTGTTCAGTTCATTAAAATACGCATAAAATGCACACAATGCCTGTAGCTAAGGCAGCTGAGCCAGATGTTGCGCCTGCTGGACTTCTTGGGTAGTGGGCCATGGGGGAGGCGTTTGGGCTCTTGGGCCTACCTCCAGTGGTTAGGTGGACTCTGGGTAACTCGCCCAGGTGCCGTGGAGGAGGAGCTCGCCCACCTTGCTCTCGATAATCTGGAGGCCCATTCCCACTTGGTGTTGAGGCTGGCCAGGAGGTCCAGCTGTGCCTCCACACCCAGGACACTCTTGCTGTGCCACGACCCGTCCACCACCAGCTGCTCCCTGTCTGATCACAGAGATCATGGGGGAGTCTCTGTTAGTGGTCCCCCATGATTCAGAGGCACAGCTGTAACTCATAGGAGCCATGTATTCAGCCTTGTGTGCCCAATCCTGTGGAACTCCCTACCAACTGAGATTAGACAGGGCCCCCCCTTCTGAACTTTAGGCCCTTGGCACACCTATTTCAGTTGGCATTGCATGTAGCTTTCTGTTTCTCTGACGAATTTTAATTGTTCTTTGTGTTTTTAAACATTTTCTGTGCACTGCCTAGAAATTCTGCATAATAATGTGGTATATAAAATAAATAATAAGAAATAATTTTGTGTGTGTGTTCCTAAGGGATGCAGTGTGGACTCCACTGGATCTGCCATCGCTGGTAGCTGAAAACATTCCAGTAAAAGAAAAACAGGTCTTTTGGAAAGCACTTCTCGTGTTGCCAGGCTATGAGGAATGTCCAGTTGGGGATCACAGGAGGTATTTTTTGCATTCAAACTATGCCAAGAAAGCCAGCAGCTGGTGGTGTTGCCTGTGTGGCCCTCAGGTCTGACTTGTTATCAGCAGTACTGCAACCTAGTAGATGCTAGCCATTCAGAAGACACAAAATAATTTGGTTTGCTGCTTGCTTATGGTGGTATTCATAACTAGAGACTTGTATGAAAATGTTTGGTTTTGTTGTTTTTTACTCCCTTGCCCAGCCCCATGTTGTTGACTGAAACAGTCTTCTAGTCCCTGAAGCTCCTTTTCATTGAAAGAGACATTAAAAGTTACTCCAGCATTGCTGAGGCCCAGGGAATCTTGGTGTCAGTGCCTATTGAACTTTGAATCTGGGCTAACTTCAGCCTGTTTTTCCTGTGTGGAAGAAGGCAAGCTAGCCATTGCGTTCTCCATGACTGTGCTATGCCTCCTGTGTCCCTTGTGCCATTGTTCTTCCCTTTGCATAGAAGATGGGGAAAGTTGGGGCTTTGGGTACTTGGAGTCCTGCCCTTAGAAGCTCCATTGCCTTGGCTCCTCCCATAATAGTAGTGGCTTTTCAAAACAGGATTAATGGTAGTAAGCAGTTAAGCACAAAAAAATAGGTGTAGCAGCCCAGGTGTGGAGAACCTGTAGCACTCCAGGTGTTGCTGAAGCACTATTTCTTTCAGCCCCAGCAAGCATGGTCAATGCTCAGGGATGATGGGAGTTGTAGTTCAGCAACATGTTCCGCACGTCTGGTGTAACCAAACCAGTGCAAGCCACTCATGGTGATTTGTTGGAATCACTCACTGGCTGGTAAGTATGAATGAGATGCTGTGGGCCTAATGCCAGATAGGTTTCATGTCACTTCTGAATATGCCAGATATGTTTGTTTCAGTGGAGCCAGTTCACAGATTCAGTGATGTACGTGCACCGTAAACTTGCCCTTTCTTGCCCTTTTGTTCCTATGCATATTTGTAGGATCAGGGTGTCAGGAAATCTCTTTATTAACAGGTTTATTCATTTATTGTTAATCTTCAAGCCAAGAATTTAGGAATATAGGTATTTGGTATTTCAGTTAAGCTTCTAATGCTAACAATCTGTGCACACTTACCTGGGAGAATTGCCCATTGAACAGAATGGGACTTGCTTCTGAGTAAACATGTATAAGATTGAGTCATATCCTTGTCAACCTGTGTGACACTCCTTAAGATTTCTGAAAGCAATCTTAAATGTTACAGTTCAGGAAAGGCATTGGCAACTAGGAAAATTACCATATTGTGACTGTGCAAATTATCATATATACTAAAAGTGATCTCATTTCTCCTGAGTGTTGGTCCTTATGTAGCCAAAGCAGCAGCACTCACCCACAAGAGGGAGGAATAAGGAAGTTCAGGGAACCCTCAAGATTTGCCAAATTACAAAATATATTTAGAACCCCATGGCCTGGTGGCCCAATCTGAATATGTTCGGGGGCCATGGAATGCCGACTCTCTTGCTGGGGTGGAGTGTTTGTACATAGATCAGGTGGATGAGAGATGTAATGGAATATGCTGAAGGAGGTCATGGTTGGCTATCCGAAAGAGGGAACAGGGTCGCTCTCCATTGCAACATTTTTGTGGCAGTCCTGCTTGTTTGCTTGTATAAAATGTTGATTATAGATAGTAAGTAAATTAAAATATGATTCTTGTAGATACTATATTAACATGCAGATAGTTTGTGAATATTTAAATGGATGTCAGGGAACTGTCCCTGGCTCAGCGCAGGGTGGTGGAAGGGCTCTCAGGATGTTACAGAGAGCCCCGGCCCCACCTGACCAGCAGCACCTCCTCCTCCAGTGGAGGAAGCAGCGATGTCTCCAGTGGGGAGGGGCAGGCAGCTCCGGGTCTTGAGAGCAGAAGCTCTGGGGATGTTGGAGAGACCTTGCACCCCCCTCGCTCAGCGGGTGAGGAGGGAGACACGCCATTTCCGGCGCCCCAAGTGCGCAGAGGGGTGAAACGCAAGGAGGGGAGGCAGAGATTTGGGATACCAAAACTCGTATTTTGGGGTCACAGCCGGAAGGGGCCACTCCCGGATTCTGCGAGTGACTGATACAGACATGAACTTGTATCTCTGCACTGTAAATAGCATGCACAATAAACCTGTTAAAAGATGGTTTGGAGTCTTTCCTGGTTACTCGCGAGCAACCACCCCACGGACCTTACAATGAAGATGTCTGTTTCTTTCAACAAAGTAGCACATTCTGATAACAAGACTATTATTTACAGGATCTAAAATATTTGTCACTTTTTAAAGTGGTGGCAGAGTTTACAATTAATTTGTGATGCTATACTGAAAGTATATCTGGTCTTCTGTTCACAGAATTATAGCAGACTGGTTGAAAGCTAAGCTTACGATTGGTAAAAATTTGAAGGAAGGTATGTCTGTGGTGAAAGGTGGAATCCAGACACTTGCATTGCATACTTCTCTTCATATGAAAAACGACTGGGCTGCTTGTGTCAGTGTGTGTGTCAAGGTCAGTTCAAACATTGCTTGCTACATGTCAGTGTCATGAGAGGTACTGCAAAAGCTCTGCCTTTTGAAAGTTCAGAATTCAGTGGCCTGGTAAAGACAGACTCACTGTATCAAACGCACCCCTGTGCTTAAAGTTCTTTATTGGCTTTCATTTTGTCTGCTGGTGCTTCTTTATAAAGCCCTGCATGTTCTAGATAGGGAACCTTTTTCAGGCCCCCAGGACCCTGATGGAAGCCTCATTCCAGTAGGGAGGGATGCCAAACCCCAACACAATTGCATATATTTAACACACCCACCCACAAAGCTATTTACCATGGAGGCAGAGGTATATATTTAATTATTATTAAATATATGGAATTATATTTCATCTGTTTTCTTCACAGTCATTTTTCTCAATGCATTTTTTTGTTATTTTGATTTTTTTTTAAAGTCTTCGGTACCCTTTATCTGTGATTTGTAGTTTGTTCCAATTGTGGTTTGCTTGGAGCAAAACAGACCGCAATCCCACACTCAGACATAATGCTAAGTCAGGAAATGGTTGGTTTGTTTTTTCTTCACCCGTGTGGGAAAGGCAAAACTATTATACATCTGCATGTTAACAGTAAGCCATTAATTTGTTTAACTTTTACTGCCCAATGTTATACAGATTGGACTGTTTGGTCAGTATATTTATTCATGGAGAGTAGGTCAATTAGTGGCTGTTGGCCAGGACAGCGGACTGGCGTCTTCACGTCCAGGGGAGTCTGCCACCGAATGCCCGTTGCTTTGGAGCAAGCAGCAGGGAAGGGCTTGTGCCTTCTGTCGTGCTTGTGGCCTTCTTCATATGCCTCCTGCTGCCTGCTGCTAAAACAGGATGCTGTGCTAGATGGACCTGTTGGTCTGATCCTGCAGGGATGCTTTTAGGTTTTGACATTTCCCCCTATTGGTTTGCCTTCGCTGCGTAGGTAATGGAGGGGACGCTCAGTCCCTCGGAGCTGAATGACCCAGAGACCCAGAAGGAGCTGCTTGGCACGAGGGGGATGGTTCTCCTTCTGTCTCCTCGAGTGACCAGTGAGGATGTTGTAGAGGAAGAGGTTTACTGGCTTTCAGCCTTGCTGCAGCTAAAACGGATCCTTCAGGTGAAACCTTTCCAACCAATCGTCCCTCTGGTGGTTCTTGTCCCAAGTCAGGAGGATGAAGACATAGAAAAAGATGTAGAAGGAGGTATGAGAAGTTTCTGCACTTGGGGATAATTGCTCTTTACGTCAATGTTTTCATTTGGAAAACTGCTGTGTGGTTGTCTCTTCTTAATTCTGTGCCTTTTCAGGGTGATAATTGAGTAGTATCACTAAAGTGGAATGTGGTTTCTTTTAAAGGACTGATGCTGCCAGATTTGATTTCGGCTAACCTTATTTCAGGCTACAACATAGTTGTCATTCCAGATTCTGTGCATGGATTGCAAGGTACCAGCAAGGTAAGAACCATCTCCACAGAGAGGTTGTAAATTATACTCCTACCAAGGTTTAATGATTTATCGCCACAGGGAGAGTATTATTCTCAGTTGCATTTTAAAGCTGTAGGTTGGCAACTCAAAAACTGTAAGGTTCGTGTGAAGGTGCTTCACGAGTAACAGAGCAGGAGCCCAAACAGTATTTTGCAGTTTTATTGTGCAAACTATTTACAGTGCAGAGCTACAAAAAGCATGTCTGTCTGAGTCGCTGGCAGAATCCGGGAGTGGCCTCTTCCGGCTTCTCCCCCAGCACAATAACTTCGGCACCCCAAGTCTCCTCCTGCCCTCCTTGCGTTTCACCCGTCTGCGCAACTGGGGCGACGGAAATGGCATACCTCCCTCCTGACCAGCCGGGCGAGGTGAGCGCAGGGTCTCAGCAACATCCCCAAGCCCTCTCCCTGCCAGGCTCCCTGCTTGCAGCTCCTGGCTAGGAGAGGCGCTGGGGCTCTCGGTGGCACCTCTAAGTGCCTATCCCCGCCTGGTCGGTTCCTTCCCTCTCCTCCCCACTGGAAGTGTGGTGGCTTTCCCCGCTGGAAGAGGTTCTGCTGCTGAATTGGCGTCAGGGCTCTCTGTATGCTACTGGACCCTCCGTTCCCCTCAGCGGGCCAGGTGGCAGTTCCCTGACAAAAAACAAAGCAGAAACCAGTGTGCTGATTAGAATGTCAAGACTACAGCCTGGGAGACCAGGGTTCAAATCCCCTCAGCCATGAAGCTCACTGGATGACCTTGGGTCACTTGCTCTCAGTCTGACCCAGCTCACAGGGCTGTTTACATGCCACGCTCAATGCAGGGAGGCTTTTCATCAGGCTACCTGATAACCAGAGTCCTCACTGAAAGCCCCTGTAGGTGCCTTCCAGCTCCCAGTCCTATCTCAGGCTTTTTCCATCACTGCAGAGATTTTGGGCAGTCCTCACAGGAGCAATTGGTTGTGAAGGATGGCGTGCCATCTCTCAATACGATTGCATGAGCCTTTCCTATTATTCCATATTCAGTTGATCTTGTCTACTAGAACCTAGAATATGGAAAGGCGTCAAGTCAGCATAGGATTTTCACCTTGGTTTAGTAGATCATGGGAGTGGAAGCCTGTTTTTATTAAGTTTTTTTTCAGCTTCATATTGGGTTGTGTTGGGGGAAGGACTGGGTTTGAGAGCAGGACTGTAAGTGTTTATGTATCAACAGAACTGACTCCCTTAATGTTGTAACTAATTGATTATTGTCAACTAGTGAATTTGTTGTGTGCAATTCTGTCTACAGCTCTCTGAAGCTGTGCAGTGGCTGGTTGCTCAGTGCCCGAACTCAGACAAGGTTCACTGCCAGACACTCATGCAGTATGTTGAAGATGGTGTTGACCGTGAGTTCAGCAAACACTTCTACCAAGACAGAAAGGAGAGATCCCTTGCTGGCTTGCCCTCTCAGGATCCGAGTGCCATAATAGAGCTGTACAATAGTGTGATACAGTTCCTGGCTGACGTCGCCTCTTCAGAAGATCTCTGTGAACTCTCCTGGCCTGTACCTGAATTTGCAGAGCCCGGGGGCAGCAAAGTGCTTCCGCATCTCCAGTGGAACACACCCAGCCATCTGGGCTGGCTGAAGAAAGCCCTGCTCTCCTTCCAGATCCCTCACATGGATCTCCCTCCTTTGGGTGGTAAGAACTCCTAACCAGGACTGTTGCCTAGTAGCAGTTTAGAGGCTGCTGTGTAACACACAAATAACATGCTCAGAATTATAATTGTCTTGCTTATCACGGAAGAAAATGTATTAGAAAGAAAATGTTTCTCATCATGAGAGTCTTTAAGTTACTCCTTGCTTCCATCATGTTTTGTGTATTTTGTTGCACGTCTCTTTATTGTTCTGGAATTAAATTTGAAATTGGGAAGTAGCCATTTCCCAGATGTGTACACACGTGTGTTTGTGTGCATAAGGACACAGCTATCTTTCTGTTATGCCCACTGACCTGAAAGATTTCCTTATTCTTACTGTACCAGATCTTGATGCAAGAAGCTTTGGGACTCCCCCTATATTTTCTTGTTCTGCTTTGCAAAAATAGACCTAACATTTCAACAGATATTTCAGCAAATGTTGACAGGACTCATTGGTTGAATCCTGGTTGTTGTTATTTTTGTTGTTTCGGCTGTTGTTGTAATCATTATTAATTGTGCTGTGCCCTGATACTTTGGGGGGGGGGCAGAATGTTTCTGAATAGTTACTGGGAACCACAGGAGGGGAGGGGCTCCTGCGCTCAGGTCCTGCTTGTTTCCCACAGTTGGCCACCGGGAGGACAGGATGCTAGACTAGGTGGGCTGTTGGCCTGATTTGGCAGGCTTCTCTTGCATGCTTATTTTGGCTCAGCTAATACCAGAGCAAAATTGAGTTGTAACATAGGCCATTGTTCTTTTCTGTTACTGTTAGGCATAAACTTTAATATATCTTCTCTTCCCTCCACCCACCAGCTCCCTGGCACCCTGTTTGTGCCATGATTTTTCAGTATTTGTCCCAGACTACCAGTTCTCTTCAGACCCAGGAGATACTTCAGTCCCAGGTAGAGAATTTGCTGAGCAGAACTTACTTCAAGTGGAAGAGTAGGAAATATGCCAGCACAGAAGACAATGGCCCGTCTGTGGAAGAGATCCCTTGGGATAGCATCTTGGCACTGTGCATTAACCATAAATTGAGAGACTGGAAACCTCCACAAAAGCCAATAACACCAGGTAGTAAATGTCTTTGGACAATTTCTTATCTACATTTTTAATTTTTTTCCTATGTTCTGTATTAAGTTGTGTTTAGCATACATTAACTTTGCCTCTATCCCCAAGAGTCTTGCCTATATCCCTTGCTAACAAACTTATTATGGCATAAGCTTTCATGGGTTACACTTCCTTGGATGCGCAAAGTGTTATCATAACTCCTGGTCTATATGCACATGGAGTGGGGTGTGTGTGTGTAGAAAGGTCAGGGGTGAATGAAATCTGGAAAAGTTACTTAGCTGTGATAATTCACAGAACAGTTCTTGATGACTCGGCCATTCTGGCATTGGTAAACCAATCAACACATATAATGTTCAAAAAATCCATTGCCTCCATTCAGTCCACAAGTTACACCTTTGTATTTAAAGCCAGTGATTTCATGTTGTAGTCTCACCGCAAAGTTCCTTTGCTTCAGGTTGGCTACTTTAAGATCATTCACAGTGTCCTGGAAGGTTGAAATGTCTCTCCACTGGCACTTGAATATTGCCATTTCTAAGGTCAGGCCCTGTACATTTAAAGCAGTATTGTACCATTCTAAACAGTCATGGTTTTCCCCTGGGAAACTGTAGTATATTGAAGGTGCTGAGTATTGTTAGTAGGCCCACTGGCGTAGGAAGGGCGGGGCGTAGGGGGCGGGGCACCCCAGGCATTAGGACCCCAATAGGGTTCCATCTCGGTGTGCCCCACCCCCAGAATGCGTGCCATGCCCCGCCCCCGCCTGCTTCCTGCCCCCGGTGCCGGAGCATGAAGCTCCGCCACTGAGTAGGCCTCTATTCCCCTCACAGAGCTACAATTCCTAGAGTTCCCTGGGAAGATGGATTGGTAGTTAAACTATTCTGCGAATTGTAGCTTTATGAGGGGAATAAAGGTAAAAGTAAAGGGACCCCTGACTAGGGATGTGAAGGCCCGGTTTCTTTCCATTTTTTTCCTGAAGCCGTTTTTGTTTTTTTCTGAAAAATTGAAAAAATTGAAAAAAGAAAAAATAGATTATGGAATGTTTTATTTTAACATGATGAATAAAATATTTTAAGATAAGGGGTTCAAATATTTTATAAATCATTTCTAAAAAATACGTATGGTATCAGATTATTCTAATTTCTGTGAGGACAAGCAAGTCCTAGGTTACAAACTGAACTATCCAATGCAAGAACAAGATACATTTCTTCCTTTAGGAGGTGCTGTTGTCACCAGAAAAGAAAAAGGTTTCCGTTTTGTTTTTGCATGTGTGTGGTATGCATTGGTTCTGTTCCTCTTCACTAGGCCTCAAAGCACTGGAAGGAAATATAGAGCAACAAAAAGGGCCTGAAAGTATATACCGTATTTTTCGCTCCATAAGACACACTTTTTTCCTCCTAAAAAGTAAGGGGAAATGTCTGTGCATCTTATGGAGCGAATGCATGGTCCCTGGAGCCGAATTGCCTAGGGACCAAAAGCAGATCGTGCTCTTTTTTTTACAAAGAGAGAAGGGGGTGTTGAAAGGAAGCCGCTGAACAGCTGTTCAGCAAGTGACGGGGAGAGAGATAAGGCTCCCTTTCCAGCCCCGCCCCCTTGCCCAGGCCTCCATTGTTGAATGCACAGGGAGGCTGTTTGTTTCCCCAGCGACATGTGACTGGCTGATTAGATTATCGGTCTGGAAACTGTAGAAATGGCTGTAGGACTAGAAGCTGCAGAACTGTGAGTTGAACCCCATAAAAACGGGGGGTTTCCACTTTGAAAAAGAAGCTGCACCACTTTCAGCTGATCTTCAAAAAAACTGGTCTTTTCCTTTTGCAAGAAAAGCTGCACCACTTTGAGCTGATCCTCAAAAAAACCAGGGCTTTCCCCCTTTCCTTGATCAGTTCAAAGTGGTGCAGTGTACTTATACTGAACACATGGGCAGAAGGAAAAGGTTGCAGTTTTGTTCAAACAAACATTTAGTGTTTGCATTCTAGAAAGACTGAGGCAGAGTTCCTGATTTCACGATAACTTTTGTTGAATCTGGAAAATCTTATGTTACTTTTGATTTTATGTGGGGTTCTATGTGTCTTGCATCTAACAGAAGCAGTGGGCAAAGATGGACAGACATATGTATATTTTTCTGAGGAGCAATTGAGAAAATTCACTCGTCCTGTTTTATGGGAAGAAGCCAGATTAAAAACTCAAAAAGAAGTCCAGCAAAGTGAAGGATGGTGAGATTGTTTAACTTTTCTTTGACTTTTAGCAGCCCTGCCCTTTTTCCTTTTTGACATTTTCGCCTCTCACAGCCCACCTCTGTTATTCCACCTCCTTAACTAACTGATTGGCACCAAGAGTGCTGGACTGAAGCCCAATTTTGGAAATCAGTACTTGTGGCGATTATTTGAAGTTACTACTTTTTGTTACCGCTATCTTCCCCTCTCCCTTCCCCTCTTTGTCTTTCAAACAATAATTAAAAGGTTGGGGGAGAGAGACACCCTTGGTGTGAGATGACACCTTCATTTGAAAGCTTCAACCTTTACCATTTTAAACATGTCTATTCCCCTTTTAAACACACTGAAACTTTTATTTGAAAATGGATCCTAAAAGATTATGCAGCTGAGATCGAAAAGCCCCCCCCCCCCGTCATATTTGCAATCACATTTTGAGCCAAGAGGCATGGTGGTAACTTCAGAGCTGTCAGATTGCAAGAGAAGCTAAGTAGGCAAAATTAACAAAGAATCACAGAATTGTAGAGTTGGAACGGACCCTGAGCGTCATCTAGTCCAACCCCCCACAATGCAGGAATCTCGGCTAAAGCACCCATGACAGGTGGCTATCAAACCTCTGCTTAAAAACCTCCAAGGAAGGAGAGTCCACCACCTTCTAAGGGAGGCTACATTTTTAAGCAGAGGTTGGATGGCCATCTCATGGATGCTTTCCTGCAGGGGGCTGGACTCTGTCACCCTCCGGGCAACTTCCAACTCTGCCATTCTATGCCTCTAAGAATGATCTGACAGCAAACTTGAAAGCAGCACTGAAGCCATCAGAGGATGGGATACACAAATAGGAAAAGTGTAATAATAATAATAATAATAATAATAATAATAATAATAATAATAATTCATTATTTATACCCCGCCCATCTGGCTGGGTTACCCCAGCCACTCTGGGCGGCTTCCAACAGAATATTAAAATGCAATAATATATTAAACATTAAAAGCTTCCCTAAAGAGGGCTGCCTTCAGATGTCTTCTAAAAGTCTGGTAGTTGTTTTTCTCTTTGACATCTGGCGGGAGGGCGTTCCACAGGGCGGGTGCCACTACCGAGAAGGCCCTCTGCCTGGTTCCCTGTAACTTGGCTTCTCATAATGAGGGAACATCCAGAAGGCCCTCGGCACTGGACCTCAGTGTCCGGGCAGAATGATGGGGGTGGAGACGCTTCTTCAGGTATACAGGACCGAGGCCGTTTAGGGCTTTAAAGGTCAGCACCAACACTTTGAATTGTGCTCGGAAACGTATTGGGAGCCAATGTAGATCTTTCAAGACCGGTGTTATGTGGTCTTGGCGGCCGCTCCCAGTCACCAGTCTAGCCGACACATTCTGGATTAGTTGTAGTTTCCAGGTCACCTTCAAAGGTAGCCCCACATAGAGCGCATTGCAGTAATCCAAGCGAGAGATAACTAGAGCTTGCACCACTCTGGCAAGACAGTCCGCAGGCAGGTAGGGTCTCAGCCTGCGTACCAGATGGAGCTGTTAAACAGCTGTTCTGGACACAGAATTAACCTGCGCCTCCATGGACAGCTGTGAGTCCAAAATGACTCCCAGGCTGCGCACCTGCTCCTTCAGGGGCACAGTTACCCCATTCAGGACCAGGGAGTCCTCCACACCTGCCCACTTCCTGTCCCCAAAAACAGTACTTCTGTCTTGTCAGGCATCAACCTCAATCTGTTAGCCACCATCCATCCTCCAACTACCTCCAGATACTCACACAGGACCTTCACCGCCTTCACTGGTTCTGATTTGAAAGAGAGGTAGAGCTGGGTATCATGGGTATACTGGTGAACATCCAGCCCAAATCCCCTGATGATCTCTCCCAGCAGCTGCATGTAGATGTTGAAAAGAATGGGAGAGAGGACAGAACCCTGAGGCACCCCACAAGTGAGAGCCCAGGGGTCTGAACACTCATCCCCCAACACCACTTTCTGAACACGGCCCAGGAGGAAGGAGCGGAACCACTGTATAACAGTGCCCCCAGCTCCCAACCCCTCTAGACGGTCCAGAAGGATGTTATGGTTGATGGTGTCAAAAGCCACTGAGAGATCCAGCAGAACTAGGAAACAGCTCTCACCTTTGTCCCTAGCCTGCTGGAGATCATCGACCAGTGCGACTAAGGCAGTTTCAGTCCCATGATTAGGCCTGAATCCCGACTGGAAGGGATCCAAATGTTCTGCTTCTTCCAGGAGTGCCTGGAGTTGTTCAGCAACCACTCACTCAATCACCTTGCCCAAGAATGGAAGATTGGAGCCTGGGCAATAGTTGGCCATATTGGCCGCATCTAAAGATGGTTTTTTAAGAAGCGGTTTAATAACTGCCTCTTTTAGCGAGTCTGGGAAGGCTCCCTTGCAGAGAGAAGCATTCACCACTCCGCGAAGCCCATCTCCCAGCCCTTCCCGGCTAGCTTTTATAAGCCAGGATGGGCAAGGATCAAGGAGACAGGTGGTTGGTTTCACTCATTCAAGCAGGCTGTCCACATCCTCGGAGGTAACAGATTGGAACTGATCCCACGCAACTTGACTACACAGGACTCTAGTACTCTCCTGCCCCGGCCCTGCTCCCACGGTCGAGTCTACCTCTTCCCGAATCTGAGCGACTTTATCTGCATATGGTGCAAACTGCCCATGCAGACAAGAACCTCAGCATTGAACAGACAGGAAAATGCAAGAGTCTTTAGAAGCACATTGTGGATTTGCAGCTCTGGCTAGAATCTGAAAAAAGACATTGTAGAACTAGGAAGGTATGGGGAAGCTGCAGCCCAGGGGCTAAACTTGGCCTGCCAGGATCCTAAGTTGACCTGCAAGGCTGTTTCCCCCAAACCCACAGCCACTCAAGTTCCATTTCATGTAGAGACAAGACATCGGGTGTGGGGAAGGCAGGGATGGGGCTTCAAAGGAACAATCGGGATCTAATAGTGAGCAAGGTCTGCTTCTGCCATTCATCAGCTGATGGGAGGTGGGAAGGTATTCTGCTCCTGCAGCATTTTGCCAGCATCTGCTACCATGAAGGAGAATTTCTCTGTGCAGTAGATGCCTGCAAAATGAGGGCTTCTTTCTCGCTCCCCTGCTCCCCCATCAGCTGATAGGAAGGAGAAAAAATGAATGCTTTGCCGGCCCTATGCTCAGTGCTTCCCAAAATGTAGAGTAGGGCTGAAAACTCCCTTTGCGCTGCAGTTCCCAAGCAACTAATAGGCAACTGTCATTCAAGTGCTTGGGAACCCCATGTGAGGGATTTTGGCAGGACAGCTCACCTGTCAATCATGCTGGCATAAGGATGTTATGTGGTTGACAGATGAGTTGTCCCACCCACATGTCAGAGTTGGTCCACAAGGATGGGGCAGATAAAGATCTCTCCTCCAGAGCCAAAGAGGTTTCTCACCCCACCTAAGCAAATGAAGAATTGGACCATCTTCGCTGCAATGAAAGCTGAAGTATTTAGAGCTTTTTAGTTTTAAAGACAACTAAGTGGGGAAGAGGATAGTGTTTTATATAACGATGTACAATGTGGAAAAAACAGGTATTTATCTGCTGTCACTATACTAGATCTCGGTCATCTAGGGAAACTGGTTGACAGTAGATTCTCAGAAAGTACTTCCTTACAGAAGTAAAAGATAAAGGTGAAAGGTAAAAGACCCCAGAACAGTTAAGTCCAGTCAAAGGCGACTATGGGATGTGGCATTCATTTCGCTTCAGGCCAAGGGAGCCAGTGTTTGTCTGCAGACAGCTTTCTGGGTCATGTGCTTAGGAGGACTAAACCGCTTCTGCCGCAACGGGACACCGTGACAGAAGCCAGAGCGCACTGAAACACCGTTTACCTTCCCGCTGCAGCCGTACCTATTTATCTACTTGTACTGGTGTGCTTTCAAACTGCTAGGTTGGCAGAAGCTGGGATAGAGCAAAGGGAGCTCACCCCCGTAGTGTGGATTCAAAGTGCTGACCTTCCAGTCAGCAAGCCCAAGAGGCTCAGTGGTTTAGACCACAGTGCCACCTGTGTCCCACTTTACACAAGATGTGCTATTGGATATGATTCATCTATTCATCTAAGATACAGCTAAATGGAACTTGTTAACACTGTTTTGATCACTTGTGCAAATAGCATGCTGGGCTAGATGGAAACTTTGGTCTAGTTCCAATAGAGGTGCTGTTATACTTACTGATATTTCATAATTCTGGTAAAAGCAAATAATTCCCTTTGCTTGATATTTTTCATTGCCTAGGTCCAAAATAAAAACTCAGTCTTTTGCTAAGCTATATTCTCACTCATTGTCTCCAATGGAATATTGTGCCAGCCAGCAAACTGTGAACAACAAAGAACTAAGTATTTCCAGTGGAGGAGATCTAACACAGGCTGTTTCAGAAGCGGACCATCTCCCTGAGTACCTGTCTGCCAAGTTGCAACAGGAGAAAACGGAGAGCAGGAGGTAAAAGTTTTTCTCCTTTTTGTAAGTTGTGGGACCCCACAAGTTAATATGATGGTGCTGAGTAATAGTTCACAATTCGTAATCTCTGTAAGTGGCCCAAAGCTTTGAGAAAACCACTGTCACGCAGTCTCTTCCCCCATTCCCAACACACAGAGCCGCTCTGGGAGGATACCATGGTCTGTGGCTTGAGGTTTTTTAAGCCAGCTAGATGTATGTGGTACGTAGCACAGCTTGTGAATACAGGCAATATCATAATTGGGTGTTTTTCATTCTTGGAAGTGTTTCATTTTGGTGCTGGGACATAAGTTTAAGTATCCTGTCCTGCAGTGCTTTATTTTTTCAAGAAAAATAGGTGCTGGAACTCACCATGAAGTTGTTAAGTGAGTCATCAGGCGACTCGGGGCAGCCCTGAACAGATACTGGTTTGTCAACAACTGTGTTCACCTGCAGAGATGCTAAAAACTATGGCAAGCTGTCTCCATAGTTGGTTTGTTCCGATGCAGGTCAACCAAATGCTCCCTGCCTCCCTTGTTCTCTTAGACTCAGGAGGGTGCCTAGGGCAGCTCGGAAGGGCTCTCGTGCAAATGTGCAAGTGTGCAACTATAGAAGCCTAGCTGGAAAGCTTAAAGCCCACTGCCACTACACAGGAGATAGATTGAAGAAAAGGAAATAGAAATGTACCTTTACACTTATGAGAGAACAAAGAAGAAAATGTTTGTTTATTTGATCTTTACTACCAACTCTTTGCTACTAAAAGTAATGACTGTACCACAATACGTTATACCAGTGTTTTAAAACTGGAAACATTTAAAACCAGCAAATAAATAGTCAGAGTCTGGGTAGACAAGGAGGAATGGTGGGAAGCTACAGCCGGGGAACCCCTAAGGAAGCATCCGAGTTGCTCCAAGGATCTGAACCAGGAGAAGTTGGTGGGATACAGAAGACAAGCCACAGGAAAAAAGGGGGGGCAGAAGGGTTGGAGGTGAGCAAGCAAGAGGTTTAAGTAGAGTGAGGCAGCTGAGGAGGAAGAAGAGGCCTCAGCTGGGACAGATTCCCAGCCCCCCTGCCAGTTCCACTGTTTCCCCTCTCCTCCATCCCCAAGAAGGAGGAGGGTGTTACATGTAGCAGAATAAAAGGCACAGAGAGCCCCTCCTTGAAGGAACTTGCGACTGTTGGGAAGGCGGCCGGCTGGGGAGGAGCCTTAGAAGGAAGGGGGAGGCGCAGATCCTCAGTTCTGGCAGCTGCTTCATTGGGCTAGTTCTGCCCGTGGAGTTCCTGCTGGGTTTTGTCTCTGAACAAAGAATCAACCTTACTGCTCATCTCTATGAGTTTCTGTGCTGAACCACAGTGGAACCAGCCCAGACATAAAAAACACAGAACAATAGGCAATGAATATGTATAGCAGGCGGTCAAACTCGCCCAAAGTCCTGAGTAGAAGCTGCTGCCAAAACCTAATAAGGGTGAGTGCCAGCCATCTAGAGGGGTGAGGAAATTCCACAATTAGAATGCCGATAATACCTTCTCCCATCTTGTGGCGGCATGTAGAATCCCTGAGCGTTCCCCATCAGTCTTCGCATGTATCTAAATTCTGAGCTGTTAGTGGCTTTCTGCGTCTGTTCAAACACCTTGAACTTGGCTCAGTAGCATATAAGCAGCCAGTGCAGCTCCTTCAGTAGATAGAGTATGACCATTTACCCATTCTTTTTGTCCTTTGCCTTTGTTGGCCTAGGTTTGAGGAGCAGCTGCAGCAGTTGTTAGTAAAAGACTCTGAGGCATTCCAGGATTCTCCCTCTCTTCCTCTGTACCTTCCTGAAACTCTGGTGGCTGTGCCTCAGATTATCCATCCCCATGCCAAAACACCAGTGCTGAGAAGCCCAGAGGTAAACTCTAGAAAAATAGAATGGAATAAATTGTATAGGGTTGCTATATTTACACGAAGTATCTGTAACTGATTGAATTTATAATTTTGTGGTTGGGGGGTGGTTGGAGAGGAGGGGCTGGTATATATGGGTGTCAAATATGCCAGATACTGGGCTTTGTGGTGATGGCGCTATCAGCTTCTATGGTGATTTAATTTTCTCTGACTTATTACACTTAAGCTATAAAACTTGATTACTATAATCAGTTTTCCTGGAAAGCCCACATGTTTTTGGGTTGGATCCAACTTAGTTGAACTTCAGTCACTTTGGAATCAATGGAACTTTTTTCATGACCAGTTTATCCCATTGATTCTGGTGAAATTTAGGTTCCACTAACTTGGGTTGCATCCAGTGAAGTTGCCCCATGCAGGGACTTCCCCTTGCGCAGGAGAGCTTTTCCCCAGGTGCCACAGATAAAATTAGCTCCGGTGGGGGGCTCAGGAAAAGAGAAGGAAGGGTCGTTCCATTTTACAAGGGGAAGTCTTTGCATGAATTCATTGAATTCAGCCAAGTGTGTCTTACTACGTCACACTCTCCCCACTGATGATCAGGGTGGGGAATCTGTGGCCTTCCAGTTGTTGCTGGAGTGGAGCTGCCATCCCATTGGTTATGCTGGCTGGGGCTGCTGGGAGTCCAGCAACGGTGAAGAGCCACAAGCTTCCCATCCCCACTGTAGAGAGTATAAGCCACAGGTGCCACAAGGTTGTGCCACTTCTGGAGAAGGGCAAGAGGGCAACCAGCCTCGACTTGGAGATGGGGTCAAACCTACAATTCTGCCTGCCTCTTGGACACTATTTCCCAGCCCAGGAGAACTAGAGGCAGAACCAGTCCTTGGAGGGGGCCCTTGAATGACGCCCTTGAATGACCCTGATGCCTCCCTTGAACTTGAATTGCAACATCCCCTCCCCCAAAAAGTAGGCACTACTGTACTGAAGGAACATCTAAGCAGGGTTTAAATTTATAATTGTTTTCTATAGCCTTTTAGTGTCCCCAGCAATTTGCTGTGTCCTACAGCAACATGTGTTTATTCTGGACTGTTAGATTAAGGGCTTCTGGTCAGGGGGGAGGTTGGATATGCTGATAAACTGTTGTCTTCATCAAAAAATATTTTATACTGTATTGACAATTTTCTCTTTTGCTCTTCAGGCTGCAAGTTGGACAGAATTGAGAGACACAGATACCTCTGTGTCACAAAGATTTGCCTATTTGAAACAACTAATTAGGGCCAACAAAGAAGAAGAAATGACTTGTGAGCTCCACCTGTCAACATTGCTGGACATGATAGATGCTTGATCAGAGTTGACCCAAACGTGTGAGGCCAGAAAGCTCATAATGGATGATGAATACACATGATTGGCCTACAATTTCTGCGGAGAAAACAATGGAGGCTTTTGTGGATGAATAGTTGTTTCCCTTTTGTGGATGAATAGTTCTTTCCCTATCATACAGTACTTGTATATGTTTGCACGATAATGTTAAATTTCCCTGAAGATGACTTGTTCCTTAGGTTTTGCATTTTAATTTTGCTCTTTTCCTGTGCCCACTTCCTTGGAGTAAGCCTCCTTAAACTTGGTGTAAGCTTCATTGTACTCCTCCATTCTGTTGATGAAGCCAGTTACTGGAGCCCACATAGACAAGAGTTGATTCTATGCATGGTGGGGAGAGAAAGAGGAGATCGCCTCTGATTCCATAATCAAATCTCAAATATTTGTGTGGTCTGATGTGTTACTTGTTGCATATGCATAAGGCCCCATTCACATGCTCCCACATGAATGGTTGCTGGTATTGGAGACAGGGCAAATGTGTGATTGGATGGGAAGATCAGGTCACTGTTGCTCATGCTCCCCAGCAGGTGTAGGGGTGACAGTATTGACGCGTCACGTCACTTCATCGACTTGGCTGCTGCTCTGAGAAAGTATGACAACCCTTTATCTGTGTTATTTGCTCTGCATGGACAAAATGTACCTGGTGATGCATGCCATTGCTGTGCATTCCTATGTAGAATTGACATAGATGAAGGAATTTCCATGGGTGGAGTTGCCTTAGTTAGATTACTGCCTTGTCATAAAGGAGGCTCAGATTGGAGGCTTACACAAGAAGATGTTTTAAGGAGTTGTGTTTTGGTGGATGCGTTCAGAGGTGTGTTATCTGTGTGCTATTACAGATTTCTTGTCTTCAGCAGAAGCAGATTAGTAGGAGCCAGACATCTCTCTTGATAAAATCTGAAAGAAGTACTCGGTGTCCCAAAGGACAGATACCTGTGTGTAGAGATCAATTTCAGCAGAAGCTCTCACCCAGATGAAAAAGAACAGAACGTCTTACGTTGCAGATTTACATGATTATCATAAATACGATGAAACCAATGTGTATAGAGATCAATTTCAGCAGAAGCTCTCACCCAGATGAAAAAGAACAGAACGTCTTACGTTGCAGATTTACATGATTATCATAAATACGATGAAACCAATGTGTGCTCTAAAACAGAATGACCTCAGATGACTTGCTTCCACATGGCATTTAGGCAACAGAGTGCTGTGATAAGAATTCTCACCCGGGATGGTTTCAAGTCCACCCGTTTGCAGTGCCAACATGGTGCTGAAGCTCTCTCATGCATTTTTGTGATAATTACACTGCCATTTTCCTTAAGCAAGGGAAACAAGTAAATTGTAAGGTAGAAAGCAGGTGTAAAAAATACTGTAGAACCCTGGAAAATTTTGCAGCACCTTGAGAGCACTAGACTACTTTTGTTAAATTACCATGGACAATCTGGTTTGTGTATGTGTTTTAGAAATGGTCTGTCCTGCGTTTTGCTAGATTTTCATATTAGAAAATAATTTCTTGTCTTAAGTCTGTATCTGTATCAAAAGGAAAGCAACAACCTGGTGAAAAGATTCTGATATGCAGAGCTTGTAAAGTTGGCAAGAGCTTCCTTTCCCAAGAATCAGTAACTTCATATTCTGCATATTTATTTTAAATTTTGTGTTACTTTCTGTTTTAAGTTGTACTATTTTACAGTGTCCTTTCTAGATATGTGTGATTTTCATATGTACATTTATACTGTGTTAGGCTAACCTCCAAGGCCCTGATGCTTTCTTTCCAATATTTCAGATATTATATTTAGATTTAGGGTCTACTGTAGCTATTGTCTAATAAATAAAAACCATTCTGACACTTTTGAAGTGATGCTTAAAATTATTGCTTAGTGTCATCTATGTACATGGTGCTTTTCCAGGATGCCTGTTTTGCAGGTCCCTACCACAAGAAGCTTGCAATTAAAAAATACGTAGACAGAAGGAAAATCACAAAGGAAGTGGAGGAGATTGAGGCATAGGTAAACAGAAATATGTGATTCTTTCAAATACAGGGACTTAGGCTCAGTGAAACATGGTACTGAGAAATAAAAAATTCCTTCCAGTAGCACCATAGGGACCCAACTGAGTTTCTTCTTGGTATGCGCTTTCGTGTGCATGCACACTTCTTCAGATGCACTGAAATAGAAGTCACCAGACCCTTATATATAGTGAGAGAGTGGGGAGGGGTATTACTCAGAAGGGTGGTGGGAATGGGTGATTGGCTGATGGGTGTGGAAAACCTGTTGATGACTGTTAACGACTGCAATTAGTCCTAAAGGAAAAAGCAAGGGGTGAGATGGCTAAATATAGCTTTGTCATATATAATGAGACAAGAATCCAATGTCTTTGTTCAGACCAGATCTCTCCGTGGTTTTGAGTTTGGTAATGAGTTGCAATTCAGCAACTTCTCTTTCCTGAATGAGCACATAACACAGCATCAAGAAATCTGGAAATTGAGAGCAAATGAAGAAAGGAAAGTTGACAAATATATACAAACATCGTGCTGCTTTATTGAACGCACTGTTTAAAAAGAACTCGCCGCCTCAATCACATGGCAGGCTATGCTGGGGAAATGCTGGTAAGTCAGTGCAAGAGATCCCCCCCCGCCCCGCCCCGCCCCGAACAGAAGCAGCTCGAGGTGCAGCAATGCAATGCAAACGGTGCTTCTCTGCCTGCCTCCGCCCACCCGCGCGAGCCGGGCTCCGCCATTCCCCACCCTCGGCCTGCCGTCGAGGCCTGCTGATTGGCTGGGCCCGGCATGGGCTCATGTCAGTCCAGATCGGATGTTGGCGCCGCGCGCTTCGGGACTTGTAGTTCCCTCCGCCGAAGCTCCGCTGCCGCCGCTGTTCGCCTGGACTTCCCTTCCCGGCATGCCGCGGGGCGAGGCTCCCCTGCTCCAGCTCCCCGGCGAAAGTTGCGGCGCCGGAGTTTGGGGCTCGGGAGGCATAACGGCAAGATGGATGGGGCGTGAGTATGGCGCGCACGCCGCGGAGGAGCCGGGGCTGCCCCGGGAGGGCTTCAAGGCTGCCGCAAAACAAGGGCGGCGGCGGCGGGGGGGGGGTTTGTGCCGCTTGTGCTTTATCTTTCGGGACGCGCTTTGTGGCTTTTTCGCCCCATCGTCGTTTCTGGCGCTCCTGCCGCGGGCTGGGCTGAGGGGGCTGCCAGAGGAGCACCGATCATCAGGGCAAAAAGGAGCAGGGTTGAGACCCGGCTTCCGATAGGAGAACCTTTAACTCCCTGCAAGCTCAGGAAAGTCCTTACAGTGCCGCCTCAGATTTGCCAGAGCTCAGTCCTGATGCTGAGCAACCCTTGACTGTAGTTCGAAGATGGAAGTCCTTTGGGGACACTTTTTTTTTCCTGAACCAAAAACACACCCTAGGCTAGTGCTCCGTTATTTTTTAATCTGAACTATACTAAGGTTCGGATCTCCTCTGGAATTGACCTGTTCCCTGCTGTGTCTCCCCTGCTAGATGTTTGCGGAGAAGAAGAGGCGGTCCCTACAAGACAGAGCCGGCCACGGACTTGACCCGCTGGCGCTTGAGCAACGAAGAAGGGCGGCAGCGGTGGCGATTCCAGGCGGACGGCGAGGGTGAGGGTGGTCGGGGGCAAACGGCGCTGGAAGCTCACTCGCTAGGGCTCAGCACGGTAGGTAGGCGGCTGAGGCGACCCCTCGCCTGCTACCAGCTTCTGAGGAGAACGTGCCAGTTGCATTAGTACCGCTTGGTTCTTTGGGGATAGTTCTGTTGGAAGTGAACTTCAGACTTCACTTTGTCTGAATGCACATTGACTTGTCTGCTGAAGAAATCCTGTAATTGCAGAAGATTTGAAGGCTTATTCTTTGGCGATCCCTCACAGCCGAGTAAGAGTGTCTTCCATGAACACGGTCTTAACAGTGAGTCCGTAAGTGACTGTGGAGGCCAATTCTGGATCCACACGTCCTTCCACAGTGGGGACATAGGTTTCCAGGAGGGAGTTGATGACGGTGAGGGTTTGCTAAACGTGCCTTCCCCTTGGCATGTTTCTCCCTTTTGTCCTGAGTTTGAGTGTTTGAAGGCATATCCTAGGGTACAGGCAATGTTCATTTGGGGCTTCCCTCGTGCCCCATGTGCCCAGAAAATGGGTCCTAAAGCTTCAGAGGTGCTTCCTGGCATCAGCGTGTTGGAAGAGAAAAAGCAGGAGTGGCAGAAGAGGGTGCCTTTCAGGAGAGGTTACGAGTTTCTCATTGAGGAATTCCTGATGAGATTCCAGGGAATCCCAACTCAACTGAGGCTGCAGTTTATTTTCCTAAATGTTACAAAGTGGTCCTAGAAGTCTGTTTTTCCAGTGCCAACTTGGATGTGAGAGCTGCCCATATCTCTGCTCTGGAGAAAGTAAGCAGAACTGGCTTGTTGCTTTTAGTCTTCATGTATTGGGAAGGTTCTTTCTTAGCTTGTTTATTCTTGCTGGAAAAAATACTTCACAAAAAAGCTGAATTGATCTGGCGGCAGCCCCTATGCTGCATTTATGACCCCTTTCTCCCTTGCCCACACCTGGCTGTTCCTTCAGCCTCTCTTGTGATACCCTCCCCAAAACTGGTTGGTCCTAATAAAATTGAGTTGCCTTTTTTTGCTCCAGAGGCAGATATTCAGCCCTCAGAGTCCCAGTGTTTGGAGGGGTATGCCACCCTAAGAGCGCCTGGGCATGTACTTAGATGAGGCCCCGTGGTCCTTCCTGATAGATGCCAGAGTCTTTGATTCCCTTTCTGTTTGCCTGTTTTGCCAGCCCAGTCTCCTGCTTTTCCTTGCCTTGTTGTTCTTCCCATGCCCTTTCCCTTCTCCTAGGAAGAAGAGAGGAGCTGAGTGCCCCACAACTTGTGGAATTGGTCTCCTGCCCTACAAGGTGCTCGCTGGAGACATTCATTCATTCATTCTATTCCCCTGTCTGTTATGAACCTAAGCTTCTGCTATAGAATTCACCCGTGTCTCTTTCCTTTTTCTTCTTCACTGTAATTGGCAGAGCAAATTTTTCCCGGACTTGCCAAAGGCCTGCACAGCACAGGAAGCAGCAGTGAATGGGATGAAGTTTTACTCAGGTCTGCAAGCAGAAGATGGCCACTGGGCTGGGGACTACGGAGGGCCTCTCTTTCTGATGCCAGGTATAGTTACCATGACAACTCAGCAAACATTTTCTCCAACCAGACAAGCAGTGTTCCAGCAAGGGGTGATGTGTAACAAATCCGAAAGTGAACGCTTTGGGTGCGACCAAATCCCCAACATCCCCGAGAGGGAGAGGGAGTGGCTGGGCCTTGCTTCTCCTCCTTGAAGGTACCAGTGGAGCTGACACAGTTGAGAGAAGTGTCAGCTGGAGAAGTACTGCATATGTGCAGGAGAAGGAATTCTAGCGTCATAGAGTTGGAAGGGACGTAAGGTCACCTAGTTGCAATCTGTCAGCAACCAACTTCGATAAGAAAGTTAATTTTTAAGTAAAGGGAGTTTAAAATAACATGTGCCTCATCTTATGGAATCCTGTCGCTCGCTGGAACATTTAAGGAGGCAAAGAACCTTGCTTGTTTCATGACAGAGCTGTGTAAATTCATGATCAAGATTTTGTGATGTTTCCTTTTTTATTCCCCCCCCCCCACCTGATGGGATCAGGAAGGAGAGTAACATAGGGAGCTGCCTTATACGGAGCCAGACCATTAGTCCATCAATCTTAGTATTGTTTACACTGACTGGCAGCGACTCCAGGATGCCAGGGAGGTGCTTTCCTCAGACCTGCCTGGAGATGCCAGGGATTGAATGAGGGAGCTCCTGAGTGCAAGCTAGGTCCTTCCCCGCTGTGTGCACCCATCATGCAGGTGTGTCTGCCTGGGTCATCCTCAGTGGGTGTGAGGCTGGTGGCTGCCCCAGACGGCTTCCTGCCTATGTGAAGACATTGCTCTCAGCACCTTTGATTGCAGCATAAGTGATCCTATCTATCTCTCCTAAACATTTATGTTCTTTTTTGCTGACTAAGAGAATCAGCATATTTAGTGCTTCAGAGGACTGATTGTGTAACTCACTGATCTCCTTAAAACAGGGCTCTTAATCACATGCTACATTGCCAAGATCCCACTGCCAGAAGAGAGCAAGAAGGAAATGGTGAGGTACTTGCGTTCAGTTCAGCTCCCAGATGGAGGATGGGGCCTGTGAGTAAACCTTAAAAGTTGTTGCCTTAGAAACTGCCCACCTACCAAGCTTGGTGCATGAGGGGGTCCGGGTAGGAAGGATCTGACCCAGCCGCTGGATCCAGTTCCCCAGCCCTTGTTGAACAATATGTTATGTTGCAGGTTGTAGAGACTAAAAAGTGAGTTTGCCTTCTCCACTGCTCAGTGCTAGAAACTGAAAACTGGTGGACTGGAAAGGAAAATGGAGAATAATTATTATTTTTTTGCCCAGAAAGTGACTCCCCCACAGCCAAAGGAGGAGTTTGGATTTGATATCCCACTTTATCACTACCCAAAGGAGTCTCAAAGCGGCTAACATTCTCCTTTCCCTTCCTCCCCCACAACAAACACTCTGTGAGGTGAGTGGGGCTGAGAGACTTCAGAGAAGTGTGACTAGCCCAAGGTCTCCCAGCAGCTGCATGTGGAGGAGCAGAGACGCGAACCCGGTTCACCAGATTACGAGTCTACCGCTCCTAACCACTACACCACACTGGCTCTCATTGATGGTTAAAGTAAATGTTGGGTGATAAAGTTGACTGTCCCCAGTGAGAGTGATGATAGATACAACACGCTAAAAGCATTAGCACATAGATAATGGAGTAACAAAAATGCTCATAACAAAAGGGCTCTGAAAAAAAGACAGAAGTTGTGGGAGAGTTACAGATTAGCTGGTGTGTCATGTGCAGAGCCCATGTGCAGCAGTAGTGGAAAAAACCCTTTGTGCATTTGGCCCTTAGATTAGCCAGTTTGTATGAAGAGCATGGAAACAGTGGAAGAGGCAAGGCTCATTCTTGTAATATTAAACTATGGATTATGTATTACATCCAAATGGGTCTAGTGTGTAAACAAAACCCTGTTCAACAGTCCAGACCTGCTGGGAATTGAAACACCACATGGAATTTCTATAGTCTACATTTAAAATAGATAACATAATGTTCCCATTTGTTTTTATGGCTGTTCTCTGCATGGAAATGGATCCAGCCCTCTCTGTAGCTCCATTTGCCTTAGTAATCTTGATCTACCTGCCTGAAGTCAGTCAGGACAAATGTGAGTTACTGCCTGGGTGCATGGCACATAATCCTAACAGTTCTGATGTTTTTGTCCGGTAGGCATGTTGAGGACGTATCCAAGGTATTTTGTACTGCTCTCAACTACACAGCCATGCGAATCCTTGGGGTCAGTCCTGATGACCCAGATCTCTTGCGGGCTCGGAACAACCTCCACAGTAAAGGTGACTAACCAGGAGACCACCTCACATGAAGGTGGCTTTGTTTTTCAGTCAAGTGTTATCCTGTGGAAAGGGAACTCTCCTTATTCCTAGAGTGAGCGTCTAGTTCTTCTAACATCCTTTTCAGGAGAGTTGGAATCTCTTTTGAATTTAATATACAATACACAATTTAATATTGGCTGCCTTGAGTGCCTCTGCTCAAAGCACCAGGCATGAGGATGCCGTGATAGAGCTCCATGCTGTTGTGCACAGGAGGCCAGAGTTCCCTGTTTGGGTCTTCTCTCACCAAGCAGCATGATTGGCGGGACACTAAGGAGGACTCTCACCCAGTACTCTTTGGAGAAGGCTGAGAGGAGGAGGGATGTAGAAATAATCAGGGGTCATCCTTTGGCTCCAGTGGGAGTGTTTTGTTTATATTATCCCTTTTGCAGACAAAAAAGTCAAACAGTGAGCATTTGTTTCTTATAGAAGAGTCCATTTTACTGCAGTGATCTCTGGTTTTATAGATATCTGTATGAGTTCTTGTATATTTGGCTCTTCAGGTGGTGCTACAGGAATCGCTTCCTGGGGTAAATTTTGGTTGGCTGTTTTGAACGTCTACAGCTGGGAAGGACTGAATACACTTTTCCCTGAAATGTGGTACGTGCAGTTTTGGAGTATCACAGTGCAAGCCTAACCATGTCTTCTCTGAAGAAAGTGCTGTTGAATTCAATGAGACCTGTGGGTATATGGCAGTATACAAATCTAATAATAAATAATAACGTGGCTTACTCCCTGGTAAGTGGGAATAGGATGGCAGCTTTATCTAACATAATTTATATCTATGCCTTCTCATAGAAACAACTGGAAGTTATGATCAGTTTGGCAATAGGTTGGCATGTTTGCTAAGTCCCTAGTTCAACTTCTGGCACATCAGTTCAAAGAGCCAAAAAACACCTAAGTTTCAGGAGGCCACAGAGACTGGCTACAGGAAATCTATATGTCAATTAACTTTTTAGCTCATATTGGTGAAAATTTGGCCTTCATAAACCTTTTTGGGTAGGAAACCTTAGCTTTACGCAGACTACGGTACAAAGCTAAGGCTCACAGCCATTGCTCCGCCCACTTTTGTCTCTGGCCACGCCTACTTTTATGCCTGCTAATGCCCATTATGGACATTCAATCCCTGAAAGGTTGCCCATGAGTGAACACAGACCTCAGCCAAAAACCAGCTTCCCAAGCCCCAGTTTAGCATGTTTTCTGAACCTAAATTCTGGTTAGTGTTAACTATGGTTTGTTTAAACAAACCAGCTTGATGAACTGTGGCTTGCAGTTAGACTGTTTCAATAATTACAATTTATTAGAGTTTGTCAGGTTCAGGCAGCAGAGCAAGCTGTGTTTGATGGAAATAGGAGTGTAAGTTTGTTGCGCCTCCTTGGGGCTCAGCCAACCAGGACGGCGTGTGAGCTCCTTCTGGTCCCATTCAGGTGGGCCATGGGCTCAGGGCTCATGGAAAAGGAAGGCTCGGTTGTTCGTGTACGCTCAGCAAGTTTAGTCCTGAGTCTGCTCCGGAGTCCCTGCTGCTATCCAGGTAGCTTGCCATGGGATGGATGCTCTGTGGTAATCTCCTTAGGGCCCCAGATACATGGCTACAGGGGCTGCCATTTCTAGAGTTCTGCCCATCCTTTACCATAGGCTTCTCTTTTGATTTCTGATAGGCTGTTTCCTCGCTGGGTGCCAGCCCATCCTTCCACTCTTTGGTGTCACTGCCGTCAAGTTTACCTGCCCATGGCCTACTGCTACGCTACGCGACTCACTGCAGAAGAAGATGAGCTGGTTCTGAGCCTCCGGGAGGTAGTACCAAAGGGCCTTTTTTCCTTCCTCCATCTGTCTGTTTCTCTCTCTCTTATAGAACCATAAAATTATAGAGTTGGAAGGGACCCAAGGGCCATCTAGTCCAACCCCCTGCAATCCAGGAATCTCAGCTAAAGCATCCATGACAGATGGCCTTCCAACTTTTGCTTAAAAACCTCCAAGGAAGGAGAATCCACCATCTCCTGAGGGAAACTGTTCACTGTCAGACAGCTCTTACACTCAGAAAGTTTTTCCTGCTGTTTAGTCAGAATCTCTTTTCTTGTAACTTGAAGCCATTGGTTTGAGTCCTACCCTCCAGAGCTGGAGAAAAGAAGCTTGCTCCACCTTCCATGTGACAGCCCTTCAGATATTTGAAGATGGCTGTCATATCTCCTCTCAGTCTCCTCTTTTCTAGGCTAAACATATCTGGCTCCTTCAACCATTCCTCATAAGGCTCGGTTTCCAGCCCCTTGATTGCCCTCTGCACTCGCTCCAGCTTGTCAACATCCTCCTTAAATTGTGGTGCCCAGAATTGGACACAGGACTCCAGGTGTGATCTGACCAAGGCAGAATAGAATTGTACTATTACTTCCTTGATCTGGACACTGTGAAATGCTTTAGAAAAGTGTTTTTGCTGTGATTCCTCTGGAGGCACCACAAATGTTCTTCTGGAACCCCAGTGAAAGCGTGGCTTACAAATTATATTGACTTCTTTAAGACTTTATATCTCTTTAAGGTTGTACAGAAGTCAAGGTACTTGGTCCAAAAGTGTGTGATGGATTGGGAGGCGGAACATACAGCAAATACATAATTTAAGGATTTGCTTAGATGGCATAAACATAATGAAATTCTGTGGTCAAAGAAGACGCTCCGCCTGGTCTTATAGCAGGTCTGAGGCTGAGAAGGAGCCTAGGCAGCCTGTTTCCAGCTTTCTCTTCTCTTGCCAATTCTGCTTGGTGTTGTGTGACCCTTCTGTGCACCCAGGAGCTCTACACCCAGGACTATTCCCTCATTGACTGGCCGGCGCAGAGGAACAATGTCGCTGCGGGTGATGTGTACATGCCACACAGCCAGCTGCTCTCCATCGTCTATGGTGAGCAGAGTGTGACCTCTGGGCTTGGAAGGTAGTCCTGCTTGTTTGCAGACATGCTTGCCGTTGCCAGGCCTCTTGTGCTGTTCTCTAGCTGAGATTGTGCTGCTGGTCAGAAGAAGGAAAAGCAGATGGTTCACGGAGAGGCATCGCTGTATTGCCCCAGGTGGACAATTGGGCGGTAGTGCATACGCCGTTAGAGGAAAGTGTGATGTGCGGATCAGGGCTGTCTGTGTATACTTGGAAGTAAATCCCACCACGTTAGTGGGTCTTCCTTCACTGGGGGAATGTAAGGTTGCCTGCTTGCTCCCCTTGATGCTTTTTGCTTTTGCTTTTGCTTTCTGGCACGTAGTGGATAAATGCAATGGAAAACAAACTCTGTAGAGGAAGGTTCTGCCCCTGCGAAGAGGCCACACCCGTATGCATGCACTGTGTGTAGTTGGGCTAAATGCCTCTCTGGCCAACAGCACATTTCCTGGCATCTGATGCATTTCCTGCAGATAGAAAAGCTGTGAGTCCCCCGCACAGGCCTGGCACGGGGTGGGCTTGGCCTAGTCAGGGCCATGCTTGTGTGAGTCTTCTGCACATGCAGCGCCTCTGCCTCTCTTGGTCAAGGGAGCCCTCAAAGCTATTTTTCAGCCTTTCTTTTCCTTTTTATCTTACTGCCGTGGTTGACTTCTTGCTGGCCGTGGCTGGCTTCATTGCTCAGTGCTGCAGGGATAATGAGAACTTGGATTAGCAGCCTACTCGACATAATTCTCGTTTTGTACAACTCCACTTATTAGTGTATCACCTGCTGATTTCATGAGCCGTTGCTTTGTTGTGATTCAGAGATTTCATCCAACAGTAGACAGAAGTGGTTTGCGTTGTTTACCTGACAGGCGCACTCACTTTGCAGGGTTGTTGCAAGTGCTCCACACATGTTGAACAGAATCCCACCAGGGCATCAGCATTAGTGACAGGGCTTGTCTGTTCAGAGCATCTAGCATTTATCTTTCAGCCCCCTAGTCTCTGTGTTCTTATCCCTGAACCCTTGCTTGGCTATCAGCTGAATCCTGACTCCAGAGTCACAGTAATGCCACAGCAGCTGATTCTGGGTGATTCCACTACTTCAGCACAGTTTATGCTGGTACAGGGGCACGAAGGAAAAGAGTGAACGTGCTTCTCATGCACACAGGGGTTGTTTGCAAATGTGGCTTTGCCATTTTCCAGTGACAGGATTGATAATTCACAAATGAAGTTTGATTAGCTCTGAACTGCCATGGAAACCTAAGTTTGGGATTTGCTAAGTGTATGTGGCTCAATTCCTGCCCATATTACTCTTCAGTGCTCATATTCAGCAGATAAATGTGAAACCTCTTTGTTTCTCTCTGCTTCCATTCCAGCAATTCTCAACACCTACGAGAGATTCCACAGCACAGCTCTGAGACGACGAGCAATTGAGCAGCTGTACGACCACATTAAAGCTGATGACCGATTCACCAAATCCATCAGCATTGGCCCTGTAGGTCACTTTTGAGTGGCACTTACAGTTGAATAGCTCTGGAATGGAACTTGATTTGCAGATTCCAAAATGTTTGTTCAGTGCATCTGTTCTTGGTAGCATAGTATCTAATGAGCACAGGCAGATGGTTGCAAAATTTGTCACCCCATTGATCCATTGATCACCAGGGTTGATTTGGCTGCCCCGACTGGCTGGTCAGGCACCCCCAACCTCCCCCCACCCCGGCATGTGCATCCCTACCGATGATACGCACTCGGTGGAGCACAACCATCCCGGATGGAAGATGTGTGCCTCCTGCTCTTCAGTAGAAAACATATGGTCATTGATGAGCACAGGCTCAAAGCTATACACAGATGGAAGGTTCCTTCCATAGAGCTGAGTGGAAATCTCAGCGGCAGGGCACATGATCTGCAAGCAGAAGGTCCTGTATTCCACCTTTGGCATCTCCCAGTTGAAAAGGAGCCACAAATACCAGCAGAGCTCAGAAATAGCCCCGGTCTCCACTGACCCCCTTCAGCCATTCTGCAGTGGGGAGAAGCGTTTTGGCTCCACCCCCACCTCTGTTCCAGGCAGGGGAGGGGGGTTGGGGCAGAGCTCAGCATACTTGTCCCAGCTGCAGTTAATGCTGGAGCTAGCTACTGTCTGAGTCTTCTTTTTGACTGCATCCTTATGAGGATTGATGTAGGAGCTGAGTTTATAAAGAGACACAAATATTAGGGGCTGTTTGCTCTATCTTTCTTAGGAGAAATGACTTTGCCTTTCTCTGCCCATTTAGATATCTAAAACAATTAACATGCTTGTTCGCTGGTATGTGGAGGGAGACAAGTCTCCTGCATTCCAAGAACACGTTTCCAGAATCCCCGACTACCTCTGGTAAGGCTTTGTTGAAACTCAGACTTGTACATCCTTACAGCTGCTTGTGCACAATGCTTTTAAGGACTCCTGAGTACTCACTGCTCACCAGGAGACTTGGGAAGTAGCTGCTGAACTCCCCTGATGAGAGCAGGTTTGCCTCGTGTTGGTGTTGCTCTTCACCATTCGGACGGCATATTAAGCTCCCAAGCAGAGGACCATCCTCTTCCCAGGAGACCAGTAGTATTTGAACAATAAGCTTGAGAGTCGGCGACTTGCCCAAGGCCTCCCTGTTGGCTTAAGTGCTGAGCAGGGATTTGAACCTGAGTTCTCTTCAGCCCCTGTCAAGTGGGGACTCCCTTAGGGCAAAGTTTATGAGGAGCTCATTAGTGCTGGCGTGAAGATAATTCAGCTTGCACACCCTTTGCCCATTTCTTCACCCAGGGTACAGGGAAACATAGTTGAGGTGCAGGGCTCTGTTTAGCCAGTCTACAACACTGAGTGCTTTCTATCTCCTTGCAGGCTGGGACTGGATGGCTTGAAGATGCAGGTAATAATCCCTGGCCTGGGTGAAAGGGATTTATTTTTTCTCTGTCTCGCCCTGTTCAAACTGGAAAAGCTGCTTTCAGAGCGGCTTCAGGATAAGAGAAGCAGCGGGGTTAGCGGACATTTTCCTGCAGCCCACAGCCACACCCTGGTTTCAGAATTGTGTGTGTATTATAAAGTTGGAGCAGCAAAGCAGTTTGGGAGAGGTCTAGAACCCAGGTGGCAGAAAGCTTGCAGGGAATCCAACTTAACGCAAGTTGAGAGCCACTTGGTGCCAGTGGTTGAGGAGTGAAAACAGAGCTCTTCCTCCACAGCTGCATCCTCAGAAGGTCGTCCCACGAAGCATTTTGAGACCTCCTCCATTCTGGCCCAAATGATTTAGTATGAGAGTGTTTACTAAATACTTAGTAAAAGCCCCCAAATCCACTTGGTTCAGATACCACAGTTGCAATAGTTTAGCCTGTGGGTGGATCCAGAGCACCATTTAGTTTCGGGTTTGGGGAGTGATTTTCGGCTGTTGCGGCCAAAGGAGAAAAACACAGTTTTTGGAGGGGTGCAGCTGGCCACTTGCCCTTCTAGGCTGGAGGCATCTAGCAAGAGGGCATTGCTGAATGACTCAGCCCAGTAGGTGATTTATGTCCCCCCCCCCCCCGCAAGAGGAGTTTTTGAGCAGTGCAATGACTATTGTCCGGTTGCTTTTAGTTTATTGTTATTTTTAAAAAAATCTGTCCTGCTCTTCTGGTGCTCATGTGCCACTCAGGACGGCTTACAACAAATCAAAATCACAATACAATTCAATATTGTTAAAATTGAAATGAAAATAAAAACACACATCAGACGAACTACATAACATTAAAATCCATTTTGAAGGAACGGTGGCCAAGAACCCAAGTGAAAAAACCCCTAGACAACTTCACTTTGCATGGCACTTCCCGGGTGGCACTTGCCCATGAAACATTAGCTCTTTGGGCATTTTGTCACAGGTGGATTTTAAAAATGAATAGGTTAAGAGAAAACATTTATCCAAGTTATAGATAAATTCTTGAGTTTGTAAAACGGTTACATTGGTCACATCTTCTAATATACAATAAAAAGAAAGCATATAAACTACTTTGTATACTTCTTAATTGTTTTTGCAGGGATGATCAAGCCAGTTAACAAATAGTTTAATGTTAACAAGAGTTCAAATACAGTGGTACCTCTGGTTACAAACGGCATCCGTTCCGGAGCCCCATTCGTAACCCGTGAAGTGCGTAACCTGAAGCGCCGCGTTCACGACGTGATTCGGCGCTTCTGCACATGCACGTGATGTCATTTGACGCGTCTGTGCATGCACGAACCTCCAAACCCTGAAGTAACGCGTTCTGTTATTTCTGGGTTCGGTGCGTTCGGAACCCGTGTTGTTCGCATCCCAAAGCATTTATAACAAGAGGTACGACTGTAATGTTAACTAAAACACAAAATATTATGTAAAGTCACTACGGAGTTCCCCTCTCCCAGCTATTTTGCTGGCTAGCACTTGGTACACGAGTGGGGAAGGTTGTAATAAGGACTCCCTCGGTGGCAGTAGGCTTTTCTTTTTTACCCCATTGCCAATTGTAGGGGGAATTGCTTTGGGGGAACAGCTGAGCCCCTTCTGCTGCCGCAAGAGAGACAAGTCGGGTGGGAGGGGAGTGTTTCTTACGGCACCTTTCTTCTCTTTCAGGGCACTAATGGGTCACAGCTTTGGGACACAGCATTTGCTATCCAAGCTTTCCTGGAGGTAATTATTTTTCTTTGTTTTGACCTAGGACTTAATAGGGGTAAACATGGCTGTTCCTCTGTAATTTTAGGGAGAATTAGCCTGTAGGTCCAACGCACATGAATCGAATGACTGAAGAAAGAGTCTGGGATATAGAGCATATCTAGTTCACACAACACAGAAAAGTAATACAAATGGTGACATGTCACTAGTAGAGATGCAATCAGGCCTACAGCCAGTAAATTTCTGTTAAGAATGTCTGTTGGTTGCTGTTGCAAGTGAATGCAAAGCAGCAAAGTTTTAAATAGCCTAGAATGTTGAATTAATGTTACTCAAAGCGTATTCCTCAGCACGTAAGGGCCAAATAGCATGAATGCAGTTTTGTTTTGTACGTAGGAACCACATGGAAGTCTGAGCAGCTTTAGGACTTTGGGGGTGAGCTGGGGAGTTCAACTTTTTCCCTGCCCCAGTTTTGAAATAGTGATTTATTGGAAGCTTCAATTTACACTTCAAGGAAAGCGTATTCCTTGTGCCCATGGGAGTTTCCTTCAAATGCAGATCACAGTTCTGAGAGGCCGTTTTTGCCAAGCCTGTGGTAGGGAAAGAGTTAAATTCCTTCCCGGTCCCATCCCTGCAGTCCCAAAAGTCACTGCTTACCTTAATCCCACCTTAACTACACTCACCAATTATCATCACACAATTATTGCTTGGCCCTGAGTTCTAGTGAGATTTGTGGGCCTGGCCCCCAGGTTAGTATAGGATAGGATTGTAGCCTTAATTCATCAAATTTTAATGAAATTAATTTTAACAAAAATTATTAAGCTTGATTACTGCTCCTGGATTCAGTTTTAAAAATCACATTATGTCAAGACAAAATAAAAAAAAATTCTTTCCAGTAGCACCTTAGAGACCAACTGAGTTTGTTCTTGGTATGAGCTTTCGTGTGCATGCACTATATAAGGGTCTGGTGACTTCTGTTTCAGTGTATCTGAAGAAGTGTGCATGCACACGAAAGCTCATACCAAGAACAAACTCAGTTGGTCTCTAAGGTGCTACTGGAAAGAATTTTTTTTATTTTGTTTCGACTATGGCAGACCAACACGGCTACCTACCTGTAACTGGAATTATGTCAAGAAACGTCTTTTTCTTTTTTTTAAGGCAGGTGCCCAGAAAAGGCCTGAATTTAACTCCTGCCTTCTACGTGCGCATGAGTTTTTAAGAATCAGCCAGGTAAGAACCAGGCATATACATATCCATGATCCAGTTCTGCTGTAATACAGCCCACATTTTAAAAATACGTAGGTTTTGATTTTGCAGTGCACCTCATAGTTCTGTGCAAGAACTGGGTGTGCAACTACACCCACCTCTGCATTGCTCCCAGGAATGTGTCCCTTTGTTGTAAGCCAAAAAGAGCTTATCTTCTGAGTTTATGCCAATAAAAAACTCGAAACTTGAGGAGTTAGGAGTCCAACGTTTATGCAAGAATGTGAATTTCAGCCTCTCCAAACTCACGTCTTGGGGGAAGTGTTCCACCAGGTGAACCAGATTTAACTGCTACATCTGGAAGACTGTATTCCTTTTCTCTATGCAGAGAATTTCTTGATTTCTTCTCTGTAGTTCTCAAGGCACTGCAACATCAAGAAAGATTCCTTGCTCTTGAGGTCAAGATTCCTTGCTCTTGAGGTCAAAATTTGCTGGCATTGAATTGCTGAAGTGTGTGTGTGTGTTTTTCATAGTTGCAAGTATCTATACCCATACAAAAATGTTTTTATGTCTATAACCCCTTCAGGTCCAAACTCGAAATTACAAAGACAGCTGTGGCTTGTGCTTGTACTGCAAACTTTTTATATCACTTTCTAACCTGCGTCTAGCATTTTTAATAGCGTAGTTCTTAAAACAGTGTTCCTTTTATGTCGATTGCACTTGCCTTCTTTGTCTGAGTGTAGCTTGTATCTCCTCCAGATTCCAGATAATCCACCTGATTATGAGAAGTACTACCGTCAGATGAGCAAGGTATAATCACAAAAAGCTCCCTTTCTGAAAGCAGCGATGCCAGATGCTAAATTAACCTGGGAAGATAACAGTCCAAAAATCTTTCTCTGATTTTTTTTCCAGGAGAAAGGTTTTTCTCAGTTAGCTTGTTCCACTGTTAAGTCGCTCATGAAGTTAGGATTGTTTTCCTCACTCTTTAACCTAAATCTTCTTTCTTGTCCTTAAAAACTGACCTGCAGTTTATGGAGAGGCATAGCCCCAACCCAGGGAATGATTCTGCATTCATTGTAGGTTTTGTTTATGGTGTTTAACTGAACTATTTGAAATCAAAGGCTTTTCTTTTTAAAAAAACCAATAGTAAAGTAATTGGATTTTCTAAAAGAGTAAGTTTTTCTGTACTCATATGCTGGAAGACTAGAAAGGTCAGCTGAGCAGCAGAGTTACTTGCAATATATGTGGTCCTGCAAGAATCCTCTGCTCTGCATTGCCTAATGCTCTCAATTGTCTAATGCTCTCCAGGGTGGATTTCCTTTCAGCACGCGGGACTGTGGCTGGATTGTAGCTGACTGCACTGCGGAGGGGCTGAAGTCAGTGATCCTTCTGCAGGACAATTGCTCTTTTATAAAGGAACTAATCCCACCGAGCCGTCTCTTTGATGCTGTGAATGTGGTGAGTGGCTGGGAAGGAGAAGCAGCCCCTGGCTCAGAGTCCAATCTGCCTCCCAAACGATGTTGCCTTTGGCTGGTTGGTGGTCATAAGCTGGAGGTGGGGATTTCTGGGTGAAGCGTGGAGCTTGTGGGAGTATTTCTGACAGGCCCCGCTGGGCCACTGCTTAAGGCTGTGGGGCCACTCCAGTGAGCTCCATCTTTGCCATGCCCTTGTCCAGACTCTCTCTCTCTCTCTTCCTCTGTGTCTGACTTCAGTTGCTGAACATGCAAAATGTGGACGGTGGCTTTTCCACATATGAAACAAAGCGTGGCGGCTGGCTGCTGGAGCTCCTGAACCCTTCCGAGGTGTTTGGTAAGAGAAGGAACTTGCTTTGCGTCCATGCTAGCATAGTTAGTAAGGGGTTGTGGGTGTGTGTCAGTGGAAGTCCACTTGGGCAAGCGTGGGGAGTGGGGCATCCTTGTCTCAGTAGAAGAACTGAAGCCATTCCACACCCACCCTGCCTCCCACTGGCAATGTTATTTGGCTCCTGCTGGCCCCACTTAATCTTCAATCAAACTCTGATATTAACAACAATTGTACCCGAAAGGAAAAGGCAAATTATTTTAAGTTTCAAGAAATAGAGGCATGCCACACAGGAATCTCACATCTCTCTCTAGAATCTATCTTACTGATTTTCAAAATATAGCCTTTATTGATATTTCTGCTGCATTTCAGTCTATTAATCAAAATAGACTCTGGGAGAAATTTGAAATTGCCAACCTTGACTGCATACTTCTGCTTTTAATCCAAGAACTATACAGCAACACAGGAATGAAGGTCAGAGTAGGTTTAAATGGTGATATGACTAAGGCTTTTAAGCTGGATGTATGCAGATGATTTATTGCAGCTCTCTCTTTCCCAATTGGACCTCAAAGATCTCTTGGTCCTAGGTACAGATGGTGCTTTGATCAGCAGCCTATAGATGAAACTCGCTCATTTAGATTCCTGGGTGTACTCCTTCATGAAACCTTCTTTCGGAAGTGAAAGTCAAAGCTCAGGAAACCATATTGGCACTGATGAAGTTCTGTTACAACGAAGGAGGGCAGCCCTAAAGATATTTGATAGTAAAGTGCTTCCCCAAATGCTCCATATGGCATTGGATTCTGATCTGAACTTCATTAAAATTTTGGAAACTGCAGAATATTTTTTCAAGAAGCTACAGTCTCTACCACCAGGAATCTCTGCAGCTCTTCCTCATACAGAATCCGGATGGTCAACAACTAACATAAGAGCAGACAGCACTCGAATATATTTAAGAAATTGCTACTATGCCTATTGAGTGTATTCCTGCCCTGTGCTATATGGAAGGGTGATAATCAAGATGTTTTAGACTATTATTATTTTCCACAACTGAGCTCTGCGTTGGCCTTGAATAAGAGCCAACTTAGGGATTGGCTTTTCCAGATGGACTCCAGAAGGGACCAGCTACTAATTAGAAATGTCATTAATGAGGTGCATCTCCCAGTGATGCCCACTGCAGTCTTGGGTGGCTGCTGCAACAAGATCCCAAATGCAGACGGACTTTGTGTTTGTGGTCAGTCTCAGGCAGAAGACATCACTCTGTTGGCTTCCCTTTATATAGAGGCCCAAGAGATGACTTTTTGAAACCTTTGCTCACACAAACAAGTAGGCATACCCTGGCAGAAACGGCTTGGTTTCTTCTGAGTGCCAGTAATAGCTTTGTAGCACACAGGGCAGCCCTTTATGCAATGGCTGCAAGACGAGTCAGGAGAAGGAGTTAAAATCACTAAGTGATTCAGAAGCTGAATTTGAAATCAAGCTGGAATTGCTGCTCTCTTGCATCATGTGATGAATCCATGATCTGTATTGTTTTATTGGTTCTGGCGCTGTGGGTTAGTCATGGCCTTTGGCTGTGTCAGCAAACTTGTCTTGTATTTTTTGTGTGGTTTGCAGGGGATATCATGGTGGACTACACTTACGTAGAATGCACCTCGGCCGTCATGCAGGGGCTGAAGCATTTCCAGGAGCGCTTTCCTGAACACCGGGCGCAGGAGATCAGGTAAGAGGAGGGAAGGGAAGGAGCGGAGCAATTTAAAAACAGGATGTGAAACCTTTGTTTCAGAGTTGACATGGGAAAATAAATTCCCTCCTGTGGAGAAGTGTCTATTGGGCACCTGACCCTTCTGAGGGGTGGGAGTGAAGAGCATTGCTATTCCTTCCAGTCTGGGCTAGAGAGAGTGGTGCTGGGAATAGTGGATATTCACAGGGTTGAAAGGGTTTCCCACTCTTTCCTTTTTGCTTAGAGAGACGCTGCAAAGGGGCCTCCGTTTCTGTCAGAAACTTCAGAGAGCTGATGGTTCCTGGGAAGGGTGAGTGTCCTCATAAAGCTAAGGGCTGCTTCAATAATTTGTTGGGCTTTCCAGCTGCTTGGCAGGGTATTTAAAATGAATAGCAAGATGCCTGCTTTGGGGCAATTTTAAGAAGCAGAGGTAAAAAAACACACCCCACTTTTCAGCACCAGTTTGAGACCTTTGGGTGGTTCTAGTAGGAGAAGCCAATAGCACCTTTTTATTAGCAGTTTAATTTGTCTGAGAGACCAGTGTGGCATCTGACCCTACAAGTCTCAGACAAATTAAACTGCTAATTTAATATTTAATATTCCATACTCACCTAGGAGTAAGTGCCACTGAACTTAGCTCTCTTTAGACAAATACAAAATTGTGCGGTTGGTGCAATAAGCGAAGGGAAGCTGCAGAGTTTTTAGAATAAACATTTAAAGTAGAAGAATTGTATAAAAGCTATGAAGACATTTTTTTAAAAGAGATTAGGTTGCCAGATGGAATGATCTCCCCTCCCCATCCCCTGTGTCCCACCCTAGCCAATTTTGGGAGGTGTGTGAGGGGTTGTGGGGGGGGGGAGAGCTTTTTTATGTGCGGGTGGAAGCCCTTGCACAGGAGCTGGAGGCGTTTATCAGATGAATCATGACCAGTAGCTTCTGCAGCATTTGTTTTTATTCAATATCAGAAGTAATGGCTGAAATACTAGCACAAATTAGTTACATCAAAGGAACCAGCTTTAATTTTCTCCAATATATCTCAGGTTTTAAAAATGATTATAACATTTGTGTTGCTATGGCAGCAGGCAGGCTGAATGTATATGTTCCAGACATATACATTGAATCATGCTGGTTTAATAGATATTTGAAAGATAAGGAAAATAATTTATACAGGTGAAACTCGAAAAATTAGAATATCGTGGAAAGGCTCATTTCTTTCAGTAATTCAACTTAAAAGGTGAAACTAATATATGAGATAGACTCATGACATGCAAAGCGAGATATGTCAAGCCTTTATTTATAATTGTGATGATTATGGTGTACAGCTGATGAGAACCCCAAATTAACAATTTCAACTTTGGGGTTTTCATCAGCTGTATGCCATAATCATCACAATTATAACAAACAAAGGCTTGACATATCTCGCTTTGCACATCATGAGTCTATCTCATATATTAAACTCCAGTAGCTAATGAAAACAATTGCTTACATAAATGGACTTTTCCACAATATTCTAATTTTTCAAGTTTCACCTGTACTGTTGGTTTTGCTTCTGCAAGTAAACTTCAGGCGCATTCCCTTGATTTGGGATTGTTTGGCGCAGCAAGGAGGAAGGAACTGGTTCTCCTCCCTGCTCGGTTCTGTTTGCTGACTGACTTCTCCCTCCTAGGTGCTGGGGGGTGTGCATCACCTACGGCACGTGGTTTGCTCTGGAAGCCTTTGCTTGTATGCAACACACCTACCAGGATGGGTGAGTGAAGACCTGCGCCAGATTTTATGATGGAAGCTCCTCTGATCAGAATAACTTGCTGGCAGTGAAAAAGGGATGTATTTCATTCAGCATGAAGAATCGTGCTGTTTTGTTGCTCTCTATGGGATGGGCAGAAGGAGGGCGTCGTATCCCTGCACCAAGCCTAGAGACAAACTGCTGTGGGATTCAGCTGGGAGCCAGCCTCACCTGAAGAGTTGAGTCAGCAAGGTGGCAGCTCTCTCAGGCTCACCTGCGCAGGGGACGGACTGGAGAGACCGGCACTACCGGCCCAGACAGACCCATTGTTCTCACCCACAGCTTACCGAGGTTTCAGCTGAGGACAGGCTTCCTGCTCAGCATTGGTTTGCAGTGGTGACATCCACTCTCTCTCCATATGTTTCTTCCCCTGTATATATTATCCTGGCCCCATCAAAATGCAGAAACACCATCCCATCAGGCATCAGATGGGCCTGCTGCAGATGCTTCTCCCTTGACATTTCCAGATTCATCTTGTAGCTCTCAGCCAGCTGATGGGTGCTGCGCCTGTATGTTTGCACATGCACTCTGGGGAGCATTGAGCCTGTGCTTTTCCTTGATATCCTGTCTCCTTTTCATTTTTCTCTGTCTGGCGTGATAAAATTCCTTGCCTTGTCCTTGCTAGCCACCATATGTTCCTCCGCTACTCTGAGTTCCCGTTCTCCTGCCCTTTCTCTTCCAGAGTGGCCTGTGGGGAGGTGAGCCGCGCTTGTGAGTTCTTGGTCTCCAAGCAGATGGAGGACGGTGGATGGGGAGAAGACTTTGAATCTTGTGAGCAGCGCAGATACATCCAGAGCACCACATCCCAAATACACAACACCTGCTGGGCTCTTCTGGGGCTCATGGCTGTTAGGTAAAAGTTTGTGCTTGGAAGTGACATTGACCCTTGGCCTTTGCACGGGGAGGAGGGCAGATAAAAGCAGCCACCAGTCTTGAATTGCATCTTTGGGGGGACCCTTACTCAGCTGTCCCCCATTGGGTAGTAGAGGCTACCACCAAGCATTCCCAAACAGCAGCTTCCTGGGTCTGTGCTGCAGCCTGCGCACAAGAAGTCCCTTGGGAAAATGCAGGCCTCCCTTTCTCCTGGAATGCCCTTGTGCTGAAGTTCAGCATTTGGCAGCTGCAATGAAAAGATCACAGCTGCCTTGTCTGGGGATTATTTCTGCCTGAGCATAGCCTGCTGTCACTGCGCATCTCCTTGCTAGCCATGCACCCTGGCATCATGCTCCTCTGCCTTGCAGGGGACAGAAATGCTCCCTTGCTGCATCCAGCCCTTGAGCTGCTCCCTTTGTTTGTGGGAACAGTTAACAAGTTAACAGTTAACAAGTCTCTGACTGAGGCCATGCTAACCTGGTGGCATTTGATCGTCCTGCCTACGATATTACATCACTTGCAAGAATCTTTCCGATATTTGTGAATTACCCGAGCCTTAGCTTTTCCTCTCTAAACCTTACTTGAGCAGTGAACTTGGGTCAGAACAACTCTTCTTCCTTTGCAGGTATCCAAACGTCAGAGTCCTGGAAAGAGGGATCAAAGTTTTGATTGACAAACAGCTGCCTAATGGAGACTGGCCTCAGGTGAAGTGTGCCTCGAGTGCATTCCATATAACGCAAGGGCGCAAGCAACTTGCACGTCTTTGCAAATCACAGCATTGCCATTTGCATACATTCTCTCTCTCACAAATACACCTACAAACACACCTTTCTTCTTAGCTCCTCAGAATCCCTCTTCCACCCTGGTTGCAGATTTTCCTTCAAGCACCAGAGTCTCTTTTTTGTTCCTTGTTCCAGTATGACTCCCACCACCCACATTTTAGCTCCTGTTTGTACCAATCCCAATCAAACAGCCTTTCTTTGGCTGTGAGGGATTCTCTCTTGACTATTCAGCAGCTCATGAAGAAAAGCAGCCCTGACTATTGCTACTTCTTGGAAGGGCTGGTTCTCAAAGTGCCCTTTGAGCCGTCTGAAGTTTTTAGTGTTTAAGCATGGATCAGGAACAGTGGAAGTAGGAAAGCTGGTGCAAGCCAGATTATCAAGATCACTGTGCATCGTCTGGTTTATCCTGGAATGCCTGCATATTGGAATCGGAGCCTTTGGTCCAGCTCATGCTCAGGGCAGTGAAGGTGTCATTTATTTATTTTTAAAATGTAAACATTTCAAAAAGTATCAGCTGCCATTTCACCATAGATAGTCAAAGCAGGTCACGTCTGTCATATGGTACCTCCATATATGAGGAAGTTTGTGCAGCTCAAGGCCACTTTGTAGGTGCTGATGCCCTTACAGGTCGCTCATCTTTCCGTGCTTCTTGCTGTGTTGGAAAGATGAGAAGATGGATAAGATGGATTTTCTGTGTTTCTGTTTAATATTTATGCTTCATTCTTTTATTGGTGGGTTATTGAAATTGAGACTGCAGTTTTAATATTGAATTTTTAAATTTGTATTTTAATCTGTTATTTTAAATTGATTGTGTTTATGTTTTTTGCTGTGATTTTAATTGGTGTTAGCCGCCCTGAGCCCGGTTTTTTTTGGCTGGGAAGGGCGGGGTATAAATAATTTTTTTATTATTTTTATTTATTTTTGCCTTGCAGGAGAACATTTCCGGAGTATTCAACAAGACCTGTGCGATCAGCTATACCTCCTACCGAAATGTCTTCCCCATCTGGACCCTGGGGCGCTTTTCTCGCCTGCATCCTGCCCACCCGCTGGCTGGCAAGCTCTTGACGGAGGCATTAAGAAATGGAGAGACAGGCCTGGCTGGCAGGATGGCAAACGGACACGGGGGAGCACCACTCCCCTCTTCCTGAGTTTGGCGTGGACTGCCAATCTCTCTGGTTATTTTTCTAAACTCTCTGGAACCTGGTGAGGAGGGAGAATTGAAGGGGAAACACAGAAGGCTTCTCTGGGTGGTTTGCCGCCCTCTTGCTCCTCGTACTTCTACATGCCAGGCAGGAAGGAGTTGGCCCAGGAGAAGTGATGAGTGGCAGACTCTCGGTGTGTGCTGTGGTTGACTCCCATTTGCTGCTCAGAACGGACACGTTAGACGCAAAAACCCATGATTCTGTACCCTGCACTGGGCATTAACATTTATTTAACATTCTGTACACGCATACCAAACATTATGGTGGTTGCGTGTATCCCTGCTGTTTCACTGTTATACTTGCGGTATTTGCAGTGGAAGTGTAACTTTTAGAATAAGCGAGGTAAATTAACACATAACTTCATCAGTACTGATGCCTTAGTTTTCTCTTACCTTAAAGATGAGCTTAAATTGTTCTTTAGCGTATGGGTGGGGAACCCTAGTGCCTCATCCCCCCTCATGGCCAACCTGCTGGGGTGCAGAGGGGGCACAGCAATTGAATAGTGTGCGCTAGTTGCGTGGACTCCATGTGCATATATATCCCAGGGAACAGACATTTCTGGGACTTAGGTCCACCCAACTGCCACCTACAGCCAGCCCACCTCCAAGGTAGTGGGGAGGCTACAGCTGACCATTGCCCAGCGTTTTGGAGCTTAACATAGCCTGGAGTGCAAGTCCCTTCTTGACATTTGATCTACTTACCCGAAGCTGAATATAATTCTCTTACCAGAGAAGATTCAATACAGGTTTTGTGGAGATGGACACAGTGACAGACACGCAAGCCTTGGCCTGTGCACACCTGGCCCTGATCTTGCCGTGTTGCAGGGGAAAGGTTTTCACAAGGCCTTAACTGGAAGGCAAGTAAAACCCTCTACTGAAATTTGGTACTTTTCTTCTGAAAGTCAGGCACACCTCATGCGCGGGGTGGGGGGCATTTTGCAAACAGGGAACCACCACTGAGAAGACCCTGTCATGGTATACACCAAGCAGCCAGAAGTGGCATCTCCAACAGGACCCGAGTTGCTCCTTTAGGCACTGGGATCCCAAGCCATGTAGGGCTTTGCATGCTGGTACTCACACCTTGATTTGGACTTGGTAGCTCACTGACAGGCAGCGCAGAGATTTCTGGACTCGTGACCCTTGGTTCCACCAGGCTGTCCCATTTACCAATCTAGCAGCTGCATTCTGTGTGAGCTGCAGCCTCCAGACTGTTCAAGGGTAGCCCCATGTGGAGTGCATTGTAGTAATCTATATGGGAGGTCAATAGAACATGGGCAACTGAGGCCAGGATATCCTGGTCCTGGAATGACTGTGACTGGAAAACCAGCCTTCCTGGCTTGGCACTCAAATGACAATTTGGAATCTAGGAATCTCTTTCTTCCAGGAGAAGTGCAACCCCTCCCAGAATAGGTCATGCATCGTATTCCTGAATATGGGAACCACCACCCACAGTGCTTTTTTCCTTATCAGGATTTGGCCTCAGTTCTCCAGGGACCCTTGTGTGAGCCCACAGCCCCAAAGCCAGAGAGCCAAGCAACCATCTCCTAGATCTACCTCCTGGTGGTGACCCTGTAGGTATGAACAGACTGGCAATGGTCCCTCCAACTCCTATTCCAGAAGTTCCCAGAGCTGCTGAGAAATCAAGAAGATGCCACAGGGTTACAATCCCCCCACTTCCATCCCAGTAAAGGACATCAGGGCAACTAAAGTGTCAGGATGCTGTTGGTGCTTCCCACGAGTAACGACCCGCAACTCCAGATCTGTATATTTACAGTACTTTATTATACAAATATGTACAAGATAGAGAAACAGTCCGTGCAACCATTCAGTCACTTTCAGATCCTGGAAGTGGTGATCTATGTGAATGCCCCCAACACAGCAATCTGGAACCTGATAATCTTCCTCCAAGAACACTGCAGCTGCTGCCCCCCCGCATCACCTTGCCCAAAAAGTAAATGATAAGAGGCGGGACTAAACTTCTGGATCCAGGGACAGTCTCTTCAAGAGAGGTTTATCGCCACCTCTTTGAAGGCAGAGAACTTAACTCACTCTCACAATAAGGCACCAGCTGCTCCTGGACCCATCCAGTCAGTCAGTCAGTCAGTCAGTCTTACTAGTGTTTGTCAGCCTTGATGGGCAGGGAGCAAGAGCATATGTATGCAATTGGCCTCAGCACCACAAGGGTCCTGTCTGTCACCAGGCTGCAACAACGGAAACTGGCCCATGGAATCTTAACAGTGCTCCTGGGACTCCTAATGAGCCTGGACTGTGATGTTGGGTTTGGCATGGATCCAATGAATTTTGCCCTCAAAGTGCTTTTGCAGCAGGCTAATGATGGAGAGGCACTGGTCAGCACCAGCCCATTTGCCAGCTCTGCTGCTGGAGACAGTCAGAAATTATTTAGAGGATGGGTCTGCCTTCTGAATGTGCTTAAACTTCTATTGAAAAAGAGCTAGCCTGTTCAGAACAATTGGGCTTACTGGGGAAATGGGGAAGACTAAACTGGGAGTGAATTGTGCATTAGACCTCTGGCATCTCTCTGCTCAGGAATTCCCAGAGTCTAGATTGCAATATAGAGGTTTGTGACATTGGAGGCTCCCCATCATTGAAACGTGGCCTTCTCCATGTCCCAGAAGTTACTGCAGTGGGGCTGCTGCATGTAGGAACCAGGCCCATGTGCTGAATAAGATGCACAAGAAGTTTGTCATCTGGCAGAGGGTTCATGTGAAAACCATTTCCTACCCAGGCAGCTTGTATCTGTAGCTACATTTACCATTAACTGAAAAACTGGCAGGAGCATTCAAAGGCACGATGGTAAGAAGAAACTGAGTTGTGAGATGGATGCATGACAGAGCGATGGTGTGCCTGCATGGCTCAAGTGTGTGCCCCTTGCCTTTTGTGACCAGAAGTGAGCCATGCAGCCATCAGGGCTAGGAGCAGCTGCTCCTTCAACCCCTCTGACCAGCAGACCTTGCGCAGCTCTTGGCTCATCTCAACTGGCGGTGGAAGCAGCAGGGAGGCAGAAAGCACCTGAAGATGCAACGGGGGAAGAGAGAAAAGGAAAGCATTCAAAAAGCAGCCTCATATTAGTGCTGGAATTTAATAAAGTTGTAGAGCACCCAACACACATAAGTGAAAATCTTCAGAGGTTTCCCAGTACCATTTTACTGATAAGTTTACTTTAAAAAAATAATACTGCTTAATATAGCAACAACAACAACAACAACAACAACAACAACAACAACATAATAATAATAATAATAATAATAATAATAATAATAATAATAATAATAATACCTTAAGTGGCTTACATAAAAACAATAACAATTCACCAATAGCATTTGAAAAAACAAAACTACACAAATAAAAATTAGGAGCCAGAATCCAGGAAAACGAGTAAGCCTGCATGCTTTAAGGAAACATTTAAAGCTAATTGCCACCTCCGTATCACAAATTACCTCAGGGAGGTCCCTCCAGGGGGTAGCATGCTGAAGAGGCCCCCCTATGTGTTGTTGCCAAGGAACAATGGCCGTGTTCTAAGTAAGCCCATCTTCTGACCTGGTGCTCATAAGCAACTGGAGGTGGATGCTTAGGATGGCTATTCCATCCAGTAGGTAATTTTGGTCACATCTATACCATACATTTAAAATGAATGGCTTCCCCCAAAGAATCCTGGGAACTGTAGTTTTTAAGGATGTTGGGAGTTGTTAGCTCTGCGCAGGGCAAACTACAGTTCCCAGGATTCTTTGTGAGAAGCCATGTGCTTCAAATGTGGTATGGCTGTGATCTAATTTGACAGCCCACAGGCCTAGCCAAAATAAATGATTTCAGTGGAGCAACAGGGCGTACTGTTAAGAAGTGGCGACATCATAATGCCGTAGAAACATTCTAAACCTGTTGAGCTTCCTGTGAGCCTTTCAAAGCACTGGGACAAGTGACCTGTCCAGCCAAGGCTGTTCCTTACCAATTAATCCTTCCTCACCAAGGAGGAAGAAGAGGATGACCGAGGAGAGAGAGTGGATGAAAAGGATTCAAGACGAAAATGCGCACCTGAAAAATCAGATTAGGCTGCTCAGGGAAAACTATGAACTCCGTGCTATGTTGGGTCAGCAGTGTGACAACGGCAGCCAAGTCCAGTTCTTAACGTCTCCAATTTCTCCTGCATATACTGATGCTGGTTTGTTGGTAAAAGGAGGTAAGGAGCAAGCCCTACAAATTTACTTACAAAACATTTTAGAAATAAGCAAGTGATAAGCATATTCCTGCCTATGTGTGCATTTGAATTTATATGTGCAGCTCAGCCCATCTGCGTAAAATGCTCATTAGAGGACGAGGCGTTTGTAATAGAAACCTGCATTGGCCGCTGGACGACCACGTGATCCCAAGGAGAGATGACTCTCCTCAGCACCTTCCTGATTCAGCTTTTGAGCAGAACTGGGTGAAACTGTAGGCTTAGCAAGTCCATTAATTTCATTTGTATGAAATTTCATTTCATTTTACTTTTAATTTGTATACCGCCTTTCTATGTTACTATACACAAGCTGAAGAAACAACAAAATGGACAGCAAAGAGCAAACCCATCATAGCAATCTCATTCAATACAAAAAGTCATAATAAAAACCTAAGTTTAAAATAAACAATTTATATCAAATAAAGCAATATTAAATAATCCATTAGAAATAAAGCATATACATCCATCAGCGCCATTTGTAGCTTTAGTTACATAGGCAAAAGTAGACTGGTCTCTGTCTTGGGGAGAAGACAAGGTCCTTTCCTGAAATCATGAAAGTGGAGCAAATTCTAGTCTTTGCAACAGTTCCTGGCCACATGATGGCCACTGTCTGGCTGGCTCTATTTGTTTAGGTACTTAAATATTCAATCGCACCTCTATCCGTTTTTAAGGTGGCTAACAGCAAAGAGTTTTGCACATAAAATGCAATGATAACAATAAAACTAGGTAATTTTTTGGAAAATTAAGAGTTTCCAGGTTTGTGTCTTAACATGCAATTCACTCAGTATAAAATTGGGTTTTGTTTTTTAAAAACACAAGCTGGAGCAAAACTCTTTGCTGTTAGTCACCTTAAAAATGGATAGAAATTTGAGATTTGAGGAAGGACTTAAACACATGAAGTTGGAGTGGGGGGAAGAGTGGACTGGTTGCAAGTCAGAAGAATCTACACGTACCTCAAGTGGTGCAGGACAGGATGTTATGTCTGCTATGCCTCTCGGGTCTCCCTCCCCTCTCTCTCGCACACACACACCTGTCCTGGCATTCATCATTCTCCCCTGCTGCTGTTGCTGCTGCTATAGCAAAAAGGTGCAACTTAGTTCAAGAGATGGGGAAGAAAGAGGCCCCAGAAAAGACAGAATCAGTGCTGAGAATTGCTTCTGCTGAGTCAGTACTGTTTAAAGGTAAGGGTAGGTGTGGTGTCTGTGTATTTGAGGGGGTAGAGAGAGGATAGTCCAAGACATTTTGCTGCATATGGCGCTGTAGCAAATCCCCCTCTCCAGCCACCCCCTCCTCACCATCAAGGTGCGTCACAGCCAAGGTTGCTCAAGTTGTTTTGATGCCTGAGGCAGAAAAATCCCTCAATTGCCTCTTCTGGGGAAGTAAAAATTCAGCAATAATAAAGGCTGCTTTAATGAAATTCAGATAAGATCCTCCTTGGTGCAGAGGAGCCAATCTATCTCCCTGTCTTTACAATAAGCCTGCATATTGGGCTGTTGCCATATATTTGGCAGCAATTGTGACATTCCTCTTCCATATTCTCTCAAGAGGAGTGGTTTGCCTGTTCTATAAATAACATCTCATCCTCAGACACATAGGACAAATATTTGGGTACCTTCCAAGCTGCATTTTTGAATTGCATAACATGTCTCTCTAAGGGTGTACAGCACCTCTGGAACTTTAATCTCAAGTTAATTTTCTTCTATGGAACAGAGACTCTGACACGGATGTCAGTCAACTACAAATACACAAACTCCATTCCTTGCTGTAGTTAACAAAACTGTATGTGTTGTTGTTGTTGTAGCTCAGTATATTGGAAGAGAAGATTTTGGTTACTGCTCACACGTCATCTCCAAGGAGCCCACTGTTCTGCCCAACCCCAGTGCCCAGTCACCGCTGAAGCAGCTCCAAAATGAGCCTCCCCCTTTTCAGCCTAGAAGTGGAGAAAAGAAACCTGGACATTTATCAAGCATGTCGTGCTCCACCATTGGAGGAAAACAGCTGGAGGAACCCACAGAACTGATGGGACTCAAGAAAGCTTGGCTGATGGACGGCCCTTACCCTGGAGGCGATAAGGCTCAGGCACCCTTGGCACTAAGCATGGGTGAGAAATGGTCACTGGGTGTCCACTCTGGAGAAGGGAAGAGGGTGTGGCTGTTTATTTTTTGGATAATTTAAACAGGTTCCAATTTCAGCCCATGAGATCAGACATAGCATTTATTAGTAGCAGTTTTTGCATGTGATAAAGTCCTATCTCTGGGCCTATTTAAATGATAGCCAGCTTCACGTGAGATGCTTTCCTCCCCGCTGCCACCACACACTGGTGTTAGCCCTGTGCCTCCCTGCATCGCTAGCTGCAGAAGTGGACATTTCTGAATGTCACAGCTATTGGCATGGTTTGTAAAAAGGTAAAGGACCCCTGACAGTTAAGTCTAGTTGCAAACGACTCTGGGGTTGCGGCGCTCATCTCTCTTTACTGGCTGAGGGGGCCAGCGTTTGTCCGCAGACAGTTTTTCTGGGTCATGTGGCCAGCATGACTAAGCCGCTTCTGGCAAAACCAGAGCAGCGCACGGAAACGCCATTTATCTTCCCGCTGGAGCGGTACCTATTTCTCTACTTGCACTTTGACATGCTTTCAAACTGCTAGATTGGCAGGAGCTTGGACTGAGCAATGGGAGCTCACCCCGTCATGGCGATTCAAACCGCCAGCCTTCCAATCAGCAAGCCCTAGGCTCTGTGGTTTAGACTACAGCGCCACCCGCTCCCTCATGGTTTGTAGTGGTGTACAAAACTACATAAATTGTGTTGCCTTCCTGATTAGGTTGTTAACAGAAATCCATTGTCAGTTTGTCTGAAGAAGGGAGGGGAAGGGGCCACATGGGCTTGTGGCACATGACGCAGCTCATAGTGCTGTCAGTCAGTGAAAGCAAGGGAGGCAAAGCGGGAGGGAAGCCACATTGTACTGGGGTTGGAAGGGGCCATCAAAGTGTGTTGGACAGGGAAGACAGGGCTGGTGCTAGGGTTTTTTGCGCCCTAGGCGAGATGACCTTCTGCCCCCCCCCCAGCCAATCATATTTCAAACACAGATGTTATTGTTCAGTATAATTTAGGAACATGAGAGTTGCCATCGTTTTCTTGCTGTTATTGTTAAAACAACAGGGAGTAAGAAATCCTCCCAGATCTACTGCAAATCAGGCAGAGATCTGCCCATAGATCCTGATCTACCTTTCTGCACACCCTTGCCTTAAGGGACAGCAGACCAGAGAGGAAAAGTTATCTGACACACTTCATAAATGGATGCCAGAAATGGCAGGGTTGGAGAGAAATGTCCAAATTTCCCCAAATTTCAGTGTCAGCTCTTCAATCTCATCAGACCAGAGTCACACCCCACCCCACCACACACACACAAAGACTGGAGGAGATGGAGCATTTACTTTACAACAAACACCTCCAATGTATCAAAATGTCAGTGATCTACCCCCCCCCCCAAGTCATTTAAGTTTATGAAATAAATAAATTGATCTTCATTTAACAGATACAGTAGTTATTTTTGGATATCATATCACCATGAAAGATCCAAATAGTCACTAGATGGACAAGTAACTACAGTATTTGCACACATCTGAGAAGCCAGCTTCTCTCCCTCTCCCCCCCCCTTCTGAATAGCTTCCTTCATTGCTCCGTGATTCTCCCCCCCCCTCTCTCTCTCTCTCTCTCTCTCACACACACACACACACACGGCATTCTCACTCTCTTCCTCAACCTCAGTCTTTCTCCACCTGGAGCTTTTCGTTATTACTCCGTGGCAACCCCCCCCCTCCATTCCAGTCCTCCCTCCCTCCCTCAGCACAGCGCAGAGCGGGCGTCGGGGAAGCAGGCTGGAGGAGCTCTGGTTTGCATCCCAAGCTGCAGAGAAAGGCTTTTCTTTCTCAGTCTGCGATCAGTGAAAATCAGTCAGCTTTAGAAAATAAAGGCAGGGGAGGAACAGTGCTGGGTCCTCGTCACACGGGAAAGGCGACTGGCCGTCTGCCCCCCCCCCCGTCTCCCGCGATAGCCAGCCAGCCAGCCAGCCCTCCTCTGTGGATGCGTGGAAAGCACCCCGCCCGGTTCTCCTTGCCTCCGCCTGCTGCTAGCGTTCGCCCCACTTCATCTCGCCATCTCTCTCTCTCTCTCACCCCGCAGCTTCCCAGGAGAAAACTCCTCCTCATCAATAGAGAGCCAGCCCGCGCCCGGCAGCTTCGCGCTCATTCACCCAGCCATGCTGAGAGGAACCTTTCTGGCGCCATTTCCCACGCATGCGCCTTCTCGCAAGGTCCCGGCACCATATTGGGAGTGACCTTTGGCGCCCCTTACCCCCCCGCCCGTGACTCCTAAGCCCTGCTGCTTGGGGGCCCGTGGCCAGCGCCCCTAATGGGCGGGCGCAGGGTGCCACGAAGATGGCCCGGACCTGGAAGCTGCGCGCCCGCCAGCCATATGGTTGGCGGGCGCAGCTGGCGGTGTGCAGGGAAAGGGGAGGCTGCCGGCAAAGCCACGCAGCTCCCCCCACTCGCTGGGGCGCCCCCTAGAGGCCGGCACCCTGGTGCATTGCGCCACTAAGCCCAATGAGAGAGAGAGAGAGACGGGTCTGATCCTTGCACTGCACAGCACGGCCAGCCTCACTTCAGCGACTAGTTTGCCTTAATGGACGCACCAGCCCTGAGGGAAGAGTATGGGAAACTCTCGTGCACCAGGATTTTGTCTTGATGTTTCTTTGAGTTTTGAATCAGCCTTTTGCTAAATGTGCTTTGTTGTAGCAGCTCACTACAAGGCTGCAAGACTCCTCAGTTCAAAAGACGCGGCGAGTCATTCACCATCATGGACAGAAGAATTAGCTTCCCCAAACCCTACACGCTTGACGAGCAAGGAGGAAGCTCAGAGCACGTTTTCAGATGACCTCAAAATACGCAAAGGAAGTTCTTCCTTGGGGATTTCTGAAAGGCAGTCCTATCACCTTTTGGGCAGTGCCCAGGACTCAAGCACAGACAAAGCACAGCTTGAATCTCAAGAGATGCCCAGGAAGAAGAGAGTCTGGTTTTCCGATGCACCAGACACAGACAAGTTGAGGAAGTCCCATACGTTCTACTTGAATGGTAATACTGAGACATGGCATGGGGCTGGTGTAAAAGACTGGTGTACCCCCCCCCCCAGTGTACCCCTTTCCCCTTCCTACTTCCTTATGCTCTCCTTTCTGAGGTACTGAACTGCTGCTCTGTGCGCTCCTGGTGACTGAAATTTGGTGGGTGGGTACCAGGTTCAGGGCCTTCTCAGTAGTCCAGAGGTGAGGAACTTGTGGCCCTCCAGATGTTGTTGGATTACAACTCCCTGAGCATGGGCTCTGCTAGCTGGGGTCAACTGTCATTGAAGTCCAACCCCATGTGGAGCACCCCAGGCTCTCAATCTCAATAGAGTGATCACTCAGGGCCTTTCCAGATAGCCTGTTCGTTAAGCATACACCCTGATTGTTTGCAGAAGTATTAGGCAACATTGCCTGTTTAATTAGCGTTAATTCTGATTTGCTTGTGGGTAGGATAGATGACATGTCAAAGTACTACCGTACACTTTTAACTAGTTGCTTTTCCTTTGTTGCAAAAAAGTACAATTTTGTTTGCCGGGGTGGGGTGTGCAGGCCTCCCAATCAACTATAATTGTGCAACTTGAATTTGCCAGTATATGATTGATTCCCAAACAAAAATAGTGCGAGGCTGAAATGACCCCCAAAATCATAAGCTCCCAATGCTGCTTTTTACAAAAGCAAAGCAAAGCAAAATGAAAAGGCAGCTTTCTGTTCTCCTGGAGGAATCACTATGCACATAGAAGCACCCCCACCCCACCCCACCCCACCCCGCGACTGGCCAGGGAGGGTGGTCAACCTGCCTGGAAACCTCCACAGGGCGGGGACACCCCTGCCTGCTCCCACAAGCCCCTTCACACATTCAGTGCCCGACAGGCACCAGTGCGTCAGTAGGACTTTTGTAAACATAAAATATTGCTTTTAAATAAAAAATGATACCACACTATGAAATAACCCTTCTAAAAAGCTGTCCCAAGAGTAGTGTAATTTTAAAAGATTTTATAGAGGTGTTGCAACATGAGTTGAATTTTCAAGATGTTCATTTTCACACCTCCATCTTGGTTTTCTGGGGTTTCAGTCAGCCTTGTATGTCTACTTAGAGCTGCTTTGGGATTCCTCATTTTATTATACATAGACTTTTGTACTGTATGTAATTGATAGACTTCTGCAAACCTTGTGGTTCTCCTGACCCTCTTGTGTGTTTTGGCTACAAAATAATCCTCACCCAGGGCTCATCCAGACATCTACACTGCACTTTCTAGAAACAGGTCTGTACTTTCCAGGTCTGAGCTGGAGTTTTTTTAAACCTGCTGCTCTCCCTGGGAAAGCTTGCTGTTTGCTGCTGAATCAGAGCAAAGGACAATGGTGTTTCTCATAGAATTATTTGTTTGTTTGTTTGTTTGTTTGTTTGTTTGTTTGTTTATGCATACCCCACCCATGTGGTTGGGTTTCCCCAGCCACTCTGGGCAGCTTCCAACCAAATATTAAAATACAGTAGTCCTTCAGATATTAAAAGCTTTCCTAAACAGGGCTGCCTTCAGATGTCTCCTAAAAGTCTGGTAGTTGTTTTTTCCTTTAACATCTGGTGGGAGGGCGTTCCACAGGGCAGGCACCACTACCGAGAAGGCCCTCTGTCTGGTTCCCTGTAACCTCACTTCTCACAATGAGGGAACTGGCAGAAGACCCTCGGCGCTGGACCTCAGTGTCCGGGCAGAACGATGGAGGTGGAAACGCTCCTTCAGGTATACTGGGCTGTTTAGGGCTTTAACGGTCAGCATCAACACTTTGAATTGTGCCCGGAAATGTACTGGGGGTCAATGTTGGTCTTTCAAGACCGGTGTTATGTGGTCTTGGTGACCACTCCCAGTCACCGGTCTAGCTGCCGCATTCTGGATTAGTTGCAGTTTCTGAGTCACCTTCAAAGGTAGCCCCACAGAGAGCACATTGCAGTACTCCAAGCGGGAGATAACCAGAGCATGCACCACTCTGGTGAGACAGTCTGTGGGAAGGGAGGGTCTCATCCTGCGTACCAGATGGAGCTGGTAGAAAGCTGCGCTGGACATAGAATTGACCTGCACCTCCATGGACAGCTGCGAGTTCAAAATGACTCCCAGGCCGTGCACCTGCTCCTTCAGGGGCACTAGCCCCATTCAGGACCAGGGAGTCCTTTACACCTGCCCGCCTCCTGTCCCCCAAGAACAGTGCTTCTGTCTTGTCAGGATTCTACCTCAATCTGTTTGCCGCCTTTGTTCTGATTCAGCAGCAAACAGCGGGTTTCCCCAGGGAAAGTGGCAGGTCCAAAAACAAAACAAAACAAAAAACTGCTGAGACCTTGATGTGGGAAGCATGGACCCTTTTCTAGAAAGCCTGGTGCAAAAGGAAGTCTGGATGAGCCCTCAGATAGCAAGTTCACCAACAGAATATAGATGGATGAAAGTGTGATTGGCATCTCAACCACCAAGGAGATGTATACATTTCAGACATGCCTGTTTTCAATATAAGCTCTGGCCTCTGATAGATAAGGCCAAGTATATCTACGAAGTAGCCTCTTTCTTTCACTTCCTTGCAGATATAGAGATTACTCAGAACAGCAAGAGGAACGGGCGCATCGTGGGAGAGATTGCCTTCCAGTTAGACAGGCGCATTCTTGCGCATGTGTTTCCTGGTATCACAAGGCTCTACGGGTTCACAGTGTCCAATATTCCTGAGAAAATCAAACAGGTGAGTCCCAGTACTTTGAGGTAAATTTGTCTTTTTGTCAAAACATTAGTCACTTAGGTCTCAGAGATTTAGTGCAAAGCCTGCTTGGCCATAAAACAACTTCCTAAAGACGTCTATCTATTGGTATCACTCATTTACACAGAACTTTCCATACCCAGTTGTTAACAATGCCATAGTATCACATCCTGTTGAAGAAGCAACCATACCCTGTATTATCAGGGTACCTTAGTACCTCCAGTTAACTCTAATGCAGCTGAAAATGACAGAGCAGATTTGTTCATAAGTCTGGAAAAGATTTACATTTCTGCTAAATTCAGCTAAGTTCCTCCTTAGTTTCTGCTAAGTACAGATAAGAGCCATATTTAAATTGTTTTAACTGGAATGCATATGAGAATGAGAGGGAACTTATTGGTGTGGGATGTGAAACACGGGAGCAGTCAAGTACAACATCCCTAGAGTGGACATAGAAAGGGATGTCTGGTCCAGTCAGTCGGAACTTCCTGCTTCTCCTGTGCTGGGACAGACTTCCTCTACATGTGACTGGAGGTAACAAAAAGCAAAAGGGCCAGACGCCATCTCTCTCTTTTGACTTCAGTCTTCAAGGAAGCAACATCTTCTTAGCCCAAGATGCTCTCTTGGCTTCCAGCCAAGAGAGGAGAAGGAACTATCTCCCATATGGAATAGTCTCCAAGTATATTACTTTTGCTAAGCTAAGTCTGCCTTCTGGGATCCAATTGTGAACAGATGTCTGTAAGTAAACTTTTTATATTTTTATAGAAGACTGTGTTGTGTCTTATCTTTAAGGGGGAATGAGGGGAAAATACCAGGACAGTATTATTATAGAGATTTTAGCGAACCTGAGCAACGCATCCGCTGTGTGTGTTTAAAAGGGGAATGTAAACTCTGCTGATATTGTTGAACTTGTTAACACAAGTTGGAATAGGATATAATAAACAATATATCCTCTCCTGCATCCCTGAACATTCCCACAATTGGCCCATAAGGTGCCTCCAAATTTATTAATATCGCTAGATATCCCACCATCCTTTTGGGCAGGGCTGGCCCAAAACATTTTGGCACCTGAGGCAAACCACAAAATGGTGTCCCAAAGTGAAGATCTGCCTTGTTAGGAACAAGGTGGACAGGAGACCACCAGCCCCCTATTAGCCAAGAGGCTGCCCAGGCAATGACCTCCAAGGAATGTGCCACAATGGTTGCTTGTCTACACTTGTCCCACTGCTTTCCCCCAAGGAAAACCTGCTCTTTACCACTGAATCGGGGCAAATGTCAGTTGGGTTTCCTGTACATTGATGCTCGCAAAGAGCTGGCTTTCCTGGGGAGGGGCAAACAGAAAGGGTGGATGAGCCTTTGGTATCGGAGGCTTTGCTCTGGCACAGTGATAGGGGGATTCCAGATGGGGGCTTAATCCTGCAAATGGGTCACTGATGTATTGCAAATGGGCCGTAGACTTTTTTTTTTAACTTTATCTGGGAACAGCAAATCCTAATTAAAGGGGGGGATACAGGCGAGTATTTTGACATCAATGGCATTGTGTGAATCCTGCAAAAAAAAAAAAAAAAACTTGCACACAGCAAAGCAACCATTCCATAATAAACACCAGTCTGGAAGCAGCCATAATATCATTAAACCATGACTTGTTTAGTTTTTGCATAGCAAACGTCTGCCCAACAATATCATTTCCTTATATTGTTTATCTTTGATTTGCTCTCTTGTCTCCTAAAAGCTGGCAGTAATTAAGTCTATGTTCCCCTGCATCTCTCTGTATCTTTTTAAAAGCTATTTGAAGAGTCTCAGAGGGAATTCTGGTCTGTTTCTACTTAACCATAAATATACTGAAATCATTCATAGGCAATTGATATTCCCACAGTGACTTTTTACTTACTTGGTGTGTTCATTTTGTTTTTGCAGCAGTTATTGCTTGGGATGTTCTGCTGTGGTTGCTAGAAGTCATCAGATTTCAGTAGAATTATTGCTCCTAACTCAAACTGTGATGCATTAGCTGAAATTTGGATAGCACAATGTTGTCCAAGGTGTAAACAACACCAGTGCAATATTTTAAATAAATTGTTTTTCTTTGAGCTGCTGCTTTGGTGGACACTTTCAGTTTAAATTTCCTCAGCTAATTTACTATTCCCAGAAAAATTCTGAATATTTTGTGTGGGTTGGGAAATCATTCAATGGGCAGAGCTCATTGTCAGATTCTGGAGACAATTTCTCACCGAGAGAACTCTGTTTCCCGAAATACACAGTTGCTGTTAATATGTCCACAAATCCATGCCCACTTTGGTCTTTTTTGGTGGGACCCAAGATAATGATATAATCCAATGATGTGTTTGCACTGGTAAAATGCTTGTGTATCATGGCCACAATCCAACATCTAATTAAGCACTTGTAGGTTCCTTGATTTTAGCAGCTGAACTTTTGAAGCACAGACCTTCTTGCTTCCTGTTTTGTTAATAAATTCCATTTCTGCATCCATTACTTTACCCTGTTCCCCCTTCCTCCCCCCTTCAAATATTCAGACCTTGCCCAAATTGCACTGAGCTTCATAGTTAGCAGAAACTTGTTACAAATGTCTAAAATGTCTTCCCTCACAAAACAATGCAATAAAGCTTCTGATTTAACTTTGCCCTTTTTCTCCTCTGCTCCTATTGATGCTAAATTAAAATTAGGATCTTTAGCCCTTCCATAAAGTGCTAGCAATAGCTTTTTAAAACGTATATGTATGTGTATATGTGTGTGTATATCTAATGAAAATACCTAGGTCTCCATGAAATCCCTAGATGGCTCTGTGGACGAGAAGAAGTACCGAGCCATGACCCAGCGCTACCTGGACCTGACTGCTCGCCTGGAGAAGATGGGCTACCACGTGGACGTCCACCCGGTGTTCAGTGAATTCCTCATCAACACGTACGGCATCCTGAAGCAAAGGCCAGACCTCAGCTCCAACCCCTTGCACAACAGCCCCGCGGACCTCAGGAAGATGGTGATTGACATTGTCCCATCCAAGTTCCTTGGAGATACCTTGCTGCTCTTGAACTGTTTGTGTGAACTTTCTAAGGAAGACAACAAGGCTCTGTTTGCCTGGTAGTAGCGCACCTGCTGCAGCTCTTGCCCTCAAATCTCTAAGGAAAGAACACACAAACAAGCATAGCATATATGTAATAAAAGGATATCTGCTGAAAGTGTGCATGGAGTCTTGTGGGTGCTTTTTGTATCAGGCTCCTGCTGACTGAGTTGCTGCTCGTGGAAAGGTTTGTTCATTTGCTTTCGGTTAACTGTTACTCTCTTGTTTTTTTATCGACACTGTACTTTATATCTGACTTCTTGTTCATATCTTCTATGAGAGCCACATTTGGGCTAGATGGCGCGTAATAAAGTTTAGTAAAAAATAAACTATATAAGAAAATAAATGTAGTTGTTAGCACTCAGTTCACAAATGCCAAATTTAAGTGCTGCACTGTTTGTTAAATAAGCAAAGACATGCCTGCCAGCTCTATTTTTTCCTCACATTCTGTTTGAGATGCAGCCCCTGTGACAGCCTGAATGAGCTTCTGAAAGGCATCTGTTCTCTGGAGCTCACACGCTAAGATTTTGCTTATGACTATTTATCTCCTAGGGACACAGGTGGCACTGTCGTCTAAACCACTAAGCCTAGGGCTTGCTGATCAGAAGGTTGGCGGTTCGAATCCCCATGACGGGGTGAGCTCCCGTTGCTCGGTCCCAGCTCCTGCCCACCTAGCAGTTCAAAAGCATGTCAAAGTGCAAGTAAATAAATAGGTACTGCTCCGGCGGGAAGGTAAATAGCATTTCCGTGATGAGCCAGTGTGGTGTAGTGGTTAAGAGCGGCAGACTCGTAATCTGGGGAACCGGGTTCGCGTCTCCACTCCTCCACATGCAGCTGCTGGGTGACCTTGGGCTAGTCACACTTCTCTGAAGTCTCTCAGCCCCACTCACCTCACAGAGTGTTTGTTGTGGGGGAGGAAGGGAAAGGAGAATGTTAGCCACTTTGAGACTCCTTCGGGTAGTGAAAAGCGGGATATCAAATCCAAACTCTTCTTCTTCTTCTTCCGTGCGCTGCTCTGATTCGCCAGAAGCGGCTTAGTCATGCTGGCCACATGAAGCGGAAGTTGTCTGTGGATAAACGCCGGCTCCCTCAGCCTATAGAGCGAGATGAGCGCACGACCCCAGAGTCGTCCGCAACTGGATCTAATGGTCAGAGGTCCCTTTACCTTTATCTATTTGTCTCCTATATCTGACTAAAGAGCCTTCCCTTGTCTGAATTCTAGCTCCATGTGGTCATTGCAAGGGGATCAGGAGCAAAAACTGTACATGTTGTTCTAAAGGGCACCTCCCCCATTTTCAGTTACATGCTGTCTGGGTATGTGGACATTTGCCATGATCCTAATGAATGATTATAGTAAAAAATGGTGAAGATCTGTCATAGTTCTTGTTAAGCCGGAAAATCACAAAGAAGCATTAAGGTTGCTGCTTGAACAAAGTCTGGCCTAAAATTTGGAGGTGATCCATAGGTCCCTGGAGCAAATTGCATGGATTTGCCTCCAGGTACAGAGTTGCCAGTCCTGCTCTGGCCTGCTTTGGTCTGCTGACGCATCTGCCATGGATGCTTTAGCTGAGATTCCTGCATTGCAGGGACTAGATTACACTTGAGGTCCCTTCCAACTCGACAGTTCTATGATTCTATGATAATTGCAGTTTCAGCTGTTTATCGTTACAATGAAGAGTTCTTTGGCTTTGTATGCTCCTTGCAATTCTGCTTGTTCCTTTAAACCACTTCCTGCCAAAACATTCTGTGGTGATGGATGGCATTCCCAAGGTAAGCAAAGTCTACTTTCCTACAGAAATTCTAGAACTCACTGTGAGAAAGGGCATATTCTCTAACAGTCTTCCAATTGCTTCTGGATGGAACAGCAAAACCACAAGCAATTATAACGAAAAATATTTCGGATGCTATAAATAAACTTAAGTCAGACGACTTAATCTCAGCGAATGTCATTTCTTATGAACAGAAATATCCCAGAATATCCCACAACTACACATCAGCTTTTCTATCTCTGCTTGCTTCATGGGCAACAAAAACTTTCTTTTGATCCATAGATCATAGGATGTTTAGCAACAGTAGTTGTTTCAATAGCTGTGTAGTTGTGTAGACCTATTTGTCTCCAAACTAGATTTATAGATTCTACATGTGATATTAAGTGTGTGATCATATTTGCACATGTGGTTTGTTAAAAACCGAGAATGCCATTTTACAACACCTGCACCTGAACCCCAGTCTGCATCAGGATGGTTGGGGTGTTAAACTTTTTATTCCCCTCCCCCACTTTAATTCAGATTCACTATTTTGGGGGGGGGGGGCACAAAAAACCTCCAGTGTTAAAATAAACTTGTTGCCCAATTGTGATTATCTAGATAACCTCCCTCTGGAAGACCCCGTAGCCTGTAAAAGAAAAACAACAACATCATACAAGTATTGTGGCCCCTTGTAGGAAAGGAGACTCATTCAGGTATGAGGTTTCGGGGGATTGGGCCCACCTTGTTAGATGCATGAAAGCAAAATTAGCAGCAATTTTCATGCAGTTTTTATAAATGGGGGGTGAATTCTTGTGAGAATAGTTTGACTGTTTTCGAGGTACCATTTTACTTTAAGGGACAATGTGCTGCTGTGGGACGATGACCAATGATGAAGACAGGCTTCAAAAGCAGAGAGGACAGTCCAAAGTGCCATGGAGTGCTGTTTGGGGAATAGTTAATGAGAAATCCCGGAGGTAGAGGAAGGCCATTGGCTTTAAGCCAGAGAGTTCCTGATCCCATAGTTCCATTTTGTCACCCAGAGCAGAAGAGGGGGAAATCATCCAGGACTCCCCACAACCCTGTGAAAGAAAACACAAACAGAGCAATGTCAAAATTAGTGGAGTGTGTCCCCAATTTTTCTGAAGGCAACAACAAAGAGGTAAGTTCAGAATTAGTTTTTTGTATAAAGACACTTCCTTGTGTGGCAATATGGTGGCAATATAATACTGGTGAAACCACAAAACCTATTTTTCCCCTACCGGGTAATTTAGTTTTGCAAGTCTGAGCTACTGGCTGAGTGTAAGTATGTTCGAATCACCTGTACATGAGAAATTAATTTTGAAAACATTTTTACAGGTGTACTGAAATCATCCCCCCATGCATAGCAGCTTAAATATACAGAACAAAGCTTCAATTTTCTATTAATAAACCCTAAGTTCAATATAACCAACAGCAGAAATCAAATTAAAAGGGAGAGGAGGGGGAAATGCTTCTAAGTGTAATGTTGTAAAAATTGAAAATACAATGTTTGGGGTAAACTATAATGATTTGACATGCAAATGCAATGCTTTTGGAGGGAGCTTTCTTTTCAGGGTTCACCTGAATTTTTTAAAAATGAAGTGAATGCATATTACTTTTGCATGTTACTTTACTAGATTATAAGCCCATCTGCTCTTGGCTGGGTGTTTGATGGAGAAGCTTCTTGGCAGCTTTGTTTCACTGAAACTCTTGTGCTTTATTCAGAAAAAAACATGATCACACAGAGAGGGAAGAAAAAAGGAAATGTCTCCCCTCTCTCTGTGTCCTTCCAACCTCCTGCATAACATCACCACCATTAACCTGTTGTTTTCTCTTGCTGCCCAATGTAGATAGCAAACAAAACCTGTCCTGCCTCTATTATGTAGGGTAGAAAGGGCTGGATTGGATACAATCAGACGCCATATTGAATGCCAGACGGTGGACTGAACCTTTCAAAACTGCACTGACTTCAAAACTGCATGGACTTTTTTGGGTTTCTTATAATTCCCATGAAATACCAAGTACAAGGCAGCTGGTCAGTTATAAAATAGTACAAAAATAGTACAAAGGTGATATAAAATTAACTAACACGCCCAATAAACCCACTAAATAGACCTTCCTATCAGGCAGATCCACATGAGCTTACAGGGATTTTTTGTTTCAGCAGCACCATCCCTTGGCAGAGCCTGCCTCCCAGTAAGGTAGCCCACTAGCAATAGGTGCCCAGTCTGATTTCTTTTTCTCGGCCTGCTGCCACAGATGTGTCTGTCACTTAGGATAAGGGATATGGGATCCCCACTGCCTCATGGTGGTCTACTTGGGAGCAAGGAAACAGCTGGATTCTAAGTGTCTTCAGCTCCTCCCCTTGCTCTCCCAAGCACAACACAGCCGGTATGCATGAGCCAAATGAAAATAATGCACTTAATGCCACACAAAGCAAAACTAGCATAACCAAACAGGAAAGAGATCTTTAGATTGCAATGGATATCTCATTTGATGTGAACAATACATCAATTTAATATGCAGCAGGAAAAGGCACAATCCATGATAGGGATCACTAGGAATGGGTTTCCTCTTTAAATTTTTAAAATGTGACATGAACTTTTATTCACTTAAAAGAGTTGTCACTTTAAAAACAAAATCCATTCTGAAAGACCTGCAAAGCTGCTTTACGTTGCTTGTGATCCCACAACCAGCAGCCAGTCCAAAGAGCACAAAGGGCAGGGCTATTTCCCCCTGAGCTCGTTGGCAGGTGTGTGTGTGTGTGTGTGCTTCAGCCATTATGTATTTTGTGGTTCTTATATTGTAATTTTATGTTGTGAACCACGCTGAAGTCTACGGATAAAGGGAGTATACAAATGTTCCAAATAATAACAACCCTGACTTGACCACTTGCACAATATGCACACGCATGGACTGCACTCTTTGATCAGTGGAGTTGCTTGCCCCCTGAATAGTCTGAAGCCATGAGCATGAGGTGCGGTGCAGATGTCTGTGCGCTCTAACAGGCTCTGCTCTGCACAGGTGATAGATGAGATTGCCAAGGCCATCTCTCAGACCGAGGGCTGCATGCTCCTGGATGTGGATGCAGGCCCTTCCACCAATCGGACTGTTTACACCTTCGTAGGAAGTCCTGAAGATATAATTGAAGGTGCACTGAATGCGGCCAGAACAGCTTTTCAACATATCGACATGGCAAAACATAAAGGTAATCAGAGTGAGATAAGTGTTAATCATAGAGAGTAAGACACTAGCCAAACAAGTTTTTATTGATGGTGCCTCGTTCAACTACTTTGCAGCCTTTCTCATACTCTGAGCAGTTTGTTTTGTCCTAGATCCGGAAGAAACGAGAAATAATCTGTGAGAGGAAATGTGTACCTATAAAGGAATGGGATTTGCGATCCCACAGCACTAGGCATTTCTACATGCAAACTCTCTGGATTCTGATAGTTAAGGTGGGGCCTATGGAGCCAGGTTGAAAGATCAGCCAGGAAAACCAGATGGCTTTTCTCCTTTCAGCATAACCTACCTTGTGAACTTGCTGTAAGGATACAATTGTCAGAATCAAGAGTCAATAGTAGGTCAGCATAAAAACACCAGTGTCAGGGAAGTTAACTCTGTGCAATGAAACCAGAACAGCTCGAACCCAGTTACAGGTGGGTAGCCGTGTTGGTCTGCCATAGTCAAAACAAAATCAAAAATTCTTTCCAGTAGCACCTTAGAGACCAACTGAGTTTGTTCTTGGTATGAGCTTTCGTGTGCATGCACACTTCTTCAGATACACTGAAACAGAAGTCACCAGATCCTTAAATATAGTGAGGGAGTGGGGAGGGGTATGCTCAGAAGGGTGGTGGGAATGGGTGATCAGCTGATAGGTGTGGAAAACCTGTTGGGCTCGAACCCAGTGAGCCCAATAACTCTCCCCAGTAGATCTTGCTCCAATGAGGACCAAGGACTGAAGGTCCCTGTCTTCCCACAGCTTCCTAAGACTCCACCTCTACCAGGTCCTTCCCAAACAGCCTGAGACTTCTCTGCCTTGTCTGTCTTCGTTCTGCCCTCTTCATACTGGGAGACCAGGGGGGAGGGGAACTAGTTGTTCTTCTCCAGACTCCTCTTCTGCCTCTGAATCTAGACTTATCTCTGCTGCAGCCTCTCTCTGCTCACTAAACCCCGCCGCCTCTTCAGCTTCCAGCACCTCTTCCTCCCAGTCTGCTCCCTCTTCTCCGGCATCATCATCCCACTCCCTGGCTCTGAGCCTTCTGCCCCTGGGGGTTCCCTTGGGGGTTCCCCGACTGGTGCCTCCCACCAATCCTCTGCACCCAGCCAATTACTCTCATGTGTGTTAGCCTGAGCTCCTTGAGAAACGGCAGTAAACAAATGCAATCAATAAATAAGTATTCACCTCTGAGCCTCATGAGAATCATTTCCAATTTATTCCAAGTTACACAACCTTATAACAGTCTTACTTCCCCAACTGTGGATTCAAGAGGAGAGGTCATGTGTCCCTGAAATCCATAAATAGGAATCTTTAGGAGGAAAATAACACAAGTCCACAATAGGCCTCAATACTAATAACTCATCATTAGGTTGCTTTTGATACACAAGTTGCTTTACAATTTACCATACACCTCTTGAATCATAGAATTGTAGAATTGGAAGGGACCTCAATGGTCATTTAGTCCAACCCCCTGCAATGCAAAAATCTCAGCTAAAGCATCCACAACAGATGACTATCCAACCTCCCTTGCCTCAGTATCATGAAACCAAAGAGGACACGATCACTTATTCCCAAGTTTCTGAGTACTTCCACTTCATCGATCAGCTCCTCCCTGTTGGTGAGGACCAGGTCCAAGATAGATGATCCCCTTGTTGCTTCTTCTACCTTCTGGGAAATGAAATTGTCAGTGAGGCAGTGGAGAAATTTGTTGGACCTTACATTGTTGGCAGATAGGTAGCTGTGTTGGTCTGCCATAGTCAAAACAAAATAAAAAATAAAAAATTCTTCCAGTAGCACCTTAGAGACCAACTAAGTTTGTTCTTGGTATGAGCTTTTGTGTATCTGAAGAAGTGTGCATGCATAAAGAAGTGTGCATCCATAAAGAAGGCTGATCGCCGAAGAATTGATGCTTTTGAATTATGGTGCTGGAGGAGACCCTTGAGAGTCCCATGGACTGCAAGAAGATCAAACCTATCCATTCTCAAAGAAATCAGCCCTGAGTGCTCACTAGAAGGACAGATCCTGAAGTTGAGGCTCCAGTACTTTGGCCACCTCATGAGAAGAAAGACCCTGATGTTGGGAAAGATGGAGGGCACAAGGAGAAGGGGACGACAGAGGATGAGATGGTTGGACAGTGTTCTCGAAGCTACTAACATGAGTTTGGCCAAACTGCGAGAGGCAGTGAAGGATAGGCGTGCCTGGCGTGCTCTGGTCTATGGGGTCACGAAGAGTCGGACACGACTGAACAACAAGGTGCTACTGGAAGGAATTTTTTTATTTTTTATTTTGTTTTGATTGTTGGCAGAGTTTGAGTTTCAACAGATATTTGGGTAGTTTTAGTCTCCCATGACTACTATAGCTCTCCTTTTTGAATGTTTGGTAATCTGCTCTAGGAAAGGATCATCCAAGTCTTCAGTCTGGCTTGGAGGTCTATAGCAGACATTCACAGTAAGAAACAAAATAGAAAATTCTTTCCAGTAGCACCTTAGAGACCAACTGAGTTTGTTCTTGGTATGAGCAGCTGATAGGTGTGGAAAACCTTAACTCTTAAGAATCCATTGGATTCTTATCTCATTATACATAACAAAGCTATCTTTAGCCATCTCACCCCTTGCCTTTCCCTGCAAGACTAATCAGCTGATCACCCATTCCCACCACCCTTCTGAGTAATACCTCTCCCCACTCCCTCACTATATTTAAGGATCTGGTGACTTCTGTTTCACTGTATCTGAAGAAGTGTGCATGCACACGAAAGCTCATACCAAGAAGAAACTTAGTTGGGTCTCTATGGTGCTACTGGAAGGAATTTTTTATTTCTCAGTACCATGTTTCACTGAGCCTAAGTCCCTGTATTTGAAAGAATCACATATTTCTGTTTACCTATGCCTCAATCTCCTCCACTTCCTTTGTGATTTTCCTTCTGTCTACGTATTTTTTAATTGCAAGCTTCTTGTGGTAGGGACCTGCAAAACAGGCATCCTGGAAAAGCACCATGTACATAGATGACACTAAGCAATAATTTTAAGCATCACTTCAAAAGTGTCAGAATGGTTTTTATTTATTAGACAATAGCTACAGTAGACCATAAATCTAAATATAATATCTGAAATATTGGAAAGAAAGCATCAGGGCCTTGGAGGTTAGCCTAACACAGTATAAATGTACGTATGAAAATCACACATATCTAGAAAGGACACTGTAAAATAGTACAACTTAAAACAGAAAGTAACACAAAATTTAAAATAAATATGCAGAATATGAAGTTACTGATTCTTGGGAAAGGAAGCTCTTGCCAACTTTACAAGCTCTGCATATCAGAATCTTTTTACCAGGTTGTTGCTTTCCTTTTGATACAGATACAGACTTAAGACAAGAAATTATTTTCTAATATGAAAATCTAGCAAAACGCAGGACAGACCATTTCTAAAACACATACACAAACCAGATTGTCCATGGTAATTTAACAAAAGTAGTCTAGTGCTCTCAAGGTGCTGCAAAATTTTCCAGGGTTCTACAGTATTTTTTACACCTGCTTTCTACCTTACAATTTACTTGTTTCCCTTGCTTAAGGAAAATGGCAGTGTAATTATCACAAAAATGCATGAGAGAGCTTCAGCACCATGTTGGCACTGCAAACGGGTGGACTTGAAACCATCCCGGGTGAGAATTCTTATCACAGCACTCTGTTGCCTAAATGCCATGTGGAAGCAAGTCATCTGAGGTCATTCTGTTTTAGAGCACACATTGGTTTCATCGTATTTATGATAATCATGTAAATCTGCAACGTAAGACGTTCTGTTCTTTTTCATCTGGGTGAGAGCTTCTGCTGAAATTGATCTCTATACACATTGGTTTCATCGTATTTATGATAATCATGTAAATCTGCAACGTAAGACGTTCTGTTCTTTTTCATCTGGGTGAGAGCTTCTGCTGAAATTGATCTCTACACACAGGTATCTGTCCTTTGGGACACCGAGTACTTCTTTCAGATTTTATCAAGAGAGATGTCTGGCTCCTACTAATCTGCTTCTGCTGAAGACAAGAAATCTGTAATAGCACACAGATAACACACCTCTGAACGCATCCACCAAAACACAACTCCTTAAAACATCTTCTTGTGTAAGCCTCCAATCTGAGCCTCCTTTATGACAAGGCAGTAATCTAACTAAGGCAACTCCACCCATGGAAATTCCTCCATCTATGTCAATTCTACATAGGAATGCACAGCAATGCCATGCATCACCAGGTACATTTTGTCCATGCAGAGCAAATAACACAGATAAAGGGTTGTCCTACTTTCTCAGAGCAGCAGCCAAGTCGATGAAGTGACGTGACGAGTCAATACTGTCACCCCTACACCTGGTGGGGAGCATGAGCAACAGTGACCTGATCTTCCCATCCAATCACACATTTGCCCTGTCTCCAATACCAGCAACCATTCATGTGGGAGCATGTGAATGGGGCCTTATGCATATGCAACAAGAAACACATCAGACCACACAAATATTTGAGATTTGATTATGGAATCAGAGGCGATCTCCTCTTTCTCTCCCCACCATGCATGTCTATGTGGGCTCCAGTAACTGGCTTCATCAACAGAATGGAGGAGTACAATGAAGCTTACACCAAGTTTAAGGAGGATTACTCCAAGGAAGTGGGCACAGGAAAAGAGCAAAATTAAAATGCAAAACCTAAGGAACAAGTCATCTTCAGGGAAATTTAACATTATCATGCAAACATATACAAGTACTGTATGATAGGGAAAGAACTATTCATCCACAAAAGCCTCCATTGTTTTCTCCACAGAAATTGTAGGCTAAACATGTGTATTCATCATCCATTATCAGCTCTCTGGCCTCACATGTTTGGGTCAACTCTGATCAAGCATCTATCATGTCCAGCAATGTTGGCAGGTGGAGCTCACAAGTCAGTTGGTCTCTAAGGTGCTACTGGAAAGAATTTTCTATTTTGTTTTGACTATGGCAGACCAACACGGCTACCCACCTGTAACTCACAGTAAGGTCACTGTTGTTTCTCTCTCCTACAGTTTTTACCCATATTCTGCTTTCGATGCTCCAGGTCATGGATTTCTTCACAAGTGTACATATCCTTTACATATAATGTTCCTCTTCCTCCCTTCCTGTTTGATCTATTCCTTTTGAGCAAGTTATACCCCTCAATTCCTACATTCCAGTCATGAGTCTCATCCATCAGGTTTCAGTAACGCCTATTAGTTCATATTTGCCACCCTGTATTAAGAATTCCAATTCATCTTGCTTGTTTCCCTTACTCCGTGATGAAACTATGAGTCATTCCCTCCATCTGCTTCCTTCTAGTAGCTTCCTGTCCTTTAGCAGGTTTCTGTAGCACCACCTGTTTCCTGTGCACCAGTGAAGCCATTATCCCCAGTACCAGATGTTCTTCTGTCTTCTGTAATGTTGTTTCCCTCAGGATTTAGTTTAAAGCTCTCCTGATCAGGTTCTTGCCAACCACTGTGAGACGTCCTTCCTCAAGGAAGTGGAGGCTATGGTCCAAGGAGCAAACCGTTTTCAGATGACACCACCTGCTGAAGGGTCTTGGGCACTGCCTGTTTTTTCCTATTGAAGGTTGGGGCTTGTATATGTGAAAATGGCAAGCATGGGAACAATGTAGTCACTCCTGTGTACTTACTAAAATTTTGTCCTCTTTAGTAACAAGATGATGTTACTAAAATACTGTACCAAACACTAGTATATAGTACAAATACAGTGGTACCTCGGGTTACAGGCGCTTCAGGTTACAGACTCCGCTAACCCAGAAATAATGCTTCAGGTTAAGAACTTTGCTTCAGGATAAGAACAGAAATCATGCTCTGGCGGCGCAGTGGCAGTGGGAGGTTCCATTAGCTAAAGTGGGGCTTCATGTTAAGAACAGTTTCAGGTTAAGAACGGACCTCAGGAATGAATTAAGTTCTTAACCCAAGGTACCACTGTATCTGTGATGTATTTCTAATGGATTGTTTTGAGGCATAGGCCTGAATTTGTGGTGAGTAACTTTTTATCCTAATATATATTTCACTTAATCAGTTACTCTTTCCATGAGGTTCAGTGGCTCTTTGAGTTCAAATGCAGCTTCTTGTAAAGTCCAGTTTTCTCTGTATTTTATATTCTCTTTCCCAAAATTGCTGTTTTCCTTCCTTCTGATTTCATGCCTTCCTCTCTTAGGTGAACATCCTCGGATGGGAGCCCTGGATGTTTGCCCCTTCATCCCAGTGAGGAATGTTACTATGGAAGAATGTGTCCACTGTGCTAATCTGTTTGGGAAGCGTTTGGCAGGTGAACTGCATGTGCCTGGTGAGTTGGGTTTGCAAGACAGCACCTGGTCACTCCATGCTGCCAAGTGAAATTCCTTCAAAAATCTCTGTTGGCCACTGTAATGTATGCCTTATCAACTAAATATCTGGCATGTGGCACCTTTAAGGTAAACAGCTATGTCCCATGTGGTCAGCTTCTGGAGAGCTGATTAAGAAGGGTGGTCTGGCTGAAGCAGGTAGTTTCAACTCTGGAGGCCCCCAGTCCTTGTCAAGAATAACGTTTGATTTGCCATTAACCCAGCTTGTGGTGTGTTCCTATATGAACATCAGAAGACAAAATAGCCACCTCTCTCCTCATTTAGTTCTCCCTTCTTCTTGTGGGCAGGTTTACATTGCACCCTACATTGCTTGATGTTTTGGCACATACGATGTGCACACACATTCCAGATGAAGTGTGCTGGGGGGGGGGGGGTGTTGGGTGGTGTCCACTGGACCCAGTCTCCATGGGGACGTCTGCCCAGAGAACCTATGCACACAGGCTCTATATGTGCCATTGGTAGGGAATGTGTGTTATGAACCTATGCATGCTGGTCAATATGTGTGTTGGTTCCCTGTGCTATCACCTTTTCTGGGTAGTCTAACATCACGGCACAATGAAAACATCAGATTCTATCTGTCTGGCATTAACCCGGAAGTAACTGCAAGGGTGGCTGAGGTTTTATCAATACTATCTCTTAGAGTGGTGAACAGCACTATTTAGCGGGAAGAAACTCCAATGAAAATCCTTGTCATTACATATTTTTACATGGCTGCTTATTTGTATATATCTAATTTTTTTATATATGACTGTTTTATGGTGGCCTATATTTGTAATGCCTAATAAAGGTTTGACCAAGTAAGGTTCCCTGTGCAGTTAGGCACTCTGTTCCCTGGAGGCCAGGGGCAGGGAAGGGGCAGGAGGTGTGATCCAAGCCACCCCCGCCACCACACAATGACCTTCTGCATTTGCTGAGTAGTGTGAGGTGCTCTGGGAAGCAGTGAGTCCCATTCACCGTTGTGCAGCTGGAAGCTTCTTGAAATAACTCCGTTGCAAGCCAGCTCCTGGCCTGTGGCCATCTGGTTGTGAGTAGCTTGTGTGGATGCAGCGTTTTTTGAATGACACCACAAGCCAGCATTCTCAGTAGGCATGTCTGGCTTTTTTGTGTACCCCCAACGGCAATCACACCAAGACCCAGCTAACCCCTGGGTACACAATTCACAAGTTTCCCAGCACTCTCTGACTGGTCCCAGCACCATGGGGCAGCAAGCTGGTTGCACCACAGAGTTCAAGAGGTGGGGCTGTCCATGGAAGGGAACCCCCTCCAGTCTCCTTTCCCCAGGGCCTCCCCAAACCTGGGACCAGGCCTCCTGCTCCCTCCTCCCCATCTGACTCTTGAGTCCTGCAAAACCAGCTTCCTTAGGTTGCAGCCTGGCAACCCCCTGCCTGGATCCATGCGCTTTCTCAGTGAAGCTGCCTCTCTTTTGCAGTGTATCTCTATGGCAAAGCAGCTCTGAAGGAGAGCAGGATATCCTTGCCAGCCATCCGAGCAGGAGAGTATGAAGCCCTCCCGGAGAAAGTAAGACTTTGTGTTGCTTGCAACAACACTTAGATCAACGGTCAGTGCCCTAGTCTGGGTAGCAATGGAGGCATTTTAAGAAGGGATGCTCAGATTTTATTGGATGGAGCTGGTTTATGGTTACAGCACAGCTGTCATAATGGAGCTACCGCAGCTGCAGCTTCAAGCTCCTGCTTACTGTTGTACCAGTTGCTAAAGTGTGAGCAAGTCTCTCCTAGTATTTGTGTGTGTGCACAGGGTGGAGATGCCCTCTCATTCCTGCTTATGAATCATTCCATGTGGATTCTGCAACCCAGCTTCATTGTTAGCTGTATTTATCCATGGCATTTGCATCAGATTTGACTTACAGATTCCTTTTAACAGAAATGAGAAGAACATTCAAAATACACATGGCCACTTGGGCAAATTTCTTCGAACACATTAGCTCAGAATATAAGTTCCTATTTTAAAGAGCTACTGAAAATATCAAATTGTGTTGATTTAATCTCAAGGAAAAAGTTGCGTGAATAAATTGCATTGCAGGAATCCCCAGGTGAAAGTGTTCCAAATGATTTTTCTGACTAGACGGAGGACCGTGCCGCTTTCCCTTTCACAGTCCTCACCATGGAGCCTGTGATGCTCTCCTGTGCATGCTTAGTTCACTGACAAACCAAGAGTAGATAGTAAATATGATAATCATTTGTATATAATCATCATCACACATCACAGTTCTCAAGGTTACAAATATCTCTGGAGTGTGACACTGCCCAGCAAGCCCACTATCTGGCTCTGGGTCTCTTTAACAGTGAAATTGTTATTATTACTGGAATATTACAACCCCCTCTTTTTCTTTGTTTTGTTTTTTTAGCTAAAAAACCCAGAATGGGCTCCTGATTTTGGCTCTGCAACCTTTGTTCCAAGATGGGGAGCCACAGTAACAGGCGCACGGACATTCCTCATAGCCTACAACATCAATTTGCTGTGTACAAAGGAGCTGGCACACCGGATAGCACTGAACATTCGGGAGCAAGGCCGCGGAAGGGACCAGGTATTCCTGTGTCCAGGGAAGAATTGGCTTGCAGATTCCCCCCTCCCACTGGAATCCTCCCAGAATTCAGAAAAGGGCAAGGAAAGGAGAGATCTTTCCAATTTCCTCCAATAATCACCAACCCTGTCTCACTCTTCATTTTTATCACATTACATGCACAGAGTTGTGCCTCTCTGCAGGCCACAGATGATGGCAGGGGAAACATGGCAGAGTTCACTCATTGCTCACTGATGCTGGCAGCTTGCGCCAGGGCTGCCAGGAACTAAGGTCTGACTAGAAGTCTGAGGGTTTTGAATCTTCTTTTCAGGGTCTCCTGGGAAAAGGCAAAAGTCCTAGGCCGGGAAGATGGAACCAAAGGAGTGAACTATATTCTCCTAAGACTGATTAGACTTTTGCTGTGGTCTTTTGGCCCCTACAATTTACAGCTTTTCCTCTGCTTCCTTAAGGGTAGCTGATGAAACAGACTCCAGTCCATCAGCCCTCATGCTATAATAATCTGTTAGTCTTTAAAGTGCCACAGGATTCCTTGTTGTCATTTGGATATGTGATGAAGTGTCTCTAAACAGAAATACTTTGGGAACGGAGTAGGAACTTTAAAATCTGGTAGGAATGTTAGCTTTTGGCTGCTGGGTTAAGAAGACAGGAAGTGGTTGGCTCCTGTTTGCCAGCTTCCCACCTTATTCTGTAGATGATTGAAATTCTTGCTCCTGTTTGTTCTTTGTAGCCTGGGCGACTGAAGCAGGTGCAAGGCATGGGCTGGTACTTGGACGAGGAAAATATTGCTCAGGTTTCTGCAAATTTGCTGGACTTTGAGACCACACCCCTTCACACCATCTATGAGGAGGTCTGCAAGGATGCCCAGGTGAGCTGGACAAGGAGGTTGGGCCAGAGCATCCCAGGGATGACCTGAGCCAAGACCTTTGTGGTGAAATGTGTCGAGAGCAAGGAGTTGCAGCCCAAAGCTGTTGCAGCTGTGCCTTTGGCTCACTTTCATGGAGCTGCTCTCTGGTTACAGGAGAAATGATTGCAGCACAGCACACAAAGAGAGTGAGAGCTACCAGTCTGTGTAGGCATTGGCAGCTGGGCTAAGAGCAGAGGATCTAGGGGCTCACTTCCTGCCCTCTGCTGCAAATGCACCAGAATGGCACCAGAAGAAAGGGACGCCTCCCCTTTTCACCTAGGTAGCATGGGGGTTACCCTCCCTTCCCTGTGCCCCAAACCTCCCTGTGCCTGTCCTCAAAGAGCCCTCACGCAGCAGTGACCACCTTTGAGTCTGCAAGGGTTAGGGCTGGGGTTTCTGCTCGGCACTAAAGATACCAGACAAACGATCCCACTACCAGCCATGCAAACCTTTCAAAACACGCTCGGCTTCTTGTGAACTGGAAAAGTGTCAGCTTGCAGGCTGAGATTGCATTGGTTATACCTTCTCTGAGTGTTATTTGAGAACATTTCTTTATTGAGAGTCTTGGGTTATTTGGATTATTTTCTAGACCATGCAGTAGTGTGAACTTGTGGTGGTAGAAACTTAAGCATCATTTGAAAGGGACTAGGGTTCATGTTGCATCTCTGCCAGAGACTTGTTGCCCTGAGCGTGTGCCTGAATCCCTGGGGTCGTGCTGGACTGCTATCAAATTCCTGTTCTTGTTTCTAGGATCTCAATCTGCCAGTGGTGGGATCTCAGCTGGTGGGTCTGGTCCCCAAAAAGGCCATGCTGGATGCAGCAGAATATTATATTAACAAAGAAAATCTATTCATCCTTGAGGAGGATCATAAAATCAGACTGGTAACCTGGTTCTTCAAAACAGAAAAGAGTCAAATACTTGAGTATCCTATGAAATGTATTAATAGGATTCTCCTTTCCCACACATACTTTCACTCTGTTTTCCAACTGGCTTTCTGTGTTTTTGCCTTACTATATAGCGAGAATGGTTGACATGTGGGAGGGATGTCAGAGAATTCTGATGGCAACAGGAGCAGAAATTCCCTGGTTTTGCTTATTCACCCCGAGTGAAGAATAGAAATCCATTCAGAAAATATGTAGTAGCTGTTGCTGTTGTTGACGGTTTGCAAATTATACGCAATTGATTACTACTTCTCCATTTGCATTAAATTTCATTTGCGTTGAAATAAATGTTGTAGAAAAAAAAATGATTTTTCTGACTAGACGGAGGACCGTGCCGCTTTCCCTTTCACAGTCCTCACCACGGAGCCTGTGATGCTCTCCTGTGCATGCTTAGTTCACTGACAAACCAAGAGTAGATAGTAAATATGATAATCATTTGTATATAATCATCATCACACATCACAGTTCTCAAGGTTACAAATATCTCTGGAGTGTGACACTGCCCAGCAAGCCCACTATCTGGCTCTGGGTCTCTTTAACAGTGAAATTGTTATTATTACTGGAATATTACAACCCCCTCTTTTTCTTTGTTTTGTTTTTTTAGCTAAAAAACCCAGAATGGGCTCCTGATTTTGGCTCTGCAACCTTTGTTCCAAGATGGGGAGCCACAGTAACAGGCGCATTAAATTTCATTTGCGTTGAAATAAATGTTGTAGAATAATGTAATAGTAACATAATAAATTATGTGAAATTCTGCCATAGTGGATAATGAGACGCATTACAAACTGCAGTAGAACGGAAGCAGCACTGCATGTGATAAACATGAGTTGGCACCAGTCTTCTCCACCCCTCAACTGTGACCAGGGCCACTAACACCCCCGCTCGCTGCCACCCCTGCTGCTCTTTTTCTGTGCCCTTGCTTTGGTATGGGGGCAGGGGAAGCAAGATATTCCACAAGGACTTCTCCTTGAGAAAAAGCCATTGCAGAGCCTCACTGCCCAGGGGAGGGGGGGGGGAGACTCTGCAGGTAGATTGAGGCTCTGGCCAGCAAGCCAGAGGTGGCAGGAGCCAAGTGGGCTGGCGAGGTTCTGCAGCTGCCTCCTTCCTTTCTTCCCCTTAATGGCCCATCACCCAGGCTATCATCTCACCAGGAAGCTAGCCTGGTTCTTCCAAGAATTCAGCCTGCCCCTGGCAAAAAAAATCTCATAACTATATGTATGGCATATTTTAATGTAGTTGTTATTTTTATATTGAACTGTGGTGTGAACCTAGAAGCCTTTGAGTTGAAGGGCGGACTCAAACAAACAAACAAATAGTTTTTGAAGCTAAAGAAAGAATGGGTGATTCTGAACAAATCTGAGAATTATTCCATCTGTTTTGCAGGAGGCACATCTTGAATTTTGATAGACACCCAGACTCTTGGGATTGGAAGAGATAGACATCTAAATAAATAAAAAAGGGGGTGGGGCAAGGATATGCCTGAGAAGTGGAGCAGCTTGAAAGTTCTGTTCAGATTCATGGTGCGGAATGTTGTTATACTTTTTAAAAGGAGGTACAAGCACTTGTGCAAAATAAATAGATCACACACACTCTCAAAATGGAGAGATAGTTTGTGGGATGTGGGGTGAACTGCACTGTTTTATCAAGTAATTTTCTTTAAGATCTGCCCCCCCCCAATTTTGTATTCCCCAGATTATTTCAGTTTATGTTTAGTGCAGTGAATCTCTATTCATTTTCCATTCTCAGGTAATCAACCGACTGGGGCTGGACTCTTTGTCTCCTTTCAATCCCAAGGAGCGCATCATTGAGTACGGATGTTTTCATTGTCCTCCTTCCATTTTTTTGTTTGTTTGCTGGGCACCATACATTTGGCAAGCTTGGCTGGGTTGGGTGCAGGCCCACACCACAGGGTGCTTCTGGAAGTCCACTATTGCAAACAGGACCATGGGAAGGGCTGGGAAGCTGTGGGCAAGTGAGTCTGTGGTTGGTGTGACCCATGTGCTAACTTGAAAGGAAGGAAGCAATGGGCCACTGGCTTCCCTACATTTCCTCATTTGTGTCAGGTCAAAGTCTGGCACCTGTGTGTTGCTCACTGGCAGTTTGAGGGTCATATGTATGCCCAGCCCTAATCTGGGGGAGGTTTTGAGTCAGATTTGACAGTTGTTTGCCCCACCTGCTTGAGATGTAATTAAACGGTTTCATGTGCCATCACATTTTCACGGGAGTGAGTTTTGCTTAGAGAATGCAAGACCAATTCCTAGAAAGAGACAAAACAATCCTCCTTGGTCTTGGTAAACCCGGGACACTGCTAGCGAAAAGCATCTGGTTATTGGGCTGTGTTCTGCTAATATTGAAAGTGCTACTTTGAATCTTTGCAAAAAAGTTACAATCCTACGCATGGCAGAGAGATGCCTTCTCCTTCCTTGACTTTAGTTCATTCTGTCCTCTTGACGTACGTGAATGTGCTTTTCTGATGTCCTTCTTGTCTTCCGAAGGGATATGGTGCAGGATGGCAAAGAGAGCGGCTGCCTGAGGTCCTTGCCTCTTCACACTTTTGTGCAGAAAGTTGGTGCCAGGTCAGCTGCTCCTGGAGGAGGATCAGTATCAGCAGCGATGTGTTCTTTGGTACATGAGCCACTTGTTTTTATTATGTTATATAGATTGCATGTGTACCTTACACATAAATCAGACAGGGCTGGCCTCCAAGTCCAGACGGGAGACCTGAATTCAGTCAAAAGTACAGTGTGATCTGCATTGAGAGTACTGATATCACCTAAATCAGGGCGTCATCGGACAGTGCCATTTCTGCTTGCCCTATCCCCATTAAAGCAGTGGTTCTCTTAGCCTCTGGCTTGGGAGGAGAGGAAAAATTGTGGTACTTATTAATATTGCACACATGGAAACAGTAAGATGAATAAAAACTAACTCTTATTGAAATAAAAATTGTGCAGTCCAAAAAATATGGTTCCAAAGCTTAACTTACAGAATTTGTTCCAAAACAGACACTCCAAACAATAATGTTCCCCAGAGTGGCTGGGGAAACCCAGCCAGATGGGCGGGGTATAAATAATAAATTATGTTTATGATGTTACATCCAAATACAGGTGGTTGCATAGAATCATGTGCTTGTCTAAGCACAGGTACAGCCTTTTTGAAATATGAAATTACTTCAAATAGAGCAAAACACAAAGCTCTGACTCTCCCACAGTTTTCGTTACAGCCTGAGAGAGAGAGACCATTAGCACATGTCCTTTCTTCTCTGGTGCTTGAGAACAAAGATCCAAGTCACACAAAATGGAGATTTTCAGCTGAATACTTATCATGTGATCTAAAGTTAAACACCTCGTCACTGAGTAGCAGAGATACATTCTAAGTTAATTATCAACCTGTTAGGCTCTCTGCAACGCCTTTGTTTAAGTACAGTGGAAGTTTACATTATATGCATTTAGCAGTACACATATTTTCCATTTCAATGTACAATTAAACAATTATACTTTACAAAAATCCCATGAAGCTGAAGTTGGTTACTGTTTCCAGTTCCTTATTTACACAAAAGCACAGCTTGGTCAGAAAACTTTAGTGACGAATCAAAGCTTATTGTGGGAAGCACCTCTCCCCTGCCAGTTTCTCGTTTTCCCTGCGTCAAGCACATTATCCGAGAGGTGAAGAGGAGATGTGGAAGAAGGGAGTACTTGTTGTATTTGATTGTTTCCATATCGGGAACCTTTAATACTGCTAAAGCATTGCTTTTAGGACTTCCGGCGGCGACGCCATCGCCGGGTGGTCGAAGGCTGCTTCGGGTCCGAAGCGCCTTGTCCATCCCGGGGGTTAGGAGCCGCGCTACCGCAGCGCGCGGCTCCGGTTGGGGTGCGGGAAGAGCGTCCCGCACCCTGGGCTCCCCGGCTGCGCCCGCGGAGGCTCTGAACCCTTCCCTTGCCCCCCCTGTAAAGGGGGAGTGGGGGTGAAGGGCAAACGGAGCCGGGCTTCGGGGACATGCCCCAACCGGGATGCAAATGCGGCGACAGAGCCCGCGGTGAGCGTCCAAGTTCTACCTGTGAAGAATGGAGCTAAAAGAACCCGGTGGTCGTGAGTAAAGAATTTGATTAGAAATCGTGCGTTTGGAACGATCCGGGGGGAAGGAGAATGGCAGCCTGCCCTCCCTCCCTTCGAGCTCAAGAATCTAACCAGTTTGACCGATTGCTGCTACAGAACTGGTTACAATGTATTTAAAATTGACACAGGAGACTGGCAAACTTTTCTTTTGGGAAGCTAACTAGAGGAAAATATCTCCTTTTAAAGTTGCGGTATTTGCGCTCCAGTTCAGGAAAATGGCGACGAACAAAGAGGGGAGTAGAAATATGATACCCACTTCCTCCTCCTCTGCCAGTATGCTGGGTTTCGTCCTTGAACTGGCACTGAACTCTGGACTAACGGACGAACAGAGACTCACTGCCTTGAAGGTGGAACTGCTTTATAGAAAAGTCAAAGTCTTGTGTGGGGGTCTGAAATGGAACCAATTGCCCACAGAGGAGGCTTACAAAACTTTTGATACTTTGGAAGAAAGCCTTGCCAAAGAGTTGAGAGGATGGATGCAAAGATGGAGTGAAATGAATGAGCTACTTCGGAGAAGAAATTCGCTTTTTGGGGGTGGCAGCCCCAAGGCGACGTTAAGATTTCGTATATCCAGTCCCCGAGGTGTGAGCTCGGGGGCCAGGGACAGAGAATTAAGGTATTTACAAGAAGAAAAGGAATGTTACAAAGAACCGAAGAAGCTGAGAGATGATGAGATGGACACCTCTGAACTCGCGGCAAGGAGAGGTTTGGACTGTGCCTGGATCTGTGGACGCTTGGAGAGGGAAGAGATATGGAAGTTCAGTGCTGATGCCATTAGGAGAAGAATAATGGACAGAGGGGGTGTGGGGTGAAGCATTAAGTAAAACTTTATGCAGCCTGATATGGTAAATTGAAATTGGAGGGTGAATACTGTCAACAACTTTTTGTTATATTTCTTATTTGAACATGAAAGGAGATATTTCAAGTTTTTATGTTACTAGCAGCAACCTTAAGGATAGAAGAGATAGATTAGATGTGAATGATTTGAGAAGATTTATGAGGTGGACTATAAGCAAAGTGAATTTAAGTGGATTAAGTTTATGGATTTAGAAGATTAAATGGTGAGGTATTATTATGATGATGCATTTTTAGCAACTGTTGAAGATATAATTGAATGTAATTATACAATTGTAGTTAATGTTTTTTTTTGTAGGAGAAATGGTTATTAAATAGACTAAGGATACAAACTCGAAGGTGAAAAGGCAGGGGAAGTCAAAAGTCAAGATATGGAATTAGAAATTTTTTTTTTTTTTTCCTAGAAAGATGCAATAAGAAAGCTTGACATTGTTTGTATTTGTTTTATTTGTTCTGCATTTGTTTATTGTAGGTGTGGGTGTGGGTATATGTTTGTTATAGAAAAATGCCAATAAATTCTTATAAAAAAAAAAAAAAAAAAGCATTGCTTTTCAGTAATCAGCTAGATGCAGAGTTTAAAATGGCATTTTTTTATTCTCCCCATACCACACTTGGATGCTGATATCCAAGATCCAGTGGGCTGGAGTGGTTACAGTGCTGGACTAGGATCTGGGAGACCAGGCTTCAAATCCCCTACCCAATCATGGAGCTCAGTGGGGGGGGGGGGATGCTGGGCAGCCAGCCACTGCCTCTCAGCTTAACTACACATGATCTTAGCCAAAAGGGTGAGAAGCCATCTCAGAGGGTTGTTGTGAGGATGAAATGGGGAAGGGGAGAGCCATAGAAATGCAATAATAAACAAAGAATCAATGTATGTTTACTGAGAAGTAAGTTGCATTAGGCAAAGGTCCCACTTCTCCTGGCTTATGCAAACCCGTTCATTGTACTGATTATGGGTGTAAATCTGTTCTTAACTGTTTCATTTGTTTTAAACAAATGTTGCGTATGCTGCTTTGAGCATCTGCATCTACTTCCAGGGGGCAGCGCTGGGCTGCATGGCGGGGCTGATGACCTATGGGAAGCGTCAGTTTGAGGATCTGGACCCAGTCATGAGGCGGCTGATTCCTCCATTCCATCAGGCCATGCAGGAGCTGCTAGTCCTGGTGGACACAGACTCTCTGGCTTTCAGCAGCTACATGGTGAGTGAGACTCACAAGTTCTTGACGGCGGAATTCCTCCGGCATTCTTTACCCCCTTGCTATCTTCCGCAACACACCTCTCTCTCTCTCTCTCTGTGCATTGAACAGGAAAGCTTATACTGTAGTTTGAGGACCTGGAACAATTTTTATTTATTATTGGTGATGTGATTTCATTCCAATCACCTGGAATGGTGATTGGAAGAGGGGGCAGGTTTTTTTGTTTGTTGGTTGTTGTTTTAAAGTGCCTGCATTTCTAGGAGAAAGGAGTGCCCAGGAATGACAAATGTAGAAAGGTAAATCCTGGGACAGGGAGGGATGGAAATGTGCTGCCGCAAAGAGCAGCCTCGTCTGTCTGGATGCACCTTGGGCCTTGTTCTGTACACAAGGAGGTTCTACAAAGGGCAAAGTGGAAGATACTGGGAAGCAGTTCTCATAGCCTGAATAACAACTGGACACAGTTAACTAAATAGCCTATATTTTTCTCCCTTCACCTTAGGATGCTATGAAGCTCCCTAAGAACACACCTGAGGAAAAAGAAAGGTATGTATCAATATCTCACTTTCCATCTGTTTAACAATCATGGCTACTAAATAATCTTTTGTATGTACCTGGTTGCTGAATTTCCCTTAGCTCCTATCATACATCTACAGATACAGTGGTACCTCAGGCTACAGACGCTTCAGGTTACATACACTTCAGGTTACAGACTCCGCTAACCCAGGTTAAGAACTTTGCTTCAGGATGAGAACAGAAATTGTGCTCTGTCGGAGCAGCAGCAGCGGGAGGCCCCATTAGCTAAAGTGGTGCTTCAGGTTAAGAACAGTTTCAGGTTAAGAACGGACCTCCGGAACCCGAGGTACCACTGTACCTGGAATAAGCAATGGCTTTGACACCTGTTCAGAGTGATATAGCCACTGTTAGTCATGCTCAGAAATCAATGGGCGTGTGATATATAGACATGTTGGTCTAAATGCTATGAAGAGATTCCTGCAAGGCCTTGCAGTTATTGAAAGAGAGGGTGGAATGTGGATGCAGCTAAATGGAGTCATGGCAGCTCATTTTGATTAAATATTACTTGAATGAGATCAGGCAATTTTCACTGTGCACACAGCCTGCACCCCTCTCTCCCCAGAGGATTTGGGGGAACCTCTGGAACAGTTTGTGAGGTGACATGCAATGGTGGCTGCAGGACAAAGGAGAAAGCCGCCCAGATGGTGGGGTACAAATGACAAAATCATTATTGTTATTGAAATGTTAACCTCCTCTCTCCCCTCCTTTCTGCTCATGGGTCAAAGAGCCCTCCATGCTAACCTTGTGGGGCCTTAATTTAGGGTGGCATTAGCTTAGGGGGCCCAGAGTCCATTGCCTTCTCAGCAACTGTCACCAAAAGGCTTGTCCAAATGTGTCTGTTAATTTTTATGGGGATGGAAGACTCTTTGCTCCCCCAGCATGGGGTTCCCCTCTGCAATGTGTCTTTTAGGTATCATTTCCTTGTTTGTGTTTCCCAGTTGAATTTACTAGAAATATATTTGGTATATACCTACTTTTGTCTATTTATTCTCTTGCAGTCGGACAGCAGCTATGCAGCTGGGCCTGAAAAGTGCAGTTGGTGTTCCCTTTTCACTGGCAGAAAAAGTCCATTCTTTGTGGCCCCTTTTAGAAGAAATGGCTCAGCAAGGAAATATCGCCTGCAAATCAGATATACAGGTATAATAAGTATCTGGTGGGTGAGAAGCATTCCTTCAAAAGGGCTGTGTACCTGTTTTATGTTTCTAATAGATCTTTTAGATATATGTGTGTAGTTTTCACTCTATTAATGCTTAGTTGTTTTTTAAACCCCCCCCCCCCATTTTTAAACTGTTCTTATTTTATCTGTAAGTCACCTTGAGTCCCTGTGAGGAGAAAAAGTGGGATAGGAATGAATGAATGAATGAATAAAACAATCAAATAATGTTTCTGCTCTTTTTTAAAAAAATTTTTTTTAGTCATTTTAATTATATTTAGTCTAAAAATAATATTTAGTCAGGTTTTTATTATATTTGTTAAAACCAGCCTTGGATTCTGTCAATGAAGGGTAGTTTAAGTTTTTAAATAAATAAATATGATACACTGATTACAAATTTTCTAAAGAAATAATTGTAGATTATATAAGAATTGCAAAGCATTTTGTATGCTAAAAGGTGCCTTAGACATGGTATATTTTACCACTGCTGTTTTGAAATTAGTGGCACAGGCTTAGGAAGGGGGTGGCAGAGGGAGTGGTCGCCCCGGGTGCCACTAGGTTTATTATTATTTTTTAACAAGATGGCCCCTGCCTCCCCCCAGCTGTATAGTGGCCGAAGGCACACTAAGTCCATATGCGCGCTGCTCGCTCCATCCATACGGGCATCAGTACGGGCTGCCTCTCGCATGGCGACCATATGGGCTGCTGTTCATGCGCACTCTGTATGGGATGCTGCACATGCACACTCCGTACGAGCTGCCCTGCCCCAGGTGCTGGAGAGGGTTCCTCCGCCACTGATTAGTGGTTTAAAACAGCAGTTTTGAATGGTTCAGTCCACAATCTTGATTCAAAATGGCATCCGATTTTGTCCAAACATAGATGACAATCTGCTGCTTGATTTCAGGAACCATCATGCAAAATTTGGTTACAATATCTTAAGAGGCGTCCAAACGTAAAGAGAACAAACAACTTTCAAATATATATATTATATTGTCAGTTATATTGTGTGTGTAGATTTTTTGTAGACCTAAAAAGGAGTCCTTGGGCTGAAATGTGCTACAAGGAGATAGCATCTTCAGGCTACAGATGAAAGTAGTAATGTCTCAGCAAAACATAAAATAGATAAATTACCATTTGTATCTTGTGAACCACCCTGAGATCTTATGATGAAGGGTTGTATCTAAATGTTAATCCATAAATACGTACAAACATACAAAGCTCAATGGACTTGGGTAGTGTAGAGCATAATAGAAGCCTAACCTTTTAAGCGCTTCTGCATGAGCTCCAGAATGCTCTTGCTAGTTGCTGGTTTGGGTGTTTTTCAGTGGTTCATAGGGACATGAATCTTTTACTGATGGTGTTTGAAGTCACAGGCCTCCTCTGTGTGCTTTGTCTACAGGTGGCAGCTAAAGCTTTAGAAGCTGGTGTGTTTGGTGCCTATTTCAATGTTGTCACCAACCTGAAAGATATAACAGATGAAGGCTTTAAGCAAGAGGTAAGAAATGCTCAGACTTTCTGCTCCAGGGACAATGTTAACCTCTAGTTAAGTGCTGTGTCTCTGGCATTGTTCATACAGGCAAATCAAATATATTGATTTCAGTTCTCCCAATTTCTATTTTTTCCCAGTCTTGAATTTGCTTTTCTATATTTCCATAATAGCTTACAATTTATTTCTCCCCCCCCCCAAAAAAAAATCCTCATGGAAATTCTTTAGCATTTTAGGACAATTTTATCTGAATATACACACTTTTCAAAAGCAATTTCCCCTAACATAATGTGTTTGTGTATGTGATTTTTGCTAATACACACATACTTTACCCTAATATATGCATTTTGTGCATGCTACTTGACTGGAAAGCTGCATTGCAAAATTCAGAGAGTTGCAAATGTCAGAGGATAACTGGCATTGGTCAGATGTGCTCCCTCCCCTGTAATCTGCTGCAAACAGGCGCTAAGGCAGACATGGCCAAACTTGGCCCTCTAGCTGTTTTGGGACTACAACTCCCACCATCCCTAGCTGGTCCAGTGGTCAGGGGTGATGGGAATTGTAGTCCCAAAACAGCTGGAGGGCCAAGTTTGGCCATGCCTGCGCTAAGGGAATTGTCACAAAAGGTCCATCTGACCCTCCCTGTTCTTCAAGCACTGAACATGGGTGGAAGTGGGGAGGCAACCTACTAGCTACACATGGCCTTAAATGCGTTTCTTGTGTGTTGTGTAGGGCTGTTAAATGTAATACTAAGCTGGGACGGGGTGGGAGGCATTTTGAATTGGGACCACAGCTTGTGGGGAGAGGAGGTTTAACTCTTCCCTACTTTCCCCCAATCCTGATGAAAATCCTGAGGTCTCTTCCAACTCTATGACTCTGTGGTCAGGGCCTGCCTGCCAATGAAGCAACTGTCTCAGGCAGTAGGATCCACAGGGGCAGAAGATCAGGCCCCAAGGACCTGCTGCCTCCTCTGCAGCACGCAAGGTGCCACCACACATGGGCACACCGGCACTACAGTGGCCAGAGTCCCATGTCCCTTCCTGGCAGCAAGTCTCTGCCAGGGTTTTTCCTTGAGAAGAAGTCCTTGTGGAGTGTCCCCCCCCCCTTGTGGCAGGTGGCCCTTATGGAGTCCCCTCTCCCCACCCAGTGGCACAGCAGTGGCACTTCAGAGGCCGGATCTGTGGGGTGGCAGAGGGGGATGTTTGGCCCAAGGGTCTTGGGCTGGCCCTGTCTGTGCCCTGACTGAGGTCAGGGACCAGAGTCCCTCAAGTCACATGGCCCACCCCTTGTTTGTACAGGCTTGGGTAATCCAAAACTGAGCATGGGGATTGTAGTCCTTACATGGGAAGGTTGGGTTATGGCTAGAAGACTCTGCCCCCCCCCCTGCACACATACTTCTCCCCAGGGCTGCTTCATGCATTTGTGCTTCACACAATTTTAACTCTCCTGTTCTGTGTAGGTGCATGGGAAACTTTCCCACTTTTTAGAGGAAGCCAAGAAAAGTACTGCAGTTGTGCTACATCAGCTGGAGAAGCGGACAATGTGAATATCAGGAACTGCTTATCTATGGATGTATAAGAACCAATTGTAGTTTTGCCAGGTTGTATGTAGATAGACACGCAGATATTTTGCCGAGTCAAATACCAGAGCAACAGTGCTTGTGATTTCTGTTCTACAGCTGCAAATGCAGAGTCCCATGTGCCCCAATGCTAGTCTTGCACATTGCTTCCTTGGTGGCTTGTTGTTCTTGGTCACCCCTTGAACCAAAGTAGCCCCACCCACAACACTAGGATAACAGGAGGATGCATTATTCTGTGACTCACAAAATATTTTTGATAACTTTCTGTTGAAAGTTTGAGATCTAGAAGAGGGAAGGTTGCTATAGCTCAGTTCCTTTCAACAGTGTTCATAATGAAGTTCAGCTTGCTGTTGTGAGGACCAGCACCAAAGTCCTGGCTTCCGGTTTCCGGTTGCTTTAATGGCACAGCTGCCACGAAAGTGGAGACTGTTAGCGAAGATAAGCAAGGATGATTTGAGGGTAATTGTCCCCACCCCTGGGCCCGGGGGGAGCAAGATTCACTCACAGATCGTCTCGGTACCTGGCTTTCACTCCGACATGGATGTGAGAGGTAGGGATATGCTGAGTGCAAAAGCACTTCGCCTCTCGGTAACCCTCCAATGCCGCCATTAAGAGCAGTGGTTATTCTGTACGTTAAGAGCACAGACGCATGCTGGTAATGATGGAAACAGCTACAAGGTCGTACAGATTTAAATTGCAAAGAAGACTTCATTTGAGCAACATGATGGTATGTGTTGTGGGTGGACCCAATCGCTTCATTACAAATCCTTTGTTACATAACACCCCCCCCCAGAATGCAAAAAAAAAAAAATGTTCTTTAAAGCAAGTAAAGAAGAAAGGAGATGGGAGTTATATATATTATAATGATAAACGGGACTGTGTGAGGAAAATATTAATGTTTGGAATAATTATAAAAAGGGCTTGGAGCCTCTGCAGAGATAATTTTTTTACTTGTCCCCTGATTGAGGGGAGGAGGAACTGTGAAAACTTGCAGGGGCTCTGGCGGGACACCAGATCATTCTTCTATGAATAATTATAATTAATTGTTTCGAATGGACGTGGAGGGGAGAACTTGGAAGCCTGCCAGGGCTTTGGTGGGACATTGGGTGACCCTCTGCTTGAAATCAAAAGTGAAATTTTACAGCTGCATCAGAAGAGTTGAGAACAAAGAGAGAGACATCTCCAGAGAAACTTCGAGTCAACAGAGCCATAAGGCACGAAGGAGATCAGGAATAACTAATATGGACATAACATTTGATAAAGAACAATTGATGGAAATGAAAACCTCACACAGGAAGAAGAAAGAACTTCACTTGCGAATATACAAATTACTATATGTGTTAATGTGAACTGAAGTTAATTATTGTAGCTGTGGTATAAGGGAGTTGATTGTATTTGGTTTGAGCAACAGTCTGGAGGCAGAATTAAAGGTACGGTAATAACACCCTGAAATACAGCACGTGGAAAGCCACACAAAATTACAATTTGGCTATGTAATTGATTTGTATTTGAATTGGTATTGCTATTTGGTATTAATATAATATGGCGCATATTGGATTTTTGTAATTGAAAATTAATAAAATTATTTAACAAAGTCTCCAGCCCTGGGGTGTAATTTGAATGGCAGACACATCTAAGATGCCTTTCTGTTAGGTGGGAATAAATACTTTTAAATTGCTCTGTGTTCTAGTAAATGCTTGTTATGTAAAATATGTCTAATGTATGAATCAGAGCCCAATTTCTTTGCATTTAGCTGGCTCTAACTCAGAAGTCGGTAGTATCTCTGTGTTGTACTGATCAGTCTAATGATTGGCTTTGCCTGGATTTACTCACAATGATTTCCTTTCACAATAAAGCTATAAAGAACTGTGTTATATGCCATGCCTAACGAGAGTCATTAATAGATCCAGCTAACACACTGATTTCTCAGCTCTGAAAGGTTGCAAGCAGGACTTTCTTTCAGCTGGAACCTCTCAGGTGGGCGCCACTGCCATTCTGACAGAACGAGGGAGGCGTCCAGGGTGAGTTCCGGCATCCCTTTCCCCAGAAAAATAGCACTAGTTGCAAGCAAAGATGTTTCCTCTTCCTGTATGTGCAGCAAGGCAGCTGCTCTTCTGCTGAGTGGCAGCCAGGAGGTGTTTATCACGCCCAATACCTGCTTTTATTTATTACCCCTCTAATTACAGCAATTAATCTACATTGCATTTATCAAGTATCTGTGCTCAAACTATTGTACTTTGCTCTTGTTGAAGAGTACACCAAGTGGCATGTGAAGGGACCCTGCTCAGTCCAACATTCAATAACCTCCACGTCATCTGTTGTCGAAATTTCCAGCCCATTCCCTGCTGGGGTGCATTACAGTGTCAGAAGGCTTGCTCTCTCCCCATGTGAGAGAGGGCTCGGCAGTTATGCCCTATGGCCTGACTTGCGTCACTGTGTAAGCAGGGTGGAAACAAAGATAAGCTCCTTTATTGAGACAATTTGACTCCAGCTCTTGCTTCCACTCCAGACTCTGGATAATTCTGTATATGGAGCTTGTCAACTAGAATAAAAATTCTTCCCAGTAGCACCTTAGAGACCAACTAAGTTTGTTCTTGGTATGAGCTTTCGTGTGCATGCACACTTCTTCAGGTACTTCTTTCGTGTGCATGCACACTTCTTCAAGTGTGCATGCACACGAAAGCTCATACCAAGAACAAACTTAGTTGGTCTCTAAGGTGCTACTGGAAAGAATTTTTTATTTTATTTTGTTTTGACTATGGCAGACCAACACAGCTACCCACCTGTAACTGCAACTAGAATAAGTTGCTCCTCCTGTTTTTCACATATGATTCCCGTATCATGTGCTTACAGGGAACCTTTAATTCACTTTCTGCATAAGTAATAAGAATATATTGGCAGTCATCTGCAATATATCTCTTACTGGGCTGAGTTCAAGGTGCTGCTTTTGGTGTCTAAAGCCCTATACAGGTTGGGTCCGGACCACCTGAAAGATCCTCTCACCCCTTATATGCCCACCTGATCACTGTGCTCTGCAGGGGAGAGCCCCCTGTAGAGACCATGTTATGAGGCTTTTAGTGTTGTGACAACTGCCCTTGGGATTGGACCTGTTTCTTTCTGCAGAGCCCTTAAATTTAGCTCTTTCCCAGTCTGCATCTGCACTGGAATCATGACTTCTTGTTTGATGCTCTTTGGAAAGGTGGGATATAAATTTAATAAATAAACAGACCTTTGTGCAGCCAGATCAGACAAAAACAGAAGCAAATGGCATTTTAGTGCTATGCTCTCATCCAGTGTAACCGCTTGCAATGCAGGAATCTCAGTTAGATCATCCATAACAGATGGGCATCCAACCTCTGCATAAAAGTTTCCAAAAGTATAGTCCACCACCAGGCCCGTCTTAGAGGGATCAGCCGCCCTGGCGCAGCGATCCCTCGGCGCCCCCAGCCTGCCGCCTCTCCGCCTGCCTCCCTGCCTCCCTCCCGCGCTGGCCGCCCCTCGGGAGGGGGGGTGGGCGAGCGGGGGGTGAGGGGCGTGGCGTTGGAGCAGGCGCTTGCGCGCCAGCGGGCGGAGGATGAGGGGCGGGCGGACGGGCGCTCGCGCACCGGCGGGCGGGCGGGCTGCAAGCCGGCCGCCCTCGCCTCCCAGAGCCCCAGCTGGAGTGCTGGAAGGTCGCGCAAAGCCCCGCGCCGCTCCAGCGCTCCAGCTGGGGCTCCGGGAGGCGAGGGCGGGCGGCTTACAGCCCGCCCGCCGGCGCGCGAGTGCCCGCCTGCCCGTGGGGGCGGGGGCGGGTTGGGGAGGGGGAGCCCGGTATGCCGGCGGGCTCGCGGGGGCGCCCCTGGGGTGCCCAGCGCCCTGGCGCGCTGCGCCACCGGCCTCTATGGATGAGACGGCTCTGTCCACCACCTTCCGAGGAAGTCTAACCACTGTCAAAAACCTCTTACTGTCAGAAAGTTCTTCCTAGTGTCCTTTCTTGTAACTTGAAGCCATTGGTTCAAGTCCTACTCTCTAGAGCAGCAGAAAACAAGCTTGATCCATCTTCCATGTGACAGCCCTTGAGATATTTGAAGATTGCTATCCTATCTGGGTTGGACTGGATGGGCCTTGTGGTCTCTTCCAACTGTATGATTCTATCTTCTCTCTGTCTATTCTTTACCAGGCTATACATACCCAGATCCTTCAAGTGCTCCTCATAAGGCTTCATTTCCAGACCCTTGATTCTCTTGGTTGCCTTCTGCACACATTCCAGCTTCTTAAGAGCCTTCTTAAATTGTGGCACCCAGAACTGGACACAGTATTCTAGGTGTGGTCTGACCAAGGCAGAACAGAGTGGTACTATTATTTCCCTTGAGTGGTCATTGCACTTCTGTTGATGAAGTCTAGAATAGTATTTGCTTTCTTGTTTAAGTGCTGCCCACCACCCCAATCTCTGAGTGGTGAGAGATTCCAGGGGTTCCAGGTGCTTACCAAGGATCTGTGTCTCGTTTGGGAATGAGGCACAGCGGAAACTGCATTGTCTTGAGCATATATGGTTTATTTACACATATATACAACCTGAGCCTGTGATGGAGGGGTCCACAGCATAAACACCCCAAGAGGGTCTTGTTTCTCCCATGGCCACAGCCTTGGAGTGAAACAGAAATCAAACTTTGCTGTTTGGTTTCTGGCCCACATCACTGCAACCCAACTCTAAACTCTGGCTTTGTCCTTCTAACTAACCATAAACTGGTGGGGGGGGCACCCCTTGGTGTCTCATGCAGAGCCCCTTTCCTTTGTCTCCCTTAATGGCCCATCACCCAGGTGATCACCTCAACACAGGAAGTGAGCCTGTCTTAAATGTTAACACTTGCTTGATCCAGGGGTTGGAAGGATCTCACATACAGCCTACTTACTTCTCCACAAATTCCTAGCATTACCTGCTCAAGAACAAGACACCTGTCCCTAGATCTACAAAGAAACAGCAAGAAGCAGTTTCCCTGCAGAAGAAAAGTTAGCAAAGGAATTGGGGGTAAAAACTGCTTTACCTTGTGCAGAAATGACTTCAAAGCAATCCATCACAATGGCACACATGGCTTACAATGCTTTATTCAATGAAAAATCAACAACAAAAGCACTATGATTTACAACTGTAAGAAAACTATTGCATATTACATGCATAGCTGGGCTTTGTAATGCTAACTGGTTTGACACAAACCAGCATGAAGCATAACAACATCTTTGTTTCTGTAGAAAGGGCCAGTCAGCAAGTCCCTCTGTTTTGAGACAACAGTGTGTGTCTCTCTCTCTCCTTCACCTTCCATGACTACTTTCTGTCACTCCGTGCTGCATTAAGCAGTTGTTTCCCTTCAAATAGAATGGGGAATGGGCTTGGGATTTTGCCACAAGGCAGGGGGAAAATACACAGTTTGGAGATCTGGCACAGGGACAGCAGAATCAGACTCAGTGCCGGATTTACATGTAAGCTAAACAAGCTATAGCTTAGGGCCCCACTCTCTTGCCCCCCCCCCCCCAATTTAAAGGATGTACATTTCCAAAATATAAGATAAAAAATAAAATAAAATAAAACCTACATACAGCAACAGTGTTTTGTGTTGTGTAAGCTCCTATTTGTTATGTGCAAATGGCTTGAGATACCTATTAGGTCCATAAATTACCATATAGCATATATTCAACACAAAAAACAGCGACAATTGTTGTTGACAAAGGACAGCTGGCATATAAAGGGCCCCATTACCTTCAGTAGCTTAGGGCCTCATCCAACCTCAATCTGGCCCTGATCACACTGCACATTACATGTCTAGGCATAGCATAGATGGGCTTGAAGGTGATCTGGCCATCTTGGAGGGAGAGCGGCCTCAGGAAGTAAAGCCAGTTGCTGCTGCAAAAACCAAACCATTTTTCAATGTACCGAACCTAATGGCAGTGTCAATGAATGCAATGAATTCTCCCGTTTTTCCAGGGACGGGTGGCAACCCAACTCCCAACATCTCTGGAGCACTTCATGGGCCAAACAAAGGCAGATAACCCTCCCAGTGGCTCTTGCTCCCTAAACTCACGGGCCCCTTGCTGCTGGGGTCTCTTTAAGGGCTTCACACATAAGGATTGGCCCCCATTCTGCAAGGCCATCTTGGGGCACCCAGGGGCAAAATCACTGGAGTTTTTTTTTTTTTTAAAAAAATCTCACCCAGTCCTGCAGGCCTCGGCTGCTCCTCCTGCACATTCACACGAACCTCCAATTCCTGCTGCTCATGCATGCAAAATGTATTTCCCTCTTATCATTGGGGCAGAATAAATATAGCTCACTGAATCAAGGTATTCCCTTTTCATGCCACACCTCAGGCAGGTTTGCATTGTCATTGTGTACCGAGTCTCCAACACAACCTTAGTGCTGGGGGGTGGAGTTTGCATTTAAAAGAATGTATGCAAACTGGAAATAATGGAAGGGAAAGTTGAAAAGTTAATAAAACGACCTTTTACTAAGCTTGCTCTCCGACGGTGACGCTGCTTCACCCTGCTCTCTGATTGGTAGGAAAGTCTTTAATTGCTGAAGGTGTGGTTATATAAGTGAAGGAAGCTTACTGTATGATCCCCTAAGAAGGAATCCAGCAGGAGCACAGGCGTCACTTGGGTACTGTATGCACTTTCAGTACTGAGCTGGGGGAGAAGACGGTGGAAGACGCCCCTCTTCTCCCAGGCATTGGGGGGGAATATTATTGCACTTATGTGTTGTAGTCTGGGGGGAGGTATTCTTGTTAAAACTTTGTGCTTTGAGTTCGTATGCCAGTCACCTAGAAATGCTTTGTAATAGGTCAAAAATAAATCAAATAAATTTTCAGTTGCATGCCTTCTATTTAGGAGAACCAGATATATAAAGCTATATAAACCTTTATTTTTTATTCAGCTTAGGTTTGTTGGTGTACACATATAATTCAAAATCCAGCATAGCCCTAAAGACCTAGTTAAACTAGCACCAACTTTTATGTTTGGCTCTCCTGACTGGGGAAGATATAGCAACTACTTTGCTTGTCATACTTTGCTTTTATTTTAACAAAAGGTGGAAAGGTGGTCCCCACTCACTGGATAGTTTTCATACGGTGCTGTTGCTCTTGGATAGGACTTGTCAATGGATGATTCAAAGTTACAAGGTTTTTCAGAGTTTTGCCCCCATAAAAAGCATTGCCAATCTCAGCTCTTGTCTAGAGCTGATTCTTAGGGCTGTTTCATGTGACATTTTCTGTTTCTTTCTCACTGCCTTCCCAGCCGCCCTCGTCCATTTTCTGAGTCGCTCCTCATAGTTGTGATCCGTGTAGGTTGTGACTCAGAAAGTCGAGGGAGTTACTGAAGGAAGCCCTGAAATACTTGCTGAGAAAATGCAGTGACTTCCCTGGGTCCCCTTTCCATCTTTATCGCCAGTTTTGTTGCTTGCTAAGCCTTCACAGCCAAGCAAAAAACAGAAACAGGTGCCCTGTCACATTTTATTGTCAAATTAACAAGGGCGGTGGTTCGCCACAGATGTAAAAGCAGGAATTGCTGGGTAATGGCAGTTTTGTGAGAGGTGGGCTGGGGAACAAGGGCTCTCCTGCAGTAAACCTTGTCAGTAACTGCAGTTCCTTCCCACTGAATATGTGAATGTTGCCAACTAAATTAACTGTGATAGGAGGTATAGGGATCTGATTACTGCACGCTGAAGTTCATCCAACAGATCACTGTGGTTGCAAGATCCACTTGAAAATTGCTTAGGGACTTCAGTAGACAGCTTGGTGATTTTTCTGCCTGTTGTAGCAATCATAATGAGCTAGATGCTGTACAATTTTTAATTGTATTTGTATTGTTTCTTTTGTTTCTTAGATATTGTATTTTATTGAATTATTATCCTAATACAATTAAATATAAAAGGAATAAAAGAAACAATAAAATATAATTAAAAATCAATGTACTTCATGTGCTGTTTGCAAGCACAAACACACCGTTGGCCACCTGAATGAAGCTTGTGCAAGGACCATTTTGGGACCCCCCCCCCCCCCGGTGATAGATGTGGCACAGTTTGCCTGGGAGATGTCAAAGCACACTTGCCATTTCCCTTTGTGTCAACTTGTTGTTAGGGATGCTTGCTTGCTGACTTTGCTTCCTTAAGCTGATCTTTTGACAGAAATGATAGGGTAGCCCAAGATTTAACAAAAGAATGACTCTCCATCCCTTGGAAGGTGGCAGAAGTGCACGCACTCCAATTCTCCCAGCTGCGAGAGGTCCCTTCGTGGGCTTCCCTGCTTGCTTAGGTTTTGTTCTCTTTGGATTGAGAGTCTGACTGGTGTGTGTAATATTTGATCTGAAGTGGAGCAAAGGTGAAGGCATAGCGTAAGCGTCTTAACAAATTGCCGAAATCTTCCGTAACAGTTCTTGAGAGAAACAGGGCCCCTCAGACACCATGAGCTTTTCAGAACCTGAAACTTCAGGCATCCCGCCTGCCTGTCTCAAAACTCTGGTCTGTCTTGTTGGCTTCTTACTCATAGTCCTAGGTTGTCTCCCCTGCCCAAAAGTGGTGTGTGTGTGTGTGTGTGTGTGTGTAGGGTTGCCATATTTCAAAAAGTAAAAACCAGGCCACCCCGAATGTTGTTGAGCTTTTCTTTAGGAAGACCCCAAAATTGTTGCACTTTTAAAAAAGGAAACCCCAAAGCGTTGCCCCCCTTTGAAATCTGGGTCATGTCTGGGGAAATCTGGAGGTCTTGCAGCCCTAGTGGGGATGGGAGATGAATATGGGTGAGTCATCTCTGGCTGTCACCTTTGCCTTCTTGGGCCATTTTAGCTCCCATGGCAACATATCACCAGCCTATTTACCTCTCCAGATAATATAAGGGACCAGCCCTGGCCATCTAGTTTGACCACTTTAGCAGCCCTGGCCTTGTTCAGACCACAGAGTTGGGAGGAAAGTTACAAGTCATACAGTCCAGCCACCTCACTCCCTTTCATAAGAAAAACCTAAAGCCAACAGTTTAAAGGGCACAGAGAAACAGTTCTGAGCTATACTGGCAGTTTTGGAGATAATTTTCTAGCTGGAGTTAGCTGAATCTGGGGTGCAGCCTTGGGGATTTCTTACATCTGATCTCTGGGAATCTGGTGCAGAGTTAGTAGCTGTGCTGCCTGTTGTTGGGGGGTGTTGATAGGTTCCCACTCTTCTCTGCTTGTGTAGCATATACAACACCTTTTAAAAAAAGAGCTGGAAGTCCAGAAGCCTCTTGTTCAAATATCACTTCTGCTATGAACTGACAGAGGGGCTTCAGGTAACCCACTCTCAGCTTCATCCCCACATCTACAACAAGGGAATGCATGTTCTAACTTACCTTACCAAAGCACCATAAGGATGACCAGTTAATGCATGTGAACCACTTTGAAAATCTGAAAGCAATGGGTAAACAGCATTTCCGTGGACTACTGTGGTTTGCCAGAAGCGGCTTAGTCATGCTGGCCACATGACCCAGAAGCTGTACCGCAGCTCCCTTGGCCAGTAAAGTGAGATGAGCACTGCAACCCCCGAGTCGTCCACGACTGAACCTAATGGTCAGGGGTTCCTTTACCTTTAAGTGCTCTTATTAAATAAAATCAACAGTATAAAAACTGTGTAAGTTTCCAGTGCTCTATCACTTCCAATGAAAATGAGCCTGCGACATCCTATAAAAATCCTCTGGGTATAAATGTCATTGAACTGACTGGGCTCATGTCTGAATGGACTTCCCATATGACTGCAACCATTGATGGCCTCAGCAACTCTCATCACTGTGGAAAATAGAGAACCCTTAATGATCTGAAGCCTGTTGCACTCCACTCATTATAAATATGCAGCCTAAAACGATGCGAAGTTAGTGATATGTAAGTCGTAAAATCATAGAATTGTAGAGCCTTTAATAAAAGTAATGCAAGTACCATTTGAATAAATGATAAATGGACACTACAAGGGCAAGCAGCTTGGGTTCACTGAATACATTCTCCTTTTGGAGCTACTGAAGGCATAGCTCTGCCAGAACAGGGTTGGAAGCCTTGGGTGAGAGAGAGAGAGAGAGAGAAGAGAAGCCAGGTGGGGACAGGACTCTTCAAACAACTAAACAGTCTGACTTCATTGCAGGTCGAGACCTTCTCTTCTGACATGTGGAACCCCAATTCAGGTAAACTTTGCCTTGTCAACATATCTGGTGGAGGCAGTTATTGGGCTCTGGCTTCAGTGGCAAGTTGATTCACCATGTTGTAGCATATTTAAATGACCTAGACCAGTGCAGACAAACAGCCCACACGTGAGATTGTGCCCCCCCCAACACACACTTACCTTGCAGGTCTGCTGTGAGGAGAAATGGCACACCAGGCATGAAAAATGATCAGAAAAACACCCAGGGAGGCAGTGAAGACATGCCTATCCCAGAGTGGGTCGTGGTTTCCTGAGAGAAGACCCCCCCAATTTCTGGCTCCAATACACCAGCTTGATCAAACCTGTTAGACGAAGGTCCCCAATCCTACGATTTTGTTTTACTCTCTGGCAGGAATGCCTGGTGGGATGCCGCCGCAGCAGCCTTACCCTCCTGCTCCTGGATCATACCCTGGGCCATACTCTGGACCAGGCATGCAGCCCTGCCCACCCCCAGGGTACCCTGGCCAGCTGCCTCCCCACTCTGGATTCCCTGGGCCCTGTGCGCCCCCTCCTCATGGACCACCCCACCACGGACACCATCCTCCACCTGGAATGCTCCCTGGAGGACCTGGAGGCTGCCCTCCCCCACCGCCTGGTTGCCATCCTCCCGGAAGCCACCATGGGCATCACAAAAAGCCAAAGCACCACAAGCATGGGCATGGGCACCATGGGCACCACGGCAAAAAGGTAAGGAGGAGTGACTTGAAGGTGTCTCCCTGAGCCAAGCTGCAGAAGAAAGGCAGCTTCAGTAGCCATGGGCCTACGGGGCTGCAGTGCAAGGGCGACCAGGGAGTCAGCGAAGGCGTGGGGAACGTGTTTATCTTTCCATTAATTACTCAAAATCTTCATCATAACAAGCAGGCAGAATTAACACTAAAGAGGTGAACCTAGAGTGGGTTGAAAATGCAGAAGGTGAAGAAAATACAAAATAAATCAATAAATATGAGCTGAAATAGCAGCAGTGATGGCATGCTGGCATCTGTTTCTCTTTCAGCACCATGGCAGTTCCAGCAGCAGCTCCGATTCAGACTGAGGAAGATGTCCGTTCCCAGATGAATGCCTGCAATCGAGACCTGTTCTGACATTCCTCCATTGTTTTTCACATGGTCCAGTAATCATGTAATACTTGGTTCAGTTTGTAGCAATTCCAAAAGAAATGTTTAAAAAGCCATGTGATATCAAGTTTCCTTTCCATTTTCCATATCCATTCCTACCTGTTTCCATCGTGCCCCCGAAATAAAGGCATGATTTAGATACCCACCTTGACAAAGACTGAAATCCTTGCATTTTGCAGGAGTAAAACTCCTAGTCACATATGGAACATGCTTCACATGAATATTTACATCAAATGCATGTTTGTCCACTGACTCTTCTAGCAGTTTGCTGAATCTTGGGACTGGCTTGTAAAGTGTATTCTATGATGGCTAAAATGAAAGTGTGTTCTAATGCAATGATAAACAACAATATTTTTAAGCTAGTGTGAAAATGAGTTTATTTACCAAGAGTGCAATTTTGGCTCAAGTAAGGATGTTATTGCAGAAACAGCAATCCCAAGAATACACTGAAGTTGCAATTTCATTGCACACCCATCAACATGTTTTGCATTATGTCTGACTTTATGATTCACACTGTATCTCAAAGGAGGAAGTGCTTTGTGATTAATGTGGGAGAAAGGGTGGTAACAGCAGTTAGAAGTAGAAGGAGAGACGTACTTTCCACAGGAAGGTTTGGGTACATAAGAAAGGCACTTCTGTGCAGCATAGCAAAAACTCAGAAAGACTAAGTCTCATCCATGGGTAGGCAAACTAAGGCCCAGGGGCCAGATCAGGCCCAATTGCCTTCTAAATCCGGCCCACGGACAGTCCAGGAATCAGCGTGTTTTTACATGAGTAGAATGTGTCTTTTTATTTAAAATGCATCTCTGGGTTATTTGTGAGGCATAGGAATTTGTTCATCCCCCCCCCAAATATAGTCCGGCCCCCCACAAGGTCTGAGGGACAGTGGACCGGCCCCCTGCTGAAAAGGTTTGCTGACTCCTGGTCTAATCCCATCTCATGCCAGCAGTGCTACTCATTGTGATTGAGGAAAGGGAAACGGGAGCCTGAGGCAAGGCAAGGCAGGTGGCTTTGGGCTTATCCTTAAGGAGGGCATTTGCAAATACTGCGGCGTGAAAACTCATGCTGCAGCAGGGGGAGCCAGAGACAAACCAACGTGATCCCCATAAAAGGTTGCAATGGCTGTCACCTGCACTGAAACAGGGCGGTGTCAGCACAGGATGAGGGCCCTCCATGGCTCCTCACTCTTTCCCTGGCTCTTGGTGTTATACCGGTAGTTAAGCTTGCAAAGTACATTTAAGCGCCAGAAAATTCTTTTGCTGCAGCCATTAAGCAATTGCATGAAAAGCAAGGAAGAAAGACCAGGCTAATGGAGTGGCCCAAAGCCCAGGACTCAGTGCTGATAATTTCCTGCAGCTGTTTTCACCTGTGAGAAAGGGTGGGATGCGACACAGCTGCATAGGAAACACTGGCAGGGTTTCCTTGGAAAGAGAATAAGGAGATTTTAGCACCAGGATCAGGACAAAATTCAAATTATCTCCACCTGCCAGTAAAGGAACCAGCTTCTAGAAACAGATGATTGGCACGTGAGGTGCTGATGTGGGTGGTGGGGTGGGGATGGAAGGACAGTTTACTGGAGACCCTCATTGGAGATGATTATTCTTTGTGCTGAATGTGAACACTTTGTTGTTCTTCTGTTTAGCACCTACAGGATTACAGCACAAAAAATTCTGTTTAAACAAAGTTGTAAGATATGACATTGTGTAGTTTTGGATCCTTCCTTCACCTTGATTTTAATTAGCACCATAAAATTGAGTTTCATCATGAAATTTAAAATGAGCCTACAGGTTTTGGCTATAAAAATAAATCCACCGCAGATTTGTGCGTGCTGCCCTTGGGCAACTTGCATTTGCTAAAAACCATATAACCATTTTAGGACATTAATAACTTTGGTGTGTGATGGGAGACTGCACTTCCCTGCAACTAACAGATCCACCTAATGAATCTATCAAAGAAGCCAGGCTGGGAGAGGCTGGCATAGTCCTTCTCCCGGAAAATGGCTGCCTGGTCCCCCAGACCAATCTTCAGCAGAACATCCATGTCCACATCGCTCCCTAAGGCCACCACGGTGGGCATCACATTCTGCTTCTTCATGGAGTCAACAGCCTCAACCAGGTTTTTGCTGCCTGTAATGCCATCTGTGATGAAGACAAATGACAGCTCGGCGTTGCGCCTGGCTGCTCTCTGCCTGTCTCTCGGGTTGATGACAATGTTGTTGACGGCATGGATGATGCCAGACCCAATGTTGGAAGAAGAGTCCAAGTATTTGATCTGATCTAAGGCATCCGAGATGATAGTGAGATTGTGTGTCAATTCAAAAGCCACCCTATGTTCATTCTCACTTCCGTACTGCACAAGGGCAATGCGCGCATTCATATTGTCACTGTTACTTCTGGCTAGGGTTAGACGTCGGGCCACATCTTCTACAAAACGGTGGGCCCTCTGGAAGTTCAGTTCACCAATTCTTTCAGAGCCATCCAGGAGGAAGACAATGTCCACAGGGCGCTGTGTGCACTGGGCAACAGCAAGCTCTGTAGGGGGAAAAGAAAACAGACCGTCATCCCTCTGGGGCTACTCATGAGGGCATGGCTTTAATAGACTCATAGAACTGAAGAGTTGGAAGTCACCCAAGCCCTGCATTGTAGAATGTAAGATCTGAAAACCTATTGACCTATCAGGTTGAGGGAATGTTTCCTCTGCTATAGCCCAAGAAACAGATGAGTGCCTGGGGTTGAAACCCCTATTCAGCCATAAAGCCCATTGGGGGTTGTTAAGCAAATGACTCAACCTACCCTACCTCAAAGGGCTGTTGTGGGGATAAAAGGGTGTGGGAGGGAGAACCATGTATGCTGCCTTGAGCTACTTGGAGAAAAGTTGGGATAGAGACGGGATGCAAAATTTAAAAATACCCAGCATACTTCAAAGGAATATTGACAGTGGCAGATCAGACAGCTAGTCCCGTGAATCAGTAAATAATCTAAATCAAATAAACCTCTTTTACTGGACCCACATCTCTCTATTAACAAGCGAGTTCTTTCCTCACCAAAGAGTGAACAATACAAAACCTTTCAATGTTTCGCATTCACAAAACTGATTCATTTCCTCCCCTTGAATCTGGTACAAATATTTTCTACCTGAATGTTTGTAGAAAGTAAGGTCATCATCTGAGATTGTTAAACACCGGACATGGTATTTTGAGCAAAGAAGAGTAATTTATACAAGATCCAAACTTGAAGGAAAACCTGACATGCATTCAGCAAGCCAACTCAAAGTGAAACACGAAATGCTTAAAGCAGCTCACAAGAACCCCAGACAATAATGACCGAAGAGCCAACAATAAAGAAATCTGTTATAATATTTGTTGCTTCCAAATTATGCAATGAAGGAAAAGAGGGCTGCATACACAGCGGAACCCCTGTCCATTTCTGCCCCAGGTATGTGTGGCATTGCTTAGTACTTCAGACATCTTAGTTAGTGAAAGGAAGAAAACATACGTGTCAAAGAGGCTGCATCTACAAACAGCAAACATTTCTATAACTTCATGTCAGATATTTGTCGACTACAGTTCTTCAGAACAAAAAGTTGTACCACGACCAGCACAGCGTTCTGAGGAGGTTCTTCTCTTACATCTAAAAAATGATAACCCGCCCCCAGCTCCCGCAATTGAGGGGTATTTCACGCAGCAATTGGAAAAGAGTAATGGTAAACTGTTTTTGGCGCGAAACAGAGGAATGGTCTCAGTGTTGGCCATCTGCTTCACAACCTCTGTGCCTGGGGAAGATCCTGCCCCACAGCAAGGCAAGACCTGGGCACAGAAATTTGTGGTTTTCTACACATATTTCCACCCCCCCCCCACCTCAGTGACTTATTCTAAATTTAACCAAGCCAACCTGGGGCAACAGCACTTTGAGCTTGTCCACACTTCCAGCTGCCCCATTCTTTCTAGCCTGGCCCTGAAAGGCTCTTCTTTCATCCGTGGGAAAACCTGCTGAATCGGAACAAACATCGATGGGGGTTTCTGTGGACTGGGATTTGTCAGAGCAACCCACAATTCAGCGGTTTTCGCAGGGAGAGTGGCAGGAGAAAAGAAGAGCCTCTCGGGCCCCTGCCTGGAAAGCGTGGGGTGAACAGAAGGAAAGCTGGACCAAATGGAAGAGCCCTGGCAGTTTGTAAACTAACCTGATTATACACACCCCTATTTTTAGGACACCTGTAGATGTTATTGCTAGCTCCTTTTTAGTTGTATAGCTTGCGCTGTTAAAAAAAACAAAACGGACCTAGCAGTTCTTGCCCCATGAAAGGAGGCCGCAAATGCGTAAAAACTCTTCAAATTAAGAGCAAAAAGCTCCAGTCTTGTGCCTGCTATGAACTGAGAGCTTACTTACCTGTATTATTTATGTCCGATAAAGGTTCACATTCTCAGAACTTCTGACTACCTCCCTGCCAGTGAGGGATATTGGAACAACAACTTTGCATATGCCTAAGTGCAGAACGCCAGGAGGACCCTGGAAAGGGCCCCCCTCCCTCCCTCCCAATGGCCCCTTTGCTCCCAGAACCTTCATGACTGTCCCGCCACGGCCACAACCCTCACCTGTTGACCATGCTCCTCAGGGGATGCCACCTGGGCTGCAGGACCAGCCCTGTTACCTGAAAGAACACTCAGTCAGCTGCCCCTGAGGACCAGCCCAGATGCTTTCATTTATTTAGTAAATTTCAATAACACCCTTCATCCAAGGATCACAGGGTAGATGACAGTAAACCTAGCAACACATTATATAAAAAACCCTCTGCCTTCAGAGCTAACTTTTGAACCCGGAGCACCTCGTCTCTCACCAGAACCTTGCCTGGTGATGCTTCTACTTCTTTTAATGATTGGCTTTGCCCACCCCCCACCCCCGGATTACGTACATTTCCCGTCCCTTTTGATGTCTGGCTGCCAGCCCCAGATCACTGCTAGCCCCTTCTGGCTGGTGAGGCCGTGAGTTAGCATTCCCTGGTCTTGGTTGCTGGACCCCCCCCCCTCCCCACGGGCTCACAACACTGGAATGCATCGTTTGTAATAACGGAAAGGTTGCAATCCTAAGATCTTTGGGGCTCCACATGTGCTCCTTTCAACCAGGATACGCTTCAAGCAATTGCCCCAGTCACCCCACCACTCACCCAACAACCAAGAATGGTTTAGTGTGGTTTAAAAAAGGTGTGTGTGCCCCCCATTGTCTATTCCTGAATTTATTATTTTGAACTGATATCCATGGTGCATGCAGCCCAACACTGTTTTCATGGAATCGCTTGCTTTTCTACCTTCAAGACCATGCATATGGTGGGAATCTCAACAGCTTATACATCCAGACGCTGATAAGTCCCAGGGCCCTGGCCTCCCCAGGAGCCCAATGTGTCCTCTCGCATGGGGCAGGGTGGGGGCTGGGAGGGACAGCAGCCGGCTTCCTGCACTGCCAAGGGGTACTTGTGTGCACTGCTGTGCAGGAGGGAGGCGGAGCCTGCCACGAGGGAGCCAATCAGCACCTGCAACTGTGCTCCCCTGGGAGGGGGCCAGGAGCAGACCAGAGGGAAGACTCTGCTTGGATCGCTCTGCTCCTGGTTAGCAAACACATCTTCATTGTTGGACTAGTCCATATTTTCATTTGACCCTGCTGCATTTCTGAAAGCAGGAGGGGAAACACCAGCATAAATCAGACACATTTATCTCTTCACATCAACACTTTAATTGGATTACTGTTTTCTCTCATGTTACTTTATAGAACACAAGGTGTGGGGCTCACTGTCTGCCCTGTCTTTGACATGCCCACAGCTTTTCATATAATTTATATGATCTACAACAGATCTGCTCAAAGCATAGCCGATTGCATCCTGCAAGCCAGCTCAGGATGGAGCCACAGAAGCAGTTGCAACCATTTTTAAAAGAAAATGCAGTCGGGGGCCATGTGGGTCTTAGGGGCGGCTCCACATGTGTGCAAAAGTGAAGGCAATATCAGATGATCAAATTTCATGTATTAGGACAATATCTGGATTGGCCTGTGATCACATGTCAGACTACAGTCACAAGACGTACGCAGTTCATATGGGTCAACCTTGCATCAACTGCAAAATTAAAATTAAAATTAAGGGTGTATGTAAAATGTGTGTGAATTCTGTCTTTATGATAAACCTCTTGTTTGCCCCATGAAGTTGGAATAGTGGAAGGGGGACTTGCACAAAGGCTGAACTGCATTCAGAATTCAGTTCTGCTTGGCTAGGTGTATGCTATCAATAATTACTTGGGATTCAGCCAGTCATTACTGAAGTTTGCAGTGGGAGGAATCAGGTGAAATTAGATTGCTTAAAAGAGTCCAGCAAGCAAGCCCTTTAAAAACAGGCCAATATATTTGTAGTTTCCCCAAATGTGTATTATAAATGCATTTTTTTCTTCATGCAGAGGCTGTTTTTGCTACAGTGTTGGAAATACAGCAATAGCTTAAACACATTACTTCTGTGTTGAATGCCTTTTCTAACTCTCTTATTGACTGTGGCATTTTGGGCTCAATTGTGGGCCCTCGTGTATCATAGACATCCGCTCACGCAAAGGGTGGCAGGACAGTCATCTCAGAGTCTCAAGATGTAGAATCTTCATACCCTCAAACCTAAATTTTCATTTTGCATTACTTTTTACAGTAATAGAATATCCTTCTTAATTTCCATCAGTAATTTTGATGACAGTAGCTCACTAAGGAGGGCAAAAGATGTGCAAAATGGAGAAACACATATATACAAAAACAAACAAATAGATCAGCAATGAAACAAAGCACACAGAGACCAAGTTCTACCAAGGACAATCCTCAGGCAGAACCAGTGGATACTGAGCTGGGCAACTGATCTGGCAGACTAAATTATTTCCAGGTGGGAGCACCCAAGGCTTTAGGGTGAAGACGGAGACAAGGGCTGCAGTTTGAATACACATTCCAAGCTGTGAAAACAAATGCTCTGGAATGCAGTGAATGTGTGTTCAAAACACTTCGGCCACACTTAAGAATATCTGGCTGCACCCTGAGAATTCAAGAGAGAAAATATATGGGATCGATGTTTCCTTCCATTACCTAGAAAAGCCATTTCAGTAAAAAGACAGACAACAATTTATAGACAGACAACAGGGAGAGGAACACATATAACTTTACAAGACAGGATCAAAATTCCAGCTCATAAGTTTCTGCCATACTGATAGGCTGGCAATGCTATGTTTTGAGGACAGAAACAGACAACTTCCGACCACTTAGAAATGATCCATGTTTGTATTGGTGTGAAGAAGCAGTCGTCTGTAAGTGTGTTGGTAAACTGAGGATTCCTGCCCTCCAAAAATCACTTCAGAATTAAGGGAAGTGGGAAATAGGAAAGGTAGGGATGCAAGTGTGTAGTTCGTATTTCACAGCTTTTAGCATGCTCAGAGGCTGCCACCATGTGGCTGGCAAGAGGGCTGTTCTTAGGCTCCCTGCCCAACAAGTCCATGTTGGATTGTTTCAAGAATATGTGAGTTTATCAGCACAGTGTGATTTTTCAAGTGAGAAAGTCAGGAAAGTCTATTTTGGGGCCATTCTGCCTTGTTTGCTTTGTTCTCTACATGGTAACTCCATTTCTCCTCTGGCATGGGTCAAATGAGCTGGTCTGGCAGCGAAGCTGCGTATAAGCCTTAAGAGCAGCTGAGACTGACTTTTTCAGAAGTTCCTATTTCTAGAAGCTTCTCTTGTTGCAATGGCCTAGCACTAATGAGAGCTCCAGCAAAATTTCTACAGATAAAATGACATTTCTGACTAGCTTTGTGTTTCATAGGCAGAATGAAGTCCTATTCTTTTGACAGAGGCAGAGCACAGTCTCAGCAAAGGCCTATTACAGTATCTGGATCCCCAACAATCTCGCTGTGCACCATTTTAAAGGTGTCAATGAACAGGTCCATCCACTCCTGCCGCTCATGTCCAGTGGAAAACTTGGCTTTTTCGGCGGTATAGGCCAAGGTGGCCACGAGCTGGGTGTACATGCTGGGGTCCTGGATCTCCCTCGTGGAGTTCAGGAACTGGGCGATCATAGGTTTGCTGCTGGGGAAAGGTATCTTGTCTCCCTTTTCCATAGGGCGGAAAATAACTGGGTTTTCGATCCCAGGGTTCCTCCCATCTGCAAGTGAGTGTCAAAAGAATATTTTCAGGGCTTTCTGGTATGGCATGGACCTCTGGTTTCTATTCACTTTGATTCTGTATACCACACAGGTGTTGAGTTCTTAAAAGGGTGCTCACCTGGGTGGAGTTAGGGTGGAGCCTGGTGCCTTACGGATCTAGCCTGGCATAACCTGGGGGTTACTGGCTTTCCAGACCTCAGTTACCCGACCAAAATGGTTCTCCTAGTTTTGAACTGAGGTGGTAACAACTACAGTTCTATGTTCTGAATTTTAGGTTCAGAAAGAATTTCTCTTCTACTGCATCATAGGAATGTCAATAGTCTATCAAGTGAAAGACCAGCATCAATGCCAGATGCACAAGAAGCAACAGAAAAGGATCCATTGACACAGTTACAACAGGAAAATAAGAAGGATGAAAATGCAATTCGCTTTAATTAATTAAAGTCAACGTTAAAGCTAATCAAGAGTGAACCCACATTTGACAAGTGAGGAGGGTGTCATTCCTTAGCCCTCTCCTTCCTGAACCATAATCACTCCAAAATCCATATCAGAGACTGGCAAACTAAAATATTAGAAAATAGTGTGGAAGCCATTCCAGTCTGCATCCGACGAGAGTCTTAAGATGGGATGTGGCAGGAGGTATAAAACTCTTGTAGGTTCTATGCAGGTTTCAGGTTGTCACAAGGCATTTCAGGAAAAAGAAACATACAATGGCTGATTCATCTTCCCTGATCATACAAAAACCAGCTTTCACATAACCTAAAACCTGCACAAGACCCATCACAGTCTCCTTTGGACGCCTGCTGCCTCCTCCCATGTTCCATCTTAAGACCATTACCAGGTATAGACTGGATGGTTTCAACACTAGCCAAGACCTCACTCTCATTTGTTTGCCATCGGAACCAATTATTTGGAAGAATATGGTTGGCCTAACAAAGGCATTCCCCTGCTATGGATTTTGGAATGATTAAGTAAGTCATTATTATTATATAGGATACTTACTCAAGAGGGATGCTGGTGGCGCTGTGGGTTAAACCACTGAGCCTAGGGCTTGCCGATCAGAAGGTCGGCGGTTCAAATCCCCATGACGGGAATTCCCATGACGGGGTGAACTCTCGTAGCTCGGTCCCTGCTCCTGCCCACCTAGCAGTTTGGAAGCACCTCAAAGTGCAAGTAGACAAATAGGTACCGCTCCGGCAGGAAGGTAAATGGCATTTCCGTGCGCTGCTCTGGTTCGCCAGAAGCGGCTTAGTCATGCTGGCCACATGACCCAGAAGCTGTACGCCTGCTCCCTCGGCCAGTAACGCGAGATGAGCGCCCCCAGAGTCGGACACAACTGGACCTAATGGTCAGGGGTCCCTTTACCTTTACCTTACTCAACACACTCTCAAATCATACTTTTTATTGTGTATTTCTATGGATAATGGGTGGCATACAAATTTAATAAATAGAAAAAATGGAATACTGTAATGAAAAAACCTCTTCTACATGCTTCAACCTCACGTGAAGAATGGAGTGGCTTGTTTTGTTTCGCCACTTTCCCTGGGAAAAGCCACATTTTACCACTGAATCCGAGCAAGTGGCAATCTGCAGATAACCTGACTGCTGTTGCTCCAATTCAGTGGTAAAAAACAGGTTTTCCTGGGGAAAGTGCAGGGACAGAAAAGACCTTCTTGGACACAGAGCTTTAAAGCCAGACCTATGCCCAGAAACATGGCCCTTGATAGGCAGAGACTCCTCAACAATTTGTCTGTGAAGTTTGGTTCCAATGAATTCACGCAGCTGAGAAACTCAAAGCAAACCTGCTCTGAAGCTGATGGCCTGATCGGAAGAGGCTGCACAGTCACATCACTGCAGGGAATACTAGCTGTTCTATGTTCTAGGAGTTTAACTTCCTTCCACACTCATTCCTTCCTTCCTTCCCACTCCATTTATAGAGCTACTAAGAACAAAAAAATACAACATGCACTACTTTGCTGACGGGAGAAGGTCCTTCCATCAAACCACACACAGCAAGCGAAACTATACCATTAAAAAACTCTATTTTTATCAATGTACAGGCGGCAACCATTTTAGGCCTGCCCCATTGACGCACAATTGCCAGCGTCTGCAGAAAAAGGCAGAACGGGGGAGGGGGTTAAGGGGTGTGCTTATGCATTCTCCACTGAAACGCGAGGGGACCAGAACAGAAAGCCCACACTAAGGAAAACTGCAACCAAATCTAAACTTAAATAATAGTAGGACTTATCAGAACAGCACTAGAAATACTATGTATTGATCAACTCCCTTTATCTCCAGTTACAGGTAGGTAGCTGTGTTGGTCTGCCATAGTCAAAAAACAAAATAAAAAATAAAAAATTCCTTCCAGTAGCACCTTAGAGAGCAACTAAGTTTGTTCTTGGTATGAGCTTTCGTGTGGATGAAGAAGTGTGCATGCACACAAAAGCTCATACCAAGAACAAACTTAGTTGGTCTCTAAGGTGCTACTGGAAGGAATTTTTTTAATTTTTAATTCCCCCCCCCCTTGTTTGCCTTGATCTGGTTCCTCTATTCTCTGTCAGTTACAGAAAGGGCCTTCATTTGTGGGCTAGGATCAGCTTCTAACAAGCCTTGACTGCACAGTGCTGAACATATCCCTCTGATCCAGATTTAAAGGACTTCAGAAGTTTGCTTCTGAAGAGTATTTGGTTTTGTCCACCACACTATGAGGTTTTATCCAGAGCTCATTGCTGACTAAAACTGGTCTTCCTCACAACTCTGCAAATGTGGAGCATTTCACTTTCTTCCTGTCATAAACCTGTCTCCTTGTTGTCTGGCTGGAGGACTGGAGCAGAAAACACCACAAATGGAGTAGGTCATAAAGTGTTTCTATCCTCTGACAAACTGTTTCAGAGAAGGCTCCGGAATGGCTGCAATATTGGCACACATTCTCAGGGCGTAAATGGCTATTCCCAGGATGTAAACTAACTGTAATGCAAAAATACATTTACTTGCAGATATAGATGATTACGTATAATGGAATAATGTTGAAAAGGAGATGTTTTGACATTCTGCTCAACATAAGCTCTCCCTCCCCCACCTTTTGTTTCCTGGACTAGAACTTTCCATTATTTCTCCAAATCAGGTGACACAGTGAACAGGGAGGGGGCAGGGGCACAATGACAAATGCTTTTACCTGTTTGGCAGGGAAGTTCGGGGCAGACGATCTGAGGATCTGAAATAAGAATGAAGATGTTCGATTGAAACCATGCAGAACACAACTTGTCTAATAATGGTTAGGCACACAGAAGTCAGAGGTTTCTGCCCCCCCCCCCAGCCCCACCTGCCCCTCTCCATCCAGGCAAGCAAGAGCTCAAGGACACAAAGGCGCTTGAGGAGGAAACAGAGCAGGGCCAGAGAGAGACAGTCCCAAGGGCTGCATCCAGCAGGTTCCCAGCCTCTGCTTCACCAAGAGCACAGGGTTCAACACCTCCTATGGGGCAGTTGATCAACCACTGGAGGTAAAAAGAGGGCCTTACACTTGGAAGTAAATCCTATAGGTCTAGGATTTCAGTCTCAACCAAGAGGCTACAGGGCAGGTTGAGACTACAGTGGCCTCCAGATGAATACCTGGGGACTGGTAAACATGCCAATGGACTCTCCATGTTTGACTCCAGAAGTCCGGCTTTGAAATTTATTCAGAGGTTTCTAGTTGGCTCAAAATACGGTGACTGCACCAGATCAGCAGGACTGGCTTGCAGCAGAGCAGCACTACTATTTTCAGGATGAGTTTTAGCTGGCACTGGGAAGTGATGTGGAATTAGTCTGGGATATACAGTATTAATAATACTGGGATTGTGTGGATTTTTCCCAGTACAGTTGTACTTTATTTATTTATTTATTTGTTTATTTATTTATTTACTTTTCAGTTTTAGTCCTTTTTGAAACATGTTGTGGCCAGTCTGACACCCCTTGGGAAAGGATGGGCCCTAGATCCCGCCAGAATGATGTGATGCAGCCTGCTATTGGCTTTGATGTAGCCCGTTGAGACCCACTTTGAACACATGGCGCCAAGAGAGAGAAAGAGAAAGAGAGAAACTGCTTTAAATTGGAGAGGCTGTGACCATAAACCTCAAAGCAAAAGCTGAGGGAGTTAGGATCACATCCCCACTACTTCATTCCATCCTCAGCGGGGGCAGGACTGACAGACCTGGACAAAGTTCATGCTCCATGCTGTCGATGAACTCATCAGCCACCAGCTCCGAAAACAACTTCATCCTCTGAACTCTGTTGTTGTCATCGCAGGCAATCGAGCTCAGGGTCTCGTCTTCCTCCTTCTTGTTGAACATGTCACCAATCCCAATGGCATGGACAGTGACCCCCTTGCTGCAGAGAGCCGGTAAGTTAGACTCACTATCCCGGGGATCGTGGCGCCCGTCTGTAATCACCACAGCAAACACCCGGGCTTTGTCTCTCCGGCTCTCCTTGATGAGGGTGTTGTAGGCGAACTGGAGCGCAGAGGGGGTCCACGTGCCCCCTGCAATCCACTCCAGCTTCTTCACTGCCTCTTTGAAACTGGAGAGGGAGTCAATGCGGTCATCATTCAGCTGGATGGCTTCAAATGTCCCTTCGTGGCTGTATTGCACCACCCCAACACGGGCGCCTGCCAGGGAAAGAAACCATCAGTTCCACCTCCCTCATTTCCCCTTAAGGCATTGCCCTGCAGCCAGTCAGCCTTCTGAAAACCAAAGGCTCTGTATATTGGGCCAGCGCTTTAAAAAACTTTTCATTTAGGGCAACAGTTAGGAAAAAGCTGCCCAGATGTGGTACAGACTTATGTAAGGAATACAGGTGCCTGTTCTCTTCTGCCATGTCATCTCACTTATAGAGAGTGTGGCACTCATAGCAGTGCCCATCTCAGTTCTAATCAAAGGCATTTCCTCGCACACACAAGCTTTCCTGTGACAAATGCCACACTTGCAGGACGCAAAGTCAAAGCCGGATGTCCACAAGTCCTTTCGCTAGGGTCCTCCAAGGAGGAGGTGGCCCGGTAAGGACGGCTGCCCATGCTATTGTCTGCACTGCAACTTGGAATAGGTAAGAAACAAGAAGAGCCTCTCCTGTGTGTCTGATCTTCTCCACAAAAGAGTTAAGTCCCAGTTCTGCCATTAGGCCTTCTGACACACCTAGAACCATGGTTTTCTCTCATTTGTGCTGCTGTTTGGAGAAGGAAAGAAACAGCAGAGAGATTCCTGCCAAGATTCTCTTCTCCGCTCTTTGCACATGCCTCTTTCCCCAGGCTTCTGCACTTGCCACATGGCCCAGTGAGGGAAGGAAGGGAGCCAGGAGTTGGTGGCAAGCAGAGTTAGATGGCATACACAACACATGCTCAACATGATCAAGGCAAATGGAACACTTCTAGAAACCAAGAGATATTTTAGTTCCCAATATTGGGTTAGGCATCTCATCTCATCATCACATCTAATGCTCAGCAATAAAATCAGATTCTCAGCCATACCACTAACCTGTCTCAGATTTTGGATCCTTGGCAATGGAACCAAGTCTGCTCACCACATTGATGACAAAGTTCTTCTCCAGGGTGAAATTGGTATAGCCAATACTTTCTGAGCTGTCTATAACAAAGACTAAGTCCAAGGGGCCACACCGCTTCTCACAGTCTATGGAAAGCAGAGACAGAGCAGTCAGAAGCTTTGCACCCAAACACCATAAAACCAGCCTACAACAGCACCAACCTGGAGGACCCTGGAACAGATCCCATGCTGTGTTATACAGTCACGTATCTGAGGGACAACAAGCAGGCTATTAACAGCCCTTCCTTGTGTTTCCCAGTGACTGCAGGGCTCTTTCCTGGAGACAGGCAGGACACTGTACGGCTATTTCCAGCTCTCGCCTCCAGGATCAGCAGTGAATACAGAGGAACAGTACCAAAGGGGTTGCTCCCAGCCTGGTTTCTGTATCTGGGCAGCACTGGAAGCCAGCAGTCTTGGCCTGGGAAAATGCAGTGGTGCCATTGCAGCTGAAAGGTCTACATATGAAGCACCTGTTCTTCAAGCCGCCTTGTGAGCGCAACCCCATGTAACCCAAATTTATACTTTGATTAACACTGTGATTTTAGAAGTTTAAATGAGGAATGGGCACTTTTGCATATTCACAAGATGGTGAGTCCAAAGGATGCATGTTCTACCATACTACCACATCTAAGATTCTATAATAAAGTTGGCACCACAAAGCGCCAAGTACTTTTAAATCATGGAGTGTACGAGGCATGAGGCTTGAGGCATCCCACCCCAAACCCAAAGCATGGTGCAACATTAACTCTCTCTCTCTGAACAAATTCCCCTATTTCTCAACTTCTGGAAACAGTATTTCCTTTTCTTATATGTGATTAAACATTTCTTGGGAGTACCAAAGGCACAGTAAGAGGTCTCTGCCGATCCCATGAAGCCTGACCAAGTCTCTGACCAAGCAAGGCTCCCACAGAAGGACAGGGGGAAATCACTGCATGCCTATGATCTTTGGGAATAAAATGCATCCTCCTGGGAGAGGCATCCTACTCTAAAGCAATATTATGCAAACTAATTATTCTTATAAGTCCACAAGTAGACGACTCTGAACCAACCACAACAGCCACAGGTCTCTCTGATGTATGCCATCACATCACAGTCCTATCAAGGAAAAGAAAGAAAGAAAGTAAGAAAAGAGGGGCTCTGAATGCAAGGTCCTACATTGTTTGATGGCATGGAAAGATCTGGTAGGAAATCAGTCGGTGCAGTTTGAGTGGTGATTCTGCTAGTTTTCATTCCATCTTGTCATTGTGAAAACTTGACTGAACAATACACAAGCTTTTATCCCTCTACTGTGCACAAGAGGACATCACTGCAGATTTCATCAGGAATATCTTCCACATAGTGGGAAGCAACCGTTTGAATGTCCTTGCTATATCCCACGGCAAACTAGAACTGACACTAGATAGGTATCCAGTTCCACAGGTGGAAGAATAAATATAGGTTTTTCTCTCTCCACTTACAGTCAGGCCAGGATCTCCAGCAGGGCCAGGGCCACCCTATAAAAAAAATGGAGAAGAAGACTTCAGGGGTGTTTCATCTCTCTCTCTCTCTCTCTCTCTCTCTCTCTCTCTCTCTCTCTCTCTCTCTCTCTCTCTCCCTCCCTCCCTCCTATGCACATTCAGCTATGCTCCATCCATGCTACTGGGATTGACTTGGCCACAGGAGCAGGGAAAGGATAATTTACAGGGCACACCATTTCCCGCAGCTGGAGACCAAGTTCCTCCTTCCCTCACAGAGGCCTCAAAACTAATTGCCTGGTGAGGAAGACAAGCAGCAGCCACAGGGGTGAAATAATGTCATCATCATCATCACTACTGTTTTAAATAGGCTACCTACAGACCATTTTTACCGTTTTAATAATTTGTGGATCTTTGTACTGCTTTTACACAAGTCACGCTGGGAGCATCAGCAGCTCAAGAGCAAGTGGGGGGGGGTGAGCCCTAAGTGGAAATGTGGATGAGCCTTAAGTTGCTATCACTTCCTCCTGTGGCAGGGAGTTCCATAGCTTACGGTAACTTTGCTGTCTGAAGAAGGGCTTCCTTTTGCCTGTGCTTCACCCTCCAACAATCAGCTTCACTGGCTGTCCATGACTTCTAGTGTTAGGAGAGACAGATTGCCCCCAGCCCCGTTCCCTTTCTCTATGGCTAGCTGAATTTTATAAACTTCTAACATGCCTCCTCTTCCTTGCATTTTCTCTCAAACGAAAGAGGCCCAAATACTGCCACCTTTCTTCCTAGGGGAGTTGCTCCACCGCCTGGATCACTTTGCTTTCCCCTTTCTGAAACTTTTCCAACTCCACAATATCCCTTCTGAGGTGAGGTGACCACTGAATTCAGATTCAGAATGCTCATCAAGGATAATACATGTTTGTTTTTAAATCAAAATTCTGAATTCAAGACATATCGTTTTTTTCTTCCTTATAATAGAAAGCTGTATTCAGCAGGCTCAGGTTGTTAATTTCATTTTTTGTGTCTGGTGGCTGCTCATGTTGTGCAACTGTGCACATACAACTGCCCAGGGTCCTCTGATCCAGCTCCAGAATATCAAAGGAAGGAGCTGGCAAGATCTAGGGCGCAAGGCAACACTCAGCTGCCGTACCTCAGGGCCTCCTTCACCCGGAGGTCCTCTGGGCCCAGGTTCGCCCGGTGGGCCAGGATCAGCCTAGAAAAAGAGAGAGGGAAAGAAATGCATGCTTATAAGTTTAGCAACAGGAGTGGGGAAAAGGTATTTCAATTAACATGAATTCAGTGTCCTAGAGACCAGGAGAACCTCTACTTGCTTACCCATCCTATCTACCCATTACAATGTCTCTCAAATATTTTTTTTACCAATAATTTCTACAGCACACAAATTGTTTAATTATTCTTAGTACTTTTATCCTCATTGACAGTTGTGAAAAATATATATTTCCTTCCTTCCTGCTATGAGAAGCAAAACTTCTTTCAAACCAGTTTCAACCCAGCTTGAGTACTGCCTGTCTCCAGCCTATCACATCAGATTTTTTTAATAGACACCAGCAACCTGAAAATGCTCTTAGAAGCAGGTGAAAATGACCAGATACACAGACTGAGAAACCTAAAACCCTTCTTCCTCTCCACAGAGGACAAACCCAGGGGCTAGCTAGATATGGCAGGAGCCTCCACATTTGTTTAGCTATGTGACTGAGAGAATTTATGCAGCGCTAGGAATCACCAGAATTTCTCGCAATACAGATGTAGAGATCAAGCCTGCACACATTCATCTATAGACATCAGTGTAAACAGATCTGGGAAACATATTACTATCCGCATTCCCAGACACATGAGCGTTCAGAAGAACATGTGAGGCCCAAACTGTGCAGATGCATGTGCCAGCCCTGCCTGCCTTTGTGCCCTGAGCAGAAAGGTCTGCAGGGGGGGGGGGGTTCATGCGGTGTGCAGCAGAACATGGCGAGAATTTTCCAGGCCACTAGTAATCAGGTTCTGGATCAAAGGGAGAATTTAAACTGCATTCAGCTCAGCATGATTAGAATCTCCAAAGAGATTTTTGTGTTCAACGCTGTGGGCAGGGGCTGCTTGTGTGCCCCTATGCAGTCTGAAGACCTGAAGGGGGCTATGTTCACTGGCATTTAAAGATGTCTACACAGGACCAGCTGTTTAGAAGTGTGGCTTCCTACATTCAGCTGGCCGAAGATTAGGTGGTTCTAGAGTATAATTTAAAATTTACCAGGGAGCTCAAAGTTTACGAAAGACAGGCATTATCCCATTGTCTCCTAGACTTATCACTCCAAACCCTGACAAGTGAAAGGGCAACACAAATAGAAATTTAGCTCCAATATCTTTTGGGGTACATAAAAAGTGTCCAGCAAATCCACATTGTGAATCAAACTAACTAACTAACTACACATTTGTTAGTAATGGGACTGTAGAAGAGCAGTCTACTTACAGGTTCACCTCTTTCTCCTTTGTTTCCTGGAGGGCCTTTTAGTCCAAAGTCACCTCTTGCACCCTGTTCCCAAAAAAAGTTAGAAGAATAAAGATTTTTCTTTTCTCCACTGCCCCCCCTTTCAACCCTCCATTTATCCTTTATTATTCCTTTAAGGGCACTTCTATTATTCCTTTAAAGCAGTTCTCTGTGATGATGCTTGAAGGCTTAGAGCTAAGCTGGAAGTACAGAGGAAAAGCACCTGAGCGCAGAATGCATTTTTTCCACAGACAAAATAACAATAAGCCTAGCTATACAGAGAAAATAATCCACGCCAACACTAGTTAAGCCTTGTATACAGTCGTACCTTGGTTGTTGAATGCCCTGGAACTCGTACGTTTTGACTCCCGAACGCCGCAAACCCGGAAGTGACTGTTCCGGTTTGCGAATGTTCTTTTGGATCCCGAATGTCTGACAGGGCTTCCACAGTTCCTGATTGGCTGCAGGAGCTTCCTGCCACTCATCAGAAGCCGCAATTTGGTTTTCTAAGGTTTTGGAAGTCAAATGGACTTCTGGAACGGATTCCGTTCTTCTTCCAAGGTACAACTGTACTTCATAATGGCAACAGGAGTCACAGCACTCAGCCACTTGAGAATGATTTAATTGGACAGAGCACAACGAGTATGTGGTTTTGTGGCTCACTTGTGCTTTGGTGTTCCACCGATATGAAAAACAAGCCACACAACAGCTTCTGTGTGGACACAGCCTGAGAAGTGGCCCTCCATATCCTCATAAGCATTTCAAAGAAATCCACACACTGAAAAAGATCAGGATCACTAGCTTTGTTGGCAGAATAAGGAGGCAAACATGTGATCATACCTCTGGTCCTGGAAGCCCCTTCTCACCTTTCTCACCCTGGAAACAGAGAAAACTTTCAGTTTCATGGGCTTACGCAGACATAGCAAGGATGGACAAATTCTAAAGTAAATGACAGTTGTGGCCAACTAGGCATCTAGAGTTGCTGAGCACAGGAATTTTCCAGTGGGTCCAACAGAAGGCAGGGGCTCTTAGAACATCTGATTAGCAGCCTCTTGAAGTGACTTCAGTTGATTCCAGACTGGGCAGAAATGGACAACTTGTTCCTCCACACGGTCTATCCTTCTCCTGAGAGAGTGGGGTGTGGAGCGCTCACACTAAGGGCAAGGTATATTTTCTTAACTTGTTTTATTTCACAAATTTATATACTGCTTACTCTACAGCAGGGTTTCCCAAACTTGGGTCTCCAGCTGTTTTTGGACTACAACTCCTATCATCCCCTAGCTAGCAGAACCAGTGGTCAGAGATGATGGGATTTGTAGTCCAAAAACGGCTGGAGACCCAAGTTTGGGAAACGCTGCTCTATAGAAAACCTCTAGGTGGTTTACATGTCATAATCTAGCATATGCATTAAAAAGCACCAATAAAAGGAAATCAGGACTGGTTTGCTCCCAGATTTCTTAGACGTGTCAAGGGGTTCAAAATGAAAAATGAAACTGTAGTGACCTCTTGCAAAGATGTCTCTTTCAATATTTTGCTGTGCTGTGTCATAATCTAATGGACTCAAAAATACCCTCTTCCTATTGTATGCTTTAAATAATGTGTAATATACCGTAACTAAAGCAGAATTAGGTTTTGATTCAGATGTCACCATTTTCCTTCCTTCCTTTTTTATTTTTAATAGATTCATATTTCTAAAGGACACTTAAAACAGCAAACTGATTCTGGAGTAGCTTTCACCACAATGATGATGTACATCAAACACATAAGGAAAATAATTTTTACTTTTAATTCAGTTATTTGCTCAAGCACCTTATTTTGCCCAATCCTAAAAGCTTAAAAACAACATCAAGCCCCATTCATATCTCTGGAATGATATTAAAAATGAAATCCTATTTTAATAACATTCAGTAAGTCTAGAAAATGACAGCATTAAACTCACGGCCCCCAATGGCTTGTTGCCAGAGCCGAGTGGCCTATTCCGAAGGAGGCTGGGGATGAAGAATTTCTATAGCAATTTGTGAAGCTTCCTTTCCAAGAGAGGCATTTCAATGTGTGAATACTTTACGTGAACAAAACATACCGCAGTTCCTCTTGGACCGGGATAGTTAAAGCCAGGTCTTCCTCTGTCACCCTAGAATTTTGATTTAGAAAGAGAGAATGATTCTTCAAAGAAAGCATAGCTCTATATTTGCAGAAATGGCCACATCCCCCTTCCTCTGGAGTACAGTATCTTATGTCTTGGGGTTAAAAGGTCTGACAAGCAGATGCACATTGAGATGCACACTGAGCCACTGCAGAACTCCCGTTCCTAATTTAGTGAGCAAGAATCCCCTGACAATAATGGCAATAAGTCCTTTAATATATTGAATTACAGATACAAAAAGTCTGGAGCTTGGACTGCTTAAGGAAAAAGAGACTTTCTGTGGCTAGAAAATTACCAGCATTAAAAGAGGCCAGAGATGAGGCCTGCGGGATCAGACCAACATTACAATATCAAATGTAAACACTGTTGCTCAAGGTTATACCCATGGCTTACCTTTGGACCTGGCACCCCAGAGTCGCCCCTGACACCAGCATCACCAGGATCCCCTCGTGAGCCCTGCAAAAGAGTGTTGCACAAAGCACATGGTGAGTTGGGTGTATGTGCTGCTGTTGATCTGTACGAGGGGCAGAGATGCTACTACAGTTGTGATTTTCAACACTACAATGATTCCGTATGACAGGAAGAGGCTTATGGGCAGGAAGGAGGGAAGTCTCGGAGGAAACTTGTTTTGCTCACACACAAATGGGGGACAGTGTTTCTGATATTAAATCCTGATTGACATGTAATTAATCTGGGACCTCAGAAAAGCTGAGACAAAATATTCCTAAAGCCTCTGCAGACTGGATTTTTTTGCAGGTATGTCATTGATGCCATAATAGTCCATTAGTGGAAGATTTATACTGGATTGTCTGCACTCCATTCCACTTTATCAGTTGTCCTGTGACGCTTCCCAGTGTTTCTGCTTTACTGTCACTTGGCAGGGACTCCTGCACTATGGAGCATAAGGGAAGCAGGACAAAAAATAATGTAGAACATTTGGGATAGAAGGAGTTACAGGATCTCAGCGGAAGGCTATGGGACATGCACTGATCGGAAATGATGCAGGCTGAAACAGAACTGAAAGTAAGATTGTGTATAACCTCCCCAATACCACCGTGAGCACAAATCGTCATGAATGCACAACGAAAAGGATGTCTGCTGGGGGGGCGGGCGGGGGGGGGCTTCTCTTGCCAGCTGCATGGAGAGCAAGCCAATGCCCCCGGGTGGAAGAGGCGTGTGAATGAAACTTACAGGCTTTCCTGGTTCTCCCACAGCACCCTGAGTACCTCGTGGGCCAGGCATTCCTCGATCTCCCTGTGAAACACAGAAACAAGAGGGAGAGTCAGGCCTTGCATGAAGTAAACATTTCAGACTGTTCAAGGGAAGAAATATCTAATTAGTTAACAGTTGGCAGCTGAGATGAGGCAACTCTTTCCCCCCCCCCACTGTTTTCTTGCTTCTGTCATCAGGAGTGGAGCAGAGGATGTCCCCCACCCCCACAAGATGTGCTGAACACTCAACATCATTTTGAGCCCCATTTTTCCAAATTCAAACTTGGCACTCCAGTCTCATCAATGTGAACATACACCAGTGGTGAAGTCCTTGATGAACAAGTATCTTCAAATCTGCTTTCAAATAAACTGCTAGGGGAGCCCCCTGCTGTCTCCTGTGCATGGAGGGAAAATGTTCTGCCATTTTGTCATTCTTTCATACCCTGCCTCCCTTGTTTCCAACTTCTCCTGGTAGCCCTCTCTGGCCCTCAGAACCAGGGTCTCCCTGTGAAAGAAGAAACAAGGCGTTAGAGAGCCAGTCCAAGTTCAGTCCAAGTTCAGCAAGTTCCTAGACCTCCTCTGGTGACAAGAAGTCTCACAGAAGCTGCAGCCATAGCTATCGCTACGACCACCAGCCGCTTGAGGTCACGGTGCTTTTAGGCAGAAACTGTTACAGAATGAGTGCTACTTGTTTGCATCATCCACACAACCAATGATTTCCTCAACATGCCAGCCTGGAGTTTTTCTTCATTTAATCTGGATTTACCCACAGAAAATCAGATAGCCTGATATGGACCTGCAAGCCAATACTCATTAGCATTTTTTCTTTGGATGGGTGGTTTGTCACCTGCGTGCTGTTTCAGTGGGTGGCCATGTGCTCCTCCTAGGAGGACGACCAGTGGAGTGTCTCTCTCTCCATCTTAAGAAAACAGATCTGAACTTCAGCAACCCAATTCAGAGAACTGCTCTCTCAAGACCTCGCAAGACAGTGCATGTGGGGGATTACGTCTTGGAGGCTAATCAGATAGCGGATACAGTAGGGTTTAGTCAGCTTTAGTCAGCCTTCTGCAAGAGCTTGGTTTTAAAAATTAAGCAACAACAACCTTGCATTGCAGGGGGTTGGACTAGATGACCCTTGGGGTCCCTTCCAACGCCACAATTCTATGTTTCCATGAAAAACAACAAATGTGCTTTTGTTGTTTCGTAGGCTTATTTTACAATCATTATGACGAGAATCAAAATTAATAAAGAATGTCTCTCTCTCCCTGCCCCACCCCCCCCAGTTAATTAGGGGTGGATTTCCTTCCATTACTTTGGAAACCTGATGAACTTACTCTCCCGCCAGGGGGTCCAGCACCTCCAGGTCCCCCCTTGGTTCCAGGATCACCACGACGGCCCTTAAAAAAAAAGAAACAATGAAAGCAAACAAAACAAAATGATCTTGATATTGAGCAAATGCTCTTCAAGCACACCCATTGTGCCTCATTTGAGCTGAAAGAACCAGGCGTGTCAGAAGGATGACTCCAACCTCTGCAGAAAGAGGGGCACACTTCTCCCATTGCCATGATGCCCCATTTCATGCAATGCTCTGGCCTGAGACGGAGCAGCATCCGTAGCATTCAGACACCACCTTGCACCCTTCATGATGTCATTAGGGGTGCAAAAAGGTTCCTGAACTGGGCCCAGAGAAATTGAACTATTTTTCAAGTCACCTGGCAAAATAGTTCACTTCTTCAAGCTTAATTGCAAATCAAGTCCGGGGGGCTCCTCTAAGCGTGATCAGGTGGGGAAAAGCTGCGTAACTTCTCCTCTGTTACTTTTCTAGCTTAAAACCATCCTTCCCAAGCTGCCTTTTCATCCACAGGGTATGCTATGGGGACTCAGTATCTTTATTCCTATACATAGGTGAAAAACAGGCTTAGAGAGGAGGACTTTGAACTGTAAAAGGACCAAGTAGGAGAGTAGCCTTTCTCGGCTTCCCCTCCCCCCTCCTTCTGCTTCCACACAGCTAGGTGCAAACTTGAAGGACATAATTCTCTGCAACGTGTGGATTGTCACTTACTGCAAGAAAGATAAAGCATGGGTGAAAGTAAAAGCAAGAAACAACGCTTTCAATATGGCTGGTTTGTGACTATAATCCCATTAAGTGGGTTGTGGGGTTTGTGGGAAGGGGAGACATAAATTCCTATACTAGCTTTGTGTCTGGTCCAGCCAAAGTTAAGCTCTTTCTAAATCACAATTATTTCAATGGGATAAAGTTCAGGTTAAAATTAACTCTCCAACTGAAACCAAAGCATCTTAAAAGTGCTTTATGTGGGCTGGATCATGTCCTCTGTTAAAAGCACAATCAAATTAAATGTCAGCACATATCCAACTTCTTATTGGATGACATTTGGTTGCTTGCATACTGGAATGCACAGATCTGGCATGAATCTCAATCGCTGATTGTGAACAAATCCAGTTTTAATATTGCTCTGGAAGAAGGAGTAGGAACCAATGTCACTGAAATCTGTATCTTGGTGATGCATTTAGGAGTGTAGTCAAGCAGTAGCAGCCTAGAACACTTGCTTGTATGGAAATCTTGCTATTGCAATAGATGATAGATATAGATAGATAGATAGACAGAAAGACAGACAGATGAAGTAAGTGGGGTTAGAATCTTACAGGTTCTCCTTTGGGTCCAAGAGTTCCTGGGCCACCTTTGGCTCCCTTTGTGCCAGGAGTGCCAGGAGATCCATTGGTGCCTTTTGGTCCCTTTGAAAAATAAAAGGAAACGGCATTAGAAGACCTTTGGGGAGAAGGGAAGGGCAAGGAAGGGTATTGTCAGAGCACAGCCTACGTATAATGGGGCACAGACAGTACAAAGGGTCACATCTTTGCATGGTCCAGAGGTCTCCCCTCATGTGCTTAATAGGTAATTTACTTATGCAGGATGGTAAGATCCATCTTAATTTCAGTTTTGGCACAGAAACTGCTCTGGTCACACTGTACAATGATGACCTCTGTCAGCAGCGGATGTGCTGGGCCGCTTCTTGCCTTGCTGTTACCACTCTGAAAGTGTGGGTGCACAGCTCCTGGATCCTTTGCTGTCACTTGAGTCTCAGGTGGCCTCAGTGGCCTGGAGTGCCTTCCATCAGCTTCAGCTGGTGGTCCAGCTACACCCCTATCTGGACAAGGATAGCTCAACTACTGCTGCCTATGCTCTGATAACCTCAAGGTTAGATTACTGCAATGCGTTATATGTAGGGCTGCCTATGAAGATGCTTTGGAAACTTCAACTGGTGCAGAATTTGGATGCCAGTCCGCTCTCTAGGACAAGACAGTTTGAGCATCTTACACTGATCTTGGCCAAACTGCATTGACTGCCAACTAGTTTCCAGGCCCAATTCAAAGTGCTGGTTTTGAGCTATAGTGCCTTCAATGGCTTGGGACCACAATACCTCAAGGACTGCCTCTCCCCATATCATCTGACCTGGACTCAGTGATCACCCTCTGAGGACCTTCCTCGTGTGCCACAAGAGGTCCGGAGGGTTGCAACATGAGGATGGGCCTTTTTCTGCCATGGCTCCCCGTCTGTGGAATGCTCTTCCCAGGGAGGTTCGTCTGACGCCTTCATTATACATTTTAGGTGCCAAGCAAAAACGTTCCTCTTCTTCCAGGCCTTGAGCTGATTAACATTTGATGCCCTTTTAAATGTGTTTATGTGTGTGTGTGGGGGGGGGGGAGTTGCCAAGTTCAGCTTATTCAACGCCTAGAATATTGTAGTTGCTATAAATGGAACAGAATCAGATCACTAATGCAATGCTGACAATTTTCTCATTTCTTGTTCTGATAACTATGATAACAACAGGGTAACTTCTGACTGTGGCCCAGAACTTCAAAGGGACCTAGCAGTTTTATAACATGCAGTGGTGGACTTACATTTTGGGGCCCCCTGTTATGGCGGTCTCTTCACAACCAGCAATGTGGTGTGGGTAACTCCTGTTACCTTTTTCAACAGGATCACCACTGGTGGGTTTTTCCACAACAGAACACGACACCTTTACAACATCTGTGCTACTGACTCTCAAACTTTGGGATTGTTGAAATACATACAACAAAAAAGCAATCAATTTAAGTCATGTGACTCAAATTGAGTCTACTAGCAATGTGGACTGAAGTTACTTCTGTTTTTTTTTTTATAAAGATTTTATTATTTTTCCATATGCATATATAAAGAAAACAAAACATACACCAATACACTAAAAATACAAAATACAATAAACAATAAACCAATCAAACAATAACACACTAAACATAAGAAAGACACATACAAACCTGTCTAAGCACTAATCTTTATCTCATTCTTATTTTATCTTCTAAGCATAGGTGGGACTTCCCCCACCCCCTCCACTGCATTGTTATTCCAATATACTTTAGGTAGCTATATATCTACTTTCATGACTATTAACCATCTTATTTGTCCTTAGATTCCTTTACTAAAAACATAGTTCTTAATCCATTCTCCAAATCTTCAGACATTCTTATTTATATCTTATATTATAAAATTCTTACCAAATCTTTAACTTAGATTTATCAAGCTAAAGCCTGTTCGAAAGCTAATTCTGCTCAGATATTCAGTTTTACACCATTAACTAAATAATCCTTAAATTTCTTCCAATCCTTCGACACCTTCTCCTCCCTCTGGTCTCGGATTCTCGCGGTCAGTTCAGCAAGCTCCATAAAGTCCATTAACTTCATCTGCCATTCTTCCACCGTTGGAATCTCTTCACCCTTCCAATTTCTTGCCAGTAAAATTCTAGCTGCTGTTGTGGCATACATAAAAAATACTCTATCTCGACTGGGTATCTGTTCGTTGGTCATGCTCAAAAGGAAAGCCTCTGGTTTCTTACTAAAGGTAGTTTTCATTACCTTTTTAAGTTCATTGTAAATCTTGTCCCAGAAGGCTTTGACCCTTGGGCATGTCCACCACATATGATAAAAGGTACCTTCCACTGATTTGCACTTCCAACACAAGTTGGTCGTTGACGGGTTCATCTTAGCAATCTTGACTGGTGTTAAGTACCATCTATATAACATTTTCATAATATTTTCTCTTAAATTATTACAAGCTGTAAATTTGATACCTTCCTTCCACAGTCTTTCCCAGTCCTCTAACATGATATTATGTCCCACATCCCTTGCCCAGTCTATCATTGTTGATTTAACCATTTCATCCTTCGTATGCCACTCTAGCAACAAATTATACATTTTGGAAAGATTTTTTGAGTTCGGTTCTATTAGCTCTGTTTCCAGTTTTGATTTTTCGACTTGAAAACCAATCTTCTTGTCTGCTTTGAAAATCTCATGAATTTGATGATATTGCAGCCAGTCGGCGACCTCGCTTTTTACCTGATCATAACCTTTCAATTTAAACGATTCACCTTCTTGCTGCAATATATCTGCATATCTTAACCATCTTGCAGACATATTAGGTCTCTTATAAGCTTTGGCCTCCACCGGTGAAATCCATCTAGGAGTCTTTCTCTCTAACAAGTCTTTATATCTCACCCAAACCTGGTACAAGGCTTTTCTAACAATATGATTTTTAAAAGTCTTGTGGACCTTAGCCTTGTCATACCAAAGATATGCGTGCCAGCCAAACATGTTATCAAAGCCTTCCAAATCTAAAACATCTGTATTTTCCAATTTAAACCAATCTTTCAACCAGCAAAAGGCCGCCGCTTCGAAATAAATCCTTAAGTCCGGCAGAGCAAAGCCTCCTCTCTCTTTAGAGTCCGTTAAAATCTTAAATTTAATTCTAGGCTTTTTTCCCTGCCATATAAATTTTGATAGGTAATTTTGCCATATTTTAAAACAGTCCAGCTTATCTAAAATTGGAATGGCTTGAAATAAAAACAGCATCCTTGGTAAGACATTCATCTTCACCGCAGCTATTCTGCCCATCAGTGAGAGTTTCAATCTTGTCCATATCTCTAAGTCCTTTTTTATCTCGGTCCACAGCTTCTCATAATTGTCCTTATACAGGTTCAGGTTTTTTGTAGTGAGATTGATCCCTAGATATTTTACTTTCTTAGCAAAATTGAGGCCAGTCGATTCTTGTAGCTCTTGTATTTGTTCTGTTTTCATATTTTTAGTCAACACTTTGGTCTTCTGTTTGTTAAGTTTGAAGCCGGCTACCTGCCCATACTTCTCAATTAATTCCAATGCTTTGGGGACACTACTTTCAGGGTCTTGTAGGGATAACATTAAGTCATCCGCAAAGGCACGTACCTTGTATTCCTTCTCTCCCACCCTTATTCCTTTGATCTGGTTCTCTTTTCGTAACATATTTAGAAGAACCTCCAGGACCGTAATGAATAATAAAGGGGAGATAGGGCACCCTTGTCTTGTTCCTTTTTCCACTCTAATCTCCTCCGATATCACACTGTTGATTATAATTTTTGCTTTTTGTTCTGTGTAAATGGCATTGATGCCGTTCAAAAATCGTTGTCCAACTGCCATTCTTTCCAGATTTTTCTTCATAAATGTCCAAGAAATATTGTCAAAGGCTTTTTCTGCATCTATAAACATCAGTGCTGCGTCTATATTTATGTTTTTTTCCAGTTTCTCTAAAATGTCCACGACAATTCTAGTATTGTTGTTTAGTTGTCTACCTGGTAAAAAACCTGCTTGATCTTTGTGTATATATTCCTTAAGCACTCTTTTTAATCTTGTAGCCATGACATTCGCAAAAATCTTATAGTCCACATTTAACAAAGAAATTGGACGGTAATTTTTCATATTAGTCTTATCTGTATCTGGTTTCGGAATCAGTGTGATATAGGCCTCTTTCCATGTCTCTGGTGCCCTATCTCCTTCTAGTATCTTGTTGCAAACTTCTTTTAAAGGCTGTGATAGCCAATCTTTCAAACATTTATAAAATTTTGCAGTCAGACCATCTGGTCCCGGGGCCTTTCCTATCTGCATATTATTAATTGCTTCTTCAATCTCTTGTGTCGAAATAGGGTGGTTGAGTATTCTTGATTTATCTTCTGGGACTTTCTGCAATCCATTTTTCTCCAGGAATTGGTCAATCTCTATTTCATCTATCTTCTCCTCCTTGTACAGTTGTTTGTAAAACCTTTGAAAATGCCATCTAATTTCCTCTGGATTCTCCACCATCTTTCCATTTACTACCAAGTTGTTGATGATATTTGCTTTTTGTCTTTTCTTTAATTGCCAAGCTAGTAGTTTTCCACATTTATTTGCTGACTCGAAGGATCTCTGTTTCATCATTTTGATCTTCCATTCAATATCTTGATTTATGATTTTAGCGTATTGGGATTGCAAGTATTTTATTTCTTTTTGTATTTTTTGGTTCTTAGGGTGTCCTCTTAATTCTTTCTCTTTCCCTTGGATTAATTTCAAAAGTCTTTCCATTTCTGCGTTTTGTTGTCTCTTCTTTTTTGCCTTTTCACTTATCAGGAACCCTCTCATTACCGCCTTGCTTGCATCCCAAACAGTCCTCTTTTCCACCTCCGAATTTAAATTAAATTGGAAATACTCCTTCATCTTTTTTTCTGCCCTTTCTACTAGCTTGGTATCTCTCATCAAGGTATCATCCATTCTCCATCTAAAAGAGTCCTTGGAAATTAGTTTTAGATTTGCTTGTACAGGATTATGGTCTGAATATGTTTTAGGGCCAATTTCTGCTTTACATAATTTCGGTGTCAATTCATTCGATATCCAAATGTAGTCTATTCTCGACCATGACTGCTGAGGTTCACTAAAGAAAGTTGCCTCTGTTTCCATAGGGTTTCTTAGCCTCCAAGCATCCACCAAATTTAAATTGTCAACCATTTCGAAAAAAGTCTTTGGCAGTTTCCCTTCATTTGTTAATTTAGTCCTCTGGGATCTATCCATTAATGTGGAAACTGCCCCATTAAAATCTCCAAGGCATATTATTTTGTAGTCCAAATATTCCAACAGCAAATCATGGATCTTTTTATAAAAAATTGACTTACTATCATTGGGTGCATAAAGTCCCAGAATCAGGAATTTTTCGCCTTGTGCTTTAATTTCAATTGCAATGTACCTCCCTTCTTCATCTTTAAATAGCTGTCTTGGGCTGTATTTCTCTTTTGCGTATATTACCACTCCTCTCTTCTTGACTTTATCCGATGATATAAATTCTTGGCCTAGTTTTTTGTTTTGTAAAATTCTTCTATGTCGTCGAACCACATGGGTCTCCTGTAGACATATTATGTCTAAATTCTTTTTTTCCAAACTGTGAAACACTCTGTGTCTCTTTGGTCTCTGGTTTAATCCCCGAACATTCCATGTCATCAATTTTAGAGCCATTTTGAGTCCTTAATCTGATCCTCCTGTAGCTAGGTCTTTCTTATCTTTTTCTAAATCTCTTGGGTCTCCTGTTCCTGGTGGTGGAAGCTCTCCTGGTATCCCTGGAGGTGGAAACACCCCAGGTAGTCGGTACATATACGCTGGGTCCAAAGCAGAACTGAAGTTACTTCTGAGGCCCCTCCAGGAGTTTAAGCTTCATTAGTTTCACAGTAGATCTGCCCCTGAGAGCATGTCTAAAATTTGAGGGGTACATACCCGATTTCCTTTCTCTCCAGCCAACCCAGGTGGTCCGCTGCGACCAGGACGTCCAGGATCACCCTGATACAGAAGGAGTAAGAAATGGTCACACCAGCTCTACATCCACGTAGATCAAAACTGAATCGTATGTATAAGCAGCCTGAAATTTTCCCCAAACCATTTTTGGAGGAATTCTGATGTAAAATAGATGGCAACTACTTTATATTCAGTGTTTGGTATTTGACAATTGACATTCAATAGCTGATATTTTACGCAGCCCCATTCTTATGGGTTCAAGAATTACGCATATACGTTAGAAACACAGCAAACAGCCACAATAAATACCTGGGCAGTTTTTAATAAAGCCTTCCAATCCGCCTGTAGCACTTCAAATGCTGTTATGCTGATCTGCCCACACCACCATCTACTTCTGAGTCATTTTCTTCTGAGGGCCAAACCACACCTTTATGCTGTGTGTGTGGTTTTTGTTTTGTTTTGACATTTTAGATTGGGGGTGGGGTGGGTAGGAGCTGAATCAGGAACACCATGGTGCTGTTTCCAGGGGCGAAGGAAGACTAACTGCTACCTGGTGCGGGGTGTCGAGGGGCAGGACAAACTGCCTGTTGCTGCCACACATGCGCCGCCGGGAGGTTTGCCGACTTCGCCACTCGAGCACCGTATGGACAAAAAACCCCTCTTTACCCACCACCAATGTCTAAATCTTTATCTCCCCACCCACAGCCCCAAGGCCACCTTCCCCCAAAACTAAAGAAACCCAGACACAAGCTTTTCCTTGTGAGGAAGGGGCTCCTAACCAACCCTTCCGCCCATCATTTCGATTGCCCCTTTCTGCCCCTTTGCCATGTCCTTTTGTGATGGGGTGGCCAAATATTCACAGCACAGCATGATTGCCCTGGCTGCATATTGGGTACACTTTTGGACCCTGCGGCACAAGGGGCTGCCTGTGTTCCAACACCTTCAGCTTATTCTCAGTGGGTATGTGTCACTGCTGCCTTGAGTGACTCTGAGGAAGGGTACAGACCTTGATCCCTTGGTCCCCAGGCAACCCTTGATCTCCAGCACCTCCGGGATAACCATCAGGGCCCTAGGAAGAAAGGCAAAGGTGAGCTGCTTCTCTTCTGAAAGCTCTGGCTTGTGGTGACATATGCACATGGAAAGCAATGGGCTCTGTGATGCCAGGTAAAAGGCCAGCCCACCTTTCGACAGAGAGGCAACCGCCTCTTCACTCCCTGACGGTACACCTGCGTGGGAACCTCCCTGTCAGCTCCAGGAATGCATTCAGGTGCAAATTAAAATAGGATCTACAGGTCTTCCTCCATTTCATAAAATTTATACACCACTTGATTGTAAAAAATAAAATGAAAACAAAAACCCATTGAAGCGGTTTACAAAAAGATAAAACAGATTCAAGAAAAATTCACAACCCTGTTTTTCAGTTAAAATACTAAAACAGATTAAAATTCACCTCAGCACTTCTAAGCATCTGGGTAGACTTGTCTAAACAAGAATGTTTTTAGCAAGGGCCAAAACCAAAGTGCAGGTGTTGCCACACTAAACGATCAATTTCTTACATCTGCAAAATGAGTATTATGTGGCGTGTGTAGTAGTGCCAATTCTGCCCATCAAAGTGGTCATATACAATCACAGAATCTTAAGAGTTGGAAGGGACCCCCGAGGAATCTCAGTTAAATCATCCATGCCACCCAACCTCTGCTTAGAAACCTGCAAGGAAGGAGAGTCTGCCAAGTGGGGCACATGTGGGGTAAGGCAATAAAAATGCCTTTTTTATTACCATTATTCATTTTATATTTGTTACTTGTGTGTTAGCTGCCATGTTACTTTATGCAGCATGCTCCAAGAAACACTGCGCCCCACAGCCCACTGCTGGAATGCACAAAGCCAAGATGAGAAAACATTCCTACCCTGTTGCCTGGGTCTCCCTTACAGCCAGGAGGTCCAATGCGCCCCAGTTTGCCCTGGAAAGATCACATGCAAAAACAAAGAAGTGAGAGACTGTGAACAGTAGAGAAAACTTTATAGATGTTTCATTCTCCCTGGGAAAGATGCAGCCTCTTGACATCCACTGGCTCGGGCAAGATCCAGCCCTGCGGGGTGGGGAGGGGGCTTTCAATTTCTCTCTTTCTCCCTTTGCCTGAAACAGGAGGGAATTAGCTGCCATGGGTGTGTCTGGCTTGTTTGGGGTGTTTTGAGGGAACTTAGGATCTATCACATGCCCCCCTCACAATCCCAGAATGCCACATTTTGGTCCACATGCCTGGGGGAAGGATGCCGGCAGCCCACCAGCACCCACCAGAGCTTCTGGCAGGTGAACCAAGGGGTCTCTGGGTGGGACAAGAGTCTTCCTGTTGGCAGGCTTTACTCTCCGTTGGCAGAGCAGCTCTTGCAAGCTGTGGGATGGCAGCCACAGAGGTTTCCTGTGTCTAATCCTTGAGTAGCCTTACCTTTTGCCCACTTGTGCCGTTCCGTCCAAACAAGCCAAAAGCCCCCTGAAAGAAAAGAAGCACAGCATGAGAAAGCTGCTCTCACCAGGAAAGCGGAGCTGGAATAATGGGTAACAATCCAGGATTTGCCTTTACCTTTCGTCCATCTCCTCCAAACTCTCCCTGCAAACAAAAGAGGGGGGGGGAAGCAAACAATGTTGAGTCAAGCCTATTAAAATCAGCCACACTGGCAGGACACAATGGAAAGTATATATGTATAGAATTCTTTGTTACTGAATTGATTATGATCCAAAAGCAAGCAAATAAGATTACACGCAAAGACCCCCCTAGATATTTAAGCAATCTGAACAAGCAGTTTCCCCTCACAGAATGCATTTAGCATACCATTTACACGAATATATTATACACTAATAATTATGCACACTTTCCCCCAGGATATGCTGTTTCGTAAGCATTGTTTTGTTGGAAAACGGCATCACAGAATTCAGATAAGTGTGAATTTTAAAGGATAGTGCTGGGGTTCGGTGCTGGAGCTCCCCGTGCGTGAGCTTAAGCTGCCCACGCACGAGGTACCAGTTGCGGGGGGAAAGCGGCCAGCGTTCCGCGTGCTTATGAGCACGGGCGCCGGCCAAGTCTCACAATCCGAAGGTAGCTGAGTAAGACGGAAAATGACTCCGAAGGTGCGTGAGTGAATGAATGCCTCAAAATAAAATAGACGCCTCAAAAACTAATGGATGCCTCGAATCTGAATTGGAACTACTTGTAACCTCCTGCACTAACGTTTAGCAATAAAAGAAACCAAACCAAGGATGTTGTTTAAGCATAAGATTTTTCTGGCAGAAATTAAAAATTCCTAAGACCTTTTCCCTTTTCCCCAAATTGACGACAGACACCGAATATATCTTTAGTGGCTTTGGCAAAACCCGCATAGGCTCGTCTTCTGGCCCTAAGCTAAGTTTCCCTGAGCTCTCAGTCCCTGCGCGCCAATTCTTCCGCGATACTAACTAAATAAAACTAAACCGAAATATCTTCCGCAAATCTAGCCCTAGGCTAAACCTAAAAGCCTAACTAAAACCCTCACCGAAATATCTTCCGCAAACTAAACCTAACTAAAAGAAACCCATCCAGCCTGTCCAGCCCGCTCCCAAAAACCCTTAAACTAAACTTGACTGAACTAAGCTTCAACTGAACGAACTAAGGAAAAACGTGCCTAAGCGGGGAGCCTCAGCCTTTTATTTAGGAACAGGTATGACATCACAACAAATAATTCAACCAATAAAACCACTGTTGCTACCCTCCATAAAGGCGGGAAGCAGGATTAACGTTCATTGATAACTTTGAAACATTACCGGGACTACAAATTAAGGGCGGAATAATCCTAATGGCAAAGTGCCTCTTCATTCTTACTTTCAGTTTCACTTTTAGGTGTAAGGATACGAAAAGTAATTCTTAATAACCATTAAAATAAACAAATAACCGCGGATCTTTAACGGATCCACGAAGTGTATTCCGACAGGATAGCTGTGTTCCAGTTCACATATAGTTTCAGAAAGTGCAAATCTGACAGATTCACATTTAAATTTCTCCACCACCCTTTGTGGAGATTTAATCTGTCTGCAATTTCCACCTTGGAACTGAGGCCACAGTGGGACCTCCTGGCTATGGGCTCCTGCTGGGGGGTCCCATCTCTGTGCTTTTCTTACCCCCCCCCTGTAAAACATCTCGCTGGGTGAAGAGTTTTGGAGCACTTGAAAGCTTGCCACTATCTTGTGACACTTTGGCTGGTCTGAATAAAATCACAATAGGCTTCCCATAATTTTCTGAATGTAGTATATAAAATACCTTACCTTTTCTCCTTTTAGACCATGAATACCCTATAGAAGGAACAAAAATGCACATTGTGTTAATGTTTGTTGATCCATGTGACATCAATTTAGAGTTCTGGCTTTGATATAGTATCATATATTTCATGTATATATGATCATATATTTCCTGAAAAAGTTCTAAGTGGTTTCTAGAAAAAAAAAGACATACGGTATTTGTTTGCATTGAAGCAGAGCTTATATTACCCATAAACACCATCAAAAGCCATGCAGTCATGCAGGCCCATGTCCCTTTTGCCTGACAGAATTTACAGAAAGAATTTATTTTAGGGACTCTCTGCAAAGTGTAAGAGCATTAAGGCATCATCAATTACTTGGAAAACTATGCATCCAAAACATTTTAGACAAGGGCTGGTAGTGGCTGGGCAGAATAGTGTTTCACATTAACACAGACACTAAATGCCCACGCTGACAGCCTCAATACTCATAATTTAAATAATAACCCACAACCTATTGGCCTTATTATATTATATTGGATTATATATAGCTATACACTAGCTATATATATAACCCAACAGACAAACAACCCCAACAGGTGCAGCCAAGCCAGGTGAGTTGCTTCTGATTCCGGCCCTCGTCTGCAGCAGTCAGCCTCAGGGCCCGGATCCTTCATCAATGCTGCAGGTGTGCAGTTATCACCACGTGGAATTTTCTACCAATAGTCAGTTGCCTTTCCCCTGTCCTCTGAGCGCCTCTGGGTCAAACATTGTGGCCCCAGACGAAGCATTAATCCGGCAACTGGTGAGCCACTATAATGAAAAAAAATAAATGGCAGAAGGATAAACAGAGGCAAATATTTTACCTTGGGACCTGGATATCCAATTGGACCTTCAATTCCTGGGTCACCCTATATTTAAAAAGACAAACAGCATGATTAGTTGTAATAATTTAAAGAGTATATTAAGACTGCCTTCCTATACACATTTATCCCAGAGTAAGTCCCACTGAGCTTTGGGAAGGACATGTACAGGATTGCCCTGTTAGAGATTTTCAAATCATTATGTCCTTCATTACTGCTAGAGGCAGACACTGAAGTTTTACTGCTTTTGTTTTATAATGGTGAAATGAAACTGTTAAGATACTGAGGTTGGAAATTGCTTTAAAGAGAGGTTTCAATATGCTCTTTTAGCAGTTTCAAGGATCACAGTCTGATTTGGTTAAATATGAACCCCTAAGCAGGTGTTCAAATTGGAATATTACCCCATATGATCCTGAACATTTGAATATTCAATGTCAAAACTCACCCCAGTGGCTAATGGAGTGGGAAGTGAGTTGTCCTATTTTTTCAGCTACTCACCTGTCGTCCTTTTGCCCCAGGAACACCTGGCACCCCCATGTTGCCCTTTGCACCCTAAAAGCAAATAAAAAATAAAACAAATTAGAGCAGTATGTCTCACATTTCCCCCACTGTAACAGAAGGGCAATTTCAGCAGTTTTCAGGGACAAAAATGTTTGTGCTAGGCAATCCCTCACAGAAATTTGGAAGGAAATAACAATGTCTCTTTAACCTTTTCCATCCCAAAGGGTACTACCTTATATCAGTTTTTTTTTGTTCTTCCCCAACTTACAGTGTGTGTGTGTGTGTGTGTGTGTGTGTGTGTGCGTGTGTGCAGAGGGGGAAGGGGGAGTCAAGATCAGGACTGCACTGAGAGGGGAGAGTATATTTAATTCTTTGATTCCCACAAAAATAAATAAAGCTGTATTCTGTTTAATTTGGTTGATTAATTGGATAAACTGAGAAAATGAATAAATATATTTGTAATTATAAATGAAGTGTATATTTCATACCTTTTGAGCTGATTAATTGGGCTGATCAGTAGGTATATTGGGGAAATGAATGAATGAATGAACATTTAATACTTTTGGAATTAATAACTTACACGGGGGAATAAATGAATTTTTGCAGCCTTCTTTGATTTTGGCACATTTGCAGATTCATTTAAAAGCATTGCGGGGTTCTTAAGCATTCCCCCCCCCCCGCATCATGTATTTTCTTAATTAACAGAGACTTAAATTATAATAATTAGCATGTAGGAATCTTCAGAAATATTTGAGGTTAAAAGGAGGTTCCTCACACTTGTAAAGGCACACAATTCTGTCAGTATATGCATATTTCCTACAGGCTGTTGGAGATTATGCATACTAGCTGGGAAATGTACAAAATTCCCTTTTCATGGAAGGATTATGTGCACATTCTCCATAAGGCCTAGTGAACGTGCACAATGGCTAGTTATTACAGACCCTCCAAAGGTCCCTATTTTCCAGGGACATCTTTGATTTAGAGAAGCCACCCCACTTTCTGATTTGATCCCGGCATGTCCCGTTTTTCCTTAGGATGTCCCTATTTTCATCAGAGAAATGTTGGAGAGTGTCAGGGCTGGTCGATTCCTCTTCACATTACCACACAAACGTCTCTTGGTCTTTTATAATTTTTATTAAGAATTCACAAACAGTATTTATAAATAGTTCTTAACTTCAACTATCACTCCACAGAGTCATTCAGTTCAGATACCTTCTGAGCTCTGCTTCTCCCCTGACCAGCCACTCTCCAAAGGCTTTTCCGGCTCTTTTTCTAACCTGGCTTGTCCCTCCCCTCCCCCGAGTTGGAGTCATCCCTTAACCCTGGCCTCTGGGAACATTCTCGCTCTCTTTCTAACTCTACTCTGACAGAGAGTATGTGATTATGCACATTGACCAGTCAAAGAACAATTGGTCTAATCATTTAACACTCTGTAGCCCAGTAGTAGTCAACTGCCCTTTGTCCAAAAGTGGAGTTTTGTCAGGGGCATTTTCTTTGTGGGAGGAGGCCCTGCCTACCTGCTTCAAAGGAAGCTTTTGCTAAGTGCTGGAAGACACTTTCTGCAAACCTGCCAGGAGTGGGGAGGGGAGGGGAGGCACTGTTTCTGCCAGGACCCCTTAGGACAGTGGTGGCGAACCTTTTAGAGACTGAGTGCCCAAACTGCAACCCAAAACCCACTGATTTATCGCAAAGTGCCAATCTGGGGGATAATGGGTTCGGGGTGGAGTTGTTGAGATTGTTTTGGGGAGGAGTACCCCAGCGTTGTTGAGCTTATATCTGCACTTTATTTATAATATTTTCAAAATAAATAGTTACCTTTCTTAAATTACTGATTGATGCAGGCTTCCGGCGGCGACGCCATAGCGGGTGGTCGTGGGCTGCTTCGGTTGCGAAGCGCCCAGTCCATCCCGGGGGTTGGAGCCCCGCTACCGCAAAGCGGGGCTCCGGTGGGGTGCGGGAAGAGCGTCCCGCACCCTGGGCTCCCCGGCTGTGCCCGTTGTGGCTCCGAACCCTTCCCTCGCTCCCCCTGTAAAGGGGGAGTGGGGGTGAAGGGACGACGGAGCCGGGCTATAGGGGACATGCCCCAACCGGGATGCAAATGCGGCGACAAATCCCGAGATGAGCGTCTAAGTTCTACCTGTCATTAATGATTTGAAAGAACCCGGGGGTCGTGAGTATTTGACTGACTTTTTTACCTTTGGAACGATCCGGGGGGAAGAGGAAAGGCAGCCTGCCTCCCTCCCTTCGGGAGAAGGAAAGAAAATAACCAGTTTAAGTGACTGCTGCTACAACAATGGATATAATGTGTCTGGAATTTGAAAACTGAGACTGCTGAGATTTCCCTTTGGGGATTAAGTGGGCAGAAAATATCTCCGTTTAAAGCTTTGGTCTTTACGCTCTGGCTTCAGAAAAATGGCGACGGGAAATTTGGACTGACTGACGTGGGAAATAATTGAAACAAAGGAAGGAAAAGACAGGAACTGAAATTTGACACTCACCCCCTCCCCCAACACGCTGGACTTTGTGTTTGAACTTGTTTTGAACTCTGGACTAACGGACGAAGAAATGCTTACTGTCTTGAGACTGGAACTGCTCAATCGGAAATTGAAAGTCTTGAGTGGGATAATAAATAAAAAAAATTCACTTTCCACAGAGGAGGCTTTTCAAAAGTTTTACACAATGGAAGGAAACCTTGGCAAAGAGTTAGAAGGGATACTTGAAGGATAGTTTGAAATGGCTGGGCGACTCCGGGAAAAAGAACCGTTCTTTGGGGGTGGCAGCCCCGGAACGGCAAGATTTGCAATATCCAGACCCCGAGGTGGGAGCTCGGGGGCAAGGGACGTGGAATTAAGATATCTATAAGAAGAAGAAGTATGGTACAAAGAAGCGAAGGAGCCCAGAAAAGAGGGGATGTGTATCCTGAAGCTTGATGCAAGGTTTGTTGTGAATGCTGCCTGGATCTGTGGACACTTGGGAAAAGAAGACAACTGGAAGATTGGTTCCGGCGAAAGACAGAGGAAGACAATGGACAGAGGGGGTGTGGGGTGAAGTATTAAATGTAAAATTTAAATGGCTTGTTATGGTATCTGAATTCGGAGGGTGAAGGTTGTTAATTGTAAGTCTATCTTGATTAAGTAAGGAGATATTGAGATTTTATGTTAATAGCAGCATGATAAAGGACAGAAGAATTAAGTTTAGATTTTATAAGAATATTTTGTTAAGATTTATGTTAGAACATGAAGATTAAGATAATGGTGTTATCTTTATTTGAAGTTAATTTCTTTGTTTTGTTTTTTAGAGAAAAGTTGTTATGGAAGTAAAATATAGTTTTAAAACCGAAGGTGAAAAGGCAGGGGAAGTCAAACGTCAAGATTCGAAAATAGAAATTTTTTTTCCTTAGGTATATAAACAAGAAGAAGAATCCTGGCAATATATGTATTTGTATTTGTTATGTATTTGTAGGTGTGGGTTTGGGTTTGTGTTGTGTTATGAAAATGTCAATAAATTCTTTATAAAAAATAAATAAATAAATTACTGATTGATGCAATGGCCTGTAGGCTATGCAAATAAAGTTTGTTGTTGTTGTTGTTGTTGTTGTTGTTGTTGTTGTAAATTACTGATTTACTAAAGTTCAAAAAAACACAAATTGCCTCCAGAAAATGAAGAATTATAAACGTTACTTAAGAGGCAATTCAAAGGCTTGAATAACTTTTGGAAACTTGGAGAGGTTTTAAAAAGTGGTCTTTGCTCTCTGACTTAGTGCTGAAAGGAAGAATCCACCCAAAGGGGAGGGGCACCCAGCATGGGGGCAGCCGCGATGGAACCCCACTGGGAAAAGTTGACAGCTTTGGTGTGGGGGTGCTCAACTCCCCCCAACACCGCTGTGGCCGGCGCACACTATAGGGCGTGTTTCCTGCCCACTGTGGTGTGTGTGGGGAGAGTGGCTGTCACCTTTGCAAACCACAAAAAACGGACCTGATGGGGCGATGGCGCGTGTGCCCACAGAGAGGGCTCTGCATGCCCACTTGGGCACGCATGCCATAGGTTCGCCACCACTGCCTTAGGATAACTCTGTACCCCAACAATGATTTGTGGCCCCTGGGTTAGGAATCACTACCATATTGAACTATGTCATTCAACTTACCTTTTGTCCCCGAAACCCCTTTGGGCCAGGGGGGCCTGCAATTTCTAGGCAGCTCATTTTGTAGCACTGAAATAAATCCAAACAAAAACATAGCTGAGAAGTTGATTAAATTTCTATACTGTGATAAAAATAAAGAGACCCCACCCCAAATCTAATGAATCCCAGCGGTCTACTGAATGACTCTGGGGACTCTGCCACATTTCCCAGAGGGAAGGCTAAGATCTGCTACCAGAACTTTGTGGTCTCTTGCTAGGTAGGCAAAATGTGTTTCATTCCCCTGGGATTTTGCAATATGAAGTGGGACCTGCGGAATTTGGCTTTGTGTCATTCTCTCTTTCTCATTCGCAGAGTAATTTGCTAAGACGTCTGTAGCAGCAGTTAAAGCAAACAATATGTGCCAGGTATTATTGTGCTCAAAGAGACCACAGCTAACCCACCCCCCCCCAGGCCCCTCACGTGGTAACAGGGAACATCTGAACCAGGAGCTTTTTGTATCCACAGAGGCTTCCCATGCAACTCAGAAGGCTGGGAGCCTCCATGGACACAAAAAACCACACCTCCCACTGCAGTTCAGGTGAGGGAGGGGCTGGGAGAATTCAGACCACCTTAAGGTAGTCTAGGCAGCCCGCTCTCCCCATCTTCCCCTTGTGCATAATAAATGCCTGAACAGGGCTATGGAATTAGGCAAATTTGCAGTCCACAATAACTCCCACTAAGTTAAATAGAATTTGATCCAGTCCTAAGTAAATATGCCTGGGTATTGCTGCCCTTCTATGGACCTCCAGTTGCTCTCTTGAGCACTCTATTTTTGTCAACAATTGAAATGCTGTTATTTGGAAAAGAACCTGTACTTACCTCTCCATAGGCTTCGTGTTTCTGTTGGGAGGAAAAAGATTTTTAAAAATCAACTGAGTTAAATCTAGGAAGAAGAAAACTGAGACAGCTCTTTCCTCTGCATATTCTCTCTGCATCCTCTGGGCAAACATGGATTTTGGCACCTCACCTGGGCATCATTCATGAGGCACCTCAGCCCCTCCCTTGTTAAAAGCAACTCTCCAGTTTTTATCATTGCAAATAAATGCTTGTGTGGATGTTCTCTGACAAAGGGCCAGAAATCAGGGAGGGACACCAGTCATTAGGGATGGCTCTCTCTCCTTGACCTCCTTGCTTCTGCCCTCTCTTGCTTGCCCCTAGAGGTTGTCTTCATGTCTTTTCCTCACTTTGCCCGTGGCCATTGGGTTTTGAAAGCAAATCCCAGACACTCTCAAAATGTGAATTCTGAAGGCAGAATAAGCTATACATAGTAGAAGGAAAGACTTGATGGTGGGGTCATAGCTCAGTGGCAGAGACCACAATTTGCCTGTAGAAGTCCCAGGTTCAATCCCAGGAAAAAGTAATCAGGGAGCAGGGCCAGAGACCTTGGGGAGCCACTGCCAACAGCCTCAGAATAAAACAGGATACATGCAAATCTGTTCAGTTTGCACAGCCTGTGCAGAATTTGATTTTTTGGAGATTGGCTCCACTTCTGGGTGGGGCTGGGTTGCGGACAGGACAGAGTCCCGCGTCACGCTAGGGGAGACCCCAGCCACGTCAGGTTGCCAGGCGGCCAATCAGGTTACTTGGGGGCATGCCCGGGGCCGATTTAAGCCGTGGTGTGACTCTGAGGCTTCCCTCCCACCCTTTTCCAGGTTGCGTCATTGGCCTTGCTATGGACTTCAGTTGGTCGCTGTTGAGGGGCCTGGTAGGACATTTTCCACTTGGCAAATTGGCACCAGCCACTGGCGGAGGAAGGAGGGGTGGGGGGAGTGCATGGCCCCCACACCACGATCCCGGTGGGGTGCCATCGTGTTTGCCCCCCCCCCGCACTGGGCACCACGCCCCCCACAGGCGGTGCACCACGCCTCCAGGACACGTGCCATGCCCCTGCGGACGGTGTGCAATGCCACCGGGACATGCGCCAGCCCCGCCCGCCTGCTCTCCGCCCCCAGTGCCAGAGCATGAAGCTCCACCACTGGCACCAGCCACGTGGTTTTCGCCTACCTCGTAGCAATCGTCACAACTTTGTAAGGTATGGTGGTTAGGCATTGGCATAGCGATGCATGGGGGAGGGGAGGTGTGGCCATCACCTGCCCCTCCATGAATAAGAGCATTCCATTAAAGGAATCCGGGGGTGTGGATCTCGTCCGAAGCATGGGGAGGGGCTAGGGCCATGCCATGACCCCACCAGGAACCCAAGGGTGCTTGAGTCGATCCGCATCAGCGGGGCTCCCCCTACTGGTGGTTTACCAGACTTCCCCAGAATAATATGAGCCAGGAAATAAAGGTGGGCTCCTCCTCACCCCCGCCTGACATTTCAGCAGCACCACTCTAACCCAGAGGCAGGAGCCACTGCAACCAAGGGGTACACCAGGCTGGCACACCCTGGTGGATGTACCCCCAAGTGAGGACGGCAGCCTAGAACTCTGGCCAAATGTGGGGCTGTGGAAATCCAGTGATAGCTTTTGCTCCAATTGTGGTTGGCATGGCTTCCAGCTAAAGGACTGAGCTGAATAATTTTATCACACTACAGGTTTTAAGAATGCTGCATGCTTGATATTATGCTTAAATTAATGATGGAGCAAGCCCATAAATCTAGGAAGCCTCAATGACCACTGACTCTTAGTGGGTTACTGAGTGCTTCCTTTTTACTTTGGAGGAGCTCGGGTCCTTTGGGTGGGAGGGCAGGATAGAAATTTAATAAAATCTATAAAGCTTCTGCTTTGATATCCAGCCTGGACAATGCAAACTGCCTGAAGCTAAACAGTATTTCAAGAAATTGCATTATTCCCTACCCCCACCCCCACTTGAGAGAGATCCATTCTTACCATAACTTGGATGATCCTATCAATGGTATTGGTATCTATCTCGGTGGTTGATTCTTGTCTGATAGGGTCCATCTTTGTGATGGCGTAATTGCTACGGTAAAGCTCCATCGGGGGGTTGGCAATCTCTCGCAGCCCTTGCTCAAAGATGTTGTGGCTGGGGGCCACTGCAAAGAGCCTGATCCCTGCGTCTCGGGCTCTTTCAGCTTGCAGCTTCATCCCTCCACAGGGACTCCCTGTCACATGGCCATCAGTGATCACAATGGCATAATTGACAGCCCCAGGGGATGGATTGGCCAGGATCTGTGCTGTCATGTTGGAGAGAGCACAATCTGTGAAGGTGCCCCGACCAATGTATTGAACTTTCTCCAACCGATCACGGTAGATCGTCTTGCTGTTGGTGAACTCGCTGTATATTTTCACCACATCTGAAAAATGAAGTCCTGCAAATTGCCAGTTGATGGACACTTGGCTCTGGTAGAGCTCATTCTCCAGCTTTGTGATGAATTCGGGGATGAAGCTCTTCATATGGGTCACTATA